>NW_026889835.1:2260000-2315000 GCF_033153115.1 Saccostrea echinata | reverse complement strand
TAATTTTGGTGTGCTGCAAAAATTGGCTTTGTTGGGCGGATTAGAAAAATTTGCAAAAAAATAAAGCACCACCATTTCCATAAAATTCTATGTTATTTTGAATTCAACTACTTCTGTTTTGTTCAGTAAATTGCGAATTTTTGTGGTTTGCATGCGATTAGATGAATGTACAGGTGATTCCTGAAAACTCAAAGTTCTGGGAACCACTGAAAAAGTGAGAGACAATGTGAGATCATGAGCTCAAAAATCATTCAGAATATTTCATGCTGGTTATGAATATGCATGTATCAATAGATGTTCTTAACAGTTGCTACTAAAAATAACATTGTTTTGGCTAAAAATGCTTCATTTATGATTTAAATCAAAATTGTCATGGTAGTACAAAAAAGAAAGTAGAAAATTTTCAAATATTCCTGATGCCAAAATTACCTGATATATGGTATTAATATCAACAGTGAATTAAAATGTGTAAACAACCTTTTTTCTCTCCCTTGGACAGAGCTGCTGCAGCCTCTCTGACTTGTGGTGTGATACAAAGAAATATAGCCAAAGTTACCAGGTCTCCAATAGCCATCACATAACGCTCCTGGAATATCACGAATTATCATATATATGATAATACCATCTATGATATACCATCAATATCATGAATTTTTTATCAATACAAAGTAATTTACTATCAGATATGGTGGCATTTCAAATTTTGGCTATATTAGCAATTCATTCACTCAACTTTACAAGAGTTCTATTAATTTACAGTTGCACAATTATTACCCTGAGGTTGTGATCTAGATCCATGAATTTTGACTCCACCCTCTCCTGCATCAGACCGAGACAGAAGGAAGTAATGTTAATGTCATGCTTCAGTGACCTCACTATCTCTCTGAACAGTCCCCGCACTGCTCTCAGGTAGTCATCCTTGTTGGCTAGCAAGTCTTGGAAAACCTCAGCTAGAATCTGCAATCCAAACTTATTAAGGATTCAAGAAATACATGTATATCAAGAATTCTTTATTCTGTTACACATGCATTACACTGCTAAATATATCTAAATCTGAAAACATAGGTAATCAAAGATTACTAAGCTCACCTCGACGAATGTTATCTATAAGTAAGGTAAATCTCACATCATATTTTTTTCCTAGTTAGTGTACATTCCAAGATTAATATCCATCAATATTAGATTCAGAATCCAAAGTAAGTCTGGAACTGTCCATCTCTAGATACATCATCATTCATGCTAATTTGGTTAAAATATGGCTAAAATTCACTCATGTGGAAAATCTAGGTCAGATCCAGAATCCAAAGCAGGTTAGTTAGTGTACATCCCTAGATGCATCATCTATGCAAGTTTGGTCCAGGTAGGGCTTATATTTACTTGGGAATGGACCTGCTCCAAAAAAACTTTAACCTGATCAATCATCTGGAAAATCTAGGTCAGATCCAGCATCTGAAGCAAATATGGTAGTGTCTATCCCTAGATGTATCATCCATGCAAATTTGGTCCAGGTAGGGCTTTTAGTTACTTGGGAATGGACCTGTTCCAAAAACTTTAACCTGGTCACTCATCTGGAAAATCTAGGTCAGATCCAGCATCCCAAGCAAGTGTGGTAGTGTCCATCCCTAGATGCATTATCCACGAAAGTTTGGTCAAGGTAAGGCTTAAATAATCACTTGGGAATAGACCTGCTCCCAAACCTTTAATCTAGTCACTCATCTGGAAAATGTAGGTCAGATCCAGCATCTGAAGCAAGTATGGTAGAGTCCTTCCTTTGATGCATCATCCATGCAGGTTTGGTCCAGGTAGGGCTTATAATTGGGTACCTGTTCCAAAAACTTTAACCTAGTCACTCATCTGGAAAATCTAGGTCAGAACCAGCATCTGAAGCAAGTGTGGTAGTGTCCATCCCCAGATGCATCATCCATGCAAGTTTGGTCAAGGTAGGGCTAATAGTTTCTTGGGAATGGACCTGCTCCAAAAACTTTAACCTAGTGACCCATCTGGAAAATCTAGGTCAGATCCAGCATCCAAAGCAAGTGTGGTAGTGTCCATCCCTATATGCATCCTCCATGCAAGTTTGATTCAGGTAGGGCTTATAATTACTTGGGAATTGACCTGCTCCAAAAACTTTAACCTGGTCACTCATCTGGAAAATCTAGGTCAGATCCAGCATCCGAAGCAAGGGTGGTAGTGTTCATCCCTAGATGCATCATCCATGCAAGATTGGTCAAGGTAGGGCTAATAGTTACTTGGGAATGGACCTGCTCCAAAAACTTTAACCTAGTGGCCCATCTGGAAAATCTAGGTCATATCCAGCATCCAAAGCAAGTGTGGTAGTGTCCATTCCTAAATGCATCCTCCATGCAAGTTTGATCCAGGTAGGGCTTATAGTTACTTGGGAATGGACCTGCTCCAAAAACTTTAACCTGGTCACTCATCTGGAAAATCTAGGTCAGATCCAGCATCCGAAGCAAGTGTGGTAGTGTCCATCCCTAGATGCATCAACCATGCAAGTTTGGTCCAGGTAGGGCTTATAATTCCTTGGGAATGGACCTGCTCCAAAAACTTTAACCTGGTCACTCATCTGGAAAATCTAGGTCAGATCCAGCATCCGAAGCAAGTGTGGTAGTGTCCATCCCTAGATGCATCATCCATGCAAGTTTGGTCCAGGTAGGGCTTATAGTTACTTGGGAATTGACCTGCTCCAAAAACTTTAACCTGGTCACTCATCTGGAAAATCTAGGTCAGATCCAGCATCCGAAGCAAGTGTTGTAGTGTCCATCCCTAGATGCATCAACAATGCAAGTTTGGTCCAGGTAGGGCTTATAATTCCTTGGGAATGGACCTGCTCCAAAAACTTTAACCTGGTCACTCATCTGGAAAATCTAGGTCAGATCCAGCATCCGAAGCAAGTGTGGTAGTGTCCATCCCTAGATGCATCATCCATGCAAGTTTGGTCCAGGTAAGGCTTATAGTTACTTGGGAATGGACCTGCTCCAAAAACTTTAACCTGGTCACTCATCTGGAAAATCTAGGTCAGATCCAGCATCCGAAGCAAGTGTGGTAGTGTCCATCCCTAGATGCATCATCCATGCAAGTTTGGTCCAGGTAGGGCTTATAGTTACTTGGGAATTGACCTGCTCCAAAAACTTTAACCTGGTCACTCATCTGGAAAATCTAGGTCAGATCCAGCATCCGAAGCAAGTGTTGTAGTGTCCATCCCTAGATGCATCATCCATGCAAGTTTGGTCCAGGTAGGGCTTATAATTCCTTGGGAATGGACCTGCTCCAAAAACTTTAACCTGGTCAATCATCTGGAAAATCTAGGTCATATCCAGCATCCGAAGCAAGTGTGGTAGTGTCCATCCCTAGATGCATCATCCATGCAAGTTTGGTCAAGGTAGGGCTTATAGTTACTTGGGAATGGGACTTGCTCCTAAAACTTTAACCGGGACGCCGACGCTAACGCCGACGCCAACGCCAACGCCGGGGGTATAGCATAAGCTCATCTCGACTTCGTCGAGGTGAGCTAAAAATCATAAAATAGTTTCATGTACATTTTACAATTAAAATTTGGGATCTTAACTTCACTGAACCTATGCATTACGTGTATACACAGAATAACAATTTAATTTCTTTTACTAAGTATGGAAGGGTTGAAATTTTTTATCATTCTTGGCATGTATCATATTTACCCTGGCAGACTGTTCTCCATTCTTCTGGAATAGTGCAGTGATGATTGCCATGTTATTAGGGTTCCTTGTGTTAGACAGTTCATTGTATATAGTGTGTGTCATTATCATACGAATGTTCTCTGGGTGTTGCTCCAATAACTCTCTGGAAAATTTTCATTCAAGATACAGTAAAAATACACTGCTATTTATGAAGGCTGAAAGCAAAAAAAGTTATGACACACTTCTGAGCACACATGTTTGACTATATATATCAAAAGCTTTTTGAAAAATCCTATGGTTTTAAGATACAGTTTCTAAAATATAAGATAAAGCCTTCATTAAAATACATGTAATGAAAATTTTCCCACTATGAGACCGTGAGTTTCTGACTTCAATGAGTAAAATATACCTAAGACAATTAAGGAAATGGTTGAGCAGTGGTTTTGTCTTCATTCTGATCTTAATTAGAATGGCCATGGTTTCTAAATCTTTCTGGTCATGTTGTCTACAGTTCATGCAGATGGACATCAGTAACTCTTGAGCTGGTCTGGCCAACTGTAAAAAAAAATGTAAAAATCGTTAGCTTTAATTTACAATTCTATTCTAAGTATACGCCAGATTTCATATATACAGTCAAACCTTGTTATCTTGAAGTGAATGGGACCAAGGAAAAAACTTCGAGATATCCGAGGATTCGAGATATCCAGGGTAAAATACTTAAAGAATAAGGGGTTGGGACTTCCAAATCACTTCGACATATCCATGGTATTCGAGATATCAGTGTTCGAGATACTGAAGTCCAACTGTATATCAACATGTTCACAACAATCAATAGAGTCAGATGTACAAAACCTTATACAGGTTCATCAGAAAGTCTCTTAATGTAGTCTCATATGCATGTTCCCATAAATGGGGGTCCTCTGTTTTAAATTAACGCAATTACATGTACAATGTTTACGTATGTCTTAAATTTCATTACTTTTATTGGATATTTTAATTACTTCCTCTATGAATTTCACACTTACTTTGGGATTCTGCAGCCACATTTCTAGTCGCTGAGCTGCTAAAAGTCTCACTTCTCCATAACCACATGTGGCTGTCATGAAACGGATCAGATTTCTTGATGTGGCATCCATGGGTTGTCTTTTATTTAACTGTTCTCTTATAACCTCCATAATGGTCATCTCTATACTTTCTTGTTGATATGGATATCTTTATACAAAAATGACTGTACATTAAAAAGTATCCAAAACTAACTGACAGATCCCTCTTTTGCACAAATATTTGTCTATTTTTGGAAATGTCCTTAAATTTTACAGTAGATATCTACCAGGTAAATTCTTTTTATAACAAAGAAGCAATTAATTCAAATCCAGCTGGCATTGACTTCTTAATAACTGAAGCCATTTTTGACAAACCTTGGGAGAACTGGAACTGCTTCCATCTCAACTAAGGCTGATATCTTCACTTCAGAATCTTTATCATCGTCATCTTGCAAAAAACCAACAACTGGACTGGCTATACAAAAAAATAATGATGCATTAAGAAAAAATATTTTTGCTAGGACATGATCATGACACACCCTTAGACCATAAGTTACTTGAGCTTCCAATGATTCTCCAATAAAACATTCTGGCCTGAACAAGAATTTTAAATTTCATGTTACCTTTACCTATCCTTAATGACATCAAGTCATTATAATTCACAAATGTTTCTTTTGCAAACTGAATGATTTTCTAACATTTCTACAGTAAAAAGTTATAAAACAGGTAAGAATTATCCTGAGCCAGGGTTATAAAAAACTCTTTAATCATGAGTAACTGTGTCAAACATGAAGTTTCCATGATGTTTACTTCAAATGATACAGACATAATTAAAGGTCAGAAAGGCAGAGACACGACTTAAAAATGTACAGTTTAGAGAGATCGTAGATTGTGATAACATGACAGAACATATATAAAGTATTTCACTAAGTTCTTCTGTACCTGTCCCAGACTGTTCTTTTGCTGATGACTGCTCTACAGCCATGGCTGACTTTGCTGGTAGGTTGGTGTTGAAGGCAGTGATAATATTGTCTACAAAGGCCTTACAGTCTGCCCTATCTACCCATACTCTTTCTCCAAGAGAATCCTCAACAAATACCTGTCAAAGATTTGGTCTACTCATTACTCATCAGAATATAAAAATTGTGTACATGTATATACAGAGTTAGAAAGAGTTAGATTCATGACATATCATTTCAGAACAAACCCAAAAACCATTTCCTAATATACAAAATTTACTCAGTGTAAGTAGACTCTGGAAATAAGTCTTACATGAATGTTACATTCAAAAGAAGAAAACAAAGTATATGTATGCATAAAAGTTATCCTCAACGGTTCAAGTCTCAAAAAGAATCAATGCTAGCCTCACCTTAACAAAGTCATCTGGCCAGTTATCTTCCTTGGAAAATGCAGCCATCAGCACACTGCATGCACACACTGATACTAAGCAGTTCCCTTTAGATTTAAAATTCAATGACATATCCCTCTTCAAGAGACTGCAAAATGCCTGCAGATTAAAATGGTTGAATGTGATTTCAGTTAAAATTATAGGGTTTAAAAGTACGACATAATTATTTATTGTGTATTCTTTACTCTGCACATTTGGGAGTTTTTAAATAATATTTTCTTCTTTAGAAGTTTTATTACATAAAAAATAAGATCTACCCCCCGAAAAAAAAAACCTAAATTAAAATTCAAACTGAAAGGAAGTGACTGTCACTTGACATTAATGCCTACTGCAATAACTAACACAGTTACATTGGGCGCCAGCTAAATACATAAAAATGTAAAGGTGTGGAGATGGTGTAATATGTTTTTTAAAGAAATTTTGACCTATGTTCTCATATATTACAATGAAATATGGTAAAACAAAAAAAAATGTTAAACTAACATGAGGCCCATGGGCCACAATGCTAACCTGGGTCACCTAAGCCATGCTGTTCTTCAGAGGATTTTTCAAAGCTTTTTTCCCCTTTGTAATCCAATGAAAAGTTTTGAAAACAAATTTTGCTCAGAAAAGCTCACCTGAGACTTTGGCTGAGTTTAAATAATAAAGTGCCCCGCCACAGCATGATACGCCCGTCTATTATTGTTCAATTATCATAAACAGTTTAGAGTGCAAGAAAATCATGTCAACATTGATTCAAAGATTTCCATGATTTTTCCATTCCTTATAATATTTGATGTTTATACATCTCCTGTAGTGTAGGGATTAATTATAACAAATATTACATCCTAGATTTCTCAATTGGTTGTGTAAGAGCTTGACAAATGCCCACCTGCAGCCCCCTCCCTCATCTTTCATATTTGTTTGATATTTTCAAAAAATTAAATAAAAATATCATATTAAACAATATCAAATTAATCTTAACAATTTAATCTATACCAAATTAATTTTGAAAATAAAAGGCTGGCCATCAAGTGACATATGCTTAAACTGACTAGTAGATCTTCTGTCTAATTCCCAAAGGATACAGATGAACTGCTGGATCAGAGATGCTCTAAATATAAAATACATGGTTACTGTCTTGAAATATAAGCGATATTTGGGCAAGGGTAAGAAAACATAATAGAGGGCGGGGCTTGCCGAGCCCTCTATCACGTTTTCGACCCGAGCCCAAATATCACATATTTCAAGACAATTTCCATGTATTTTGTTTATCCTGCAACATATTTTTACATGACCTCCAAAACGAGCTATTTTCAATCGATTTGGGTACATCTCCTCTGCAGTTGAAACTAAGACGCCATGGCGTAAACATTGCAATATTCATGACGTCACAATGCTTTTAGAACGTCGGAATACATCCACGAGGCTTTATTAGGGCATTGACCGAATAAAGCTTTGGTTTATTAGGTTACCTTTATTAGGTCAATGCAAGGGGTAGTTGCAGGATAAAAGAAATGATTGAGACAGCTAGCCTTCCTACATTGAACTCATTAATTAATCTTTAACTGGATGCATGTCCACTCATTACTCCCAAGGGATGAATGGATCTGCATTATCTGCTTTGTGGTCTGTATTGCAATAAAAATGCATATTTACGTCATTCTGTTAAAAACAGATTTTTTCTTAAATTTGTTACAAAGAATTATAAAAAGAAACAAAAACTTGTAATCTTGATGCAACATTTTTAATAAGGTTACTGCATGACTCTTAGATTTGTAGGACTATCTACCATAAAACATCTTTTTAAAAAAATACTTGATTTTTTTGAGATTTAATGTCAGACTGGTTTTAAGATGCAGTTCATATGGACAAACGGACGTGCTGATTCCAATACCCCCCCCCCCCCCCCCCCCCCCCCCCCCGGGTATAATTAGTTTTAATTATATTATACAATATCAAATTAGTTTATAATGATTATGCAATATCAAATTAGTTATAATTACTTTTCACCAAATTCATTTTAAAAGTTAGGTTAGCCAACAAGATCTATCCAACACAGATGATTCCTATGCCCAACTCCCAAGAGATAACGATAACACATGCTTGATCAGAGATGCTCTACAAGTTAGCTCCTCACACTAAACTCATTAATTTCTCTCTAATTTGACATGCAATTTTCTGTTATCAAAATTTTCCTTGACCAGTGCTTGATAATTACACCCATGGGAGAAGTGGAATTTCTCTTATAACATTACATTTGTTATAGATTGCTGTAAAGTACAGAGTATATAATGAAAAAAATTAATATTTTCTTGATTTAACATTTTTTTAATAAGGATACTGCAAAACTCTTATATTTTTTGGGATTGTGTTATTTAATAGTATAGAGATACAGTTTTTTAAAATTTCACTTAAATTAAAGGTCACAGTGACCTTGAAATAAGTCGCGACACACCTTTTACCTAAGATGCATAACTTGGCCAAGTTTGACGATTCTAAGTCTTATAGTTTTCTAGTTATGAGCCGGACAGGAATTTTCCATATTTGGCCATAGCATCTTAATTAAAGGTTAGAGTGACCTACTTTTAATGTGCGACACACCTTCTACCCAAGATGCATCAGCTGACAAAGTTTGATAACTCTAGGCCTAATAGTATTAAAGTTATGAGCCGGACACGAAAAGCTAACAGACAGACGGATGGACGGACGGACATGAACGCATAATACGTCCCGTCTTAAGACGGGCGTATAATAATATTGGAATCCTACCTGAATAACAACATCACTGTTAAAAACAGTGGACTTTGTTTTGGCCAAGTACAAAAGAGTAAGATAAACAGCTGGGTCAGGTTTGGATCTGTTGCCATGGAGATGTTTCACCGCTCCACAAAATAGTCCCTCCAGTCTCTCATCATCACAGGTGTCTTCTGCATCCAGAATTTCCTCCAGTAATTCTTGTGGGTCAACTGTAAAATGGAAACAATAGCACACATTAGTTTCAATTTTACAGACAATGGAATCCCTTAATTTTATTGCATCGGACCATACTTTGCAGGTAACTGCATGGTATAAAGGATTGAAATAAAATAAGACCTCATTAATTTTACCTTAAAATTTAAGAAAGATATAAGGTACATGAGGCACCAGAGGCACCAAAGAACACAATCACCAGGCTAAACAAGCAATATAGCTGTATGCATATATATATTTAGTCTTTTTTCATTTTCTCTGAATAATATATTTTTCAAAATGTGGATGCTCATTTTTCTTTAAATGAAAGTACATGTGTATTTAAATTTCATTATCATTGTTGATGATCATGCACTGTTTGCATGTAGGTATGTTGTTGTCTCCCTCCTAAAATCAAACTACTGGTACACAAGTACGTGAAACCTATTTATTGAATATGCTACAAATGTTACTTATTGAGATGCATACAAGGTACAGGACGAAGGAAAATGAGTCCAAAGTCAGTAAATTTTTACCATTTCTTTGTAAACACATGTCCAATTGACTTGTATCACACCATCATTGTAGAACTTATGATCTTTACTTGCCAACTACACCCTTTAGAATTAAGCAATTCAAAAAAGAAAAAAATCAATTGTCAGACTGAGCAGTGAGAACTAAATAATATATTTCTAGCCCTGAAGTTATCCTTCTATGTTAAATCATACAAACCATCAATGGCCAGTTCTTCATACTGTGATATTGAGGGTGGAGTTGGAGCTGGCGAGCTCTTCCTCTCTACATCACTCCGTCCCAGTGGTGTGAATGTCTGCCCAATCAGTTTAGGTTTTTTCACAATACCAGAACTTCCAATGCTTGATGCCTCTCTTTTCCCAGAGGGTACCCCTAACTTTTTGGGAGTTGAGCCTTTTGCAGAGTCTCCATCTGTACTTCCAGATTTATTGTGTTTACCGAGAGCAATAAAGTCTCCTGGTGGAGCAATGTGGGCTATAAAATGAAAGAAATCTACTTACATTGTTTCCTTGAATATATGGAATATTTTTATAGTTTCTAATCTTTGACGTCAGAATAGCCATATCAGCTTCCAGATCTTATACAGATCCTGCACAGTTAATTTGGATCTGCGGGGCTGATACAGATTTATATCACACTCCTTTAAAAAACAGTACTTATGATAATACACCCATTTTTTGTTTTTCTTTTGTTTATTGTTCACTTTCTCTTAATTTTAAATTGCTGGATTTTTATTTCATAAGCTAGTCAGTGATTATTTATTTGTATTTGCTTAAGTAGTTGTTTGCTGTATCTTATTACTAAGTATGTAATAAATATAATAAAACATACTCTTTTCCAAATATAAGTGTATAAAAGTTGCAGGGTTCCCCCAAACTGCCAGCAACCAGCGATTTCTCCTCCCCTACTTTTGGCAAATTTGCCACCTACTTACTATATATAGTGAACAATCATTTTGATGACTTTTTTCTGTTAAAATGATTTAAAGTTATATTTGCTAAAATGAAACTAAGATCTTCATATAAATCTACTTCGAATGGAATAGATTACGTATAGTGTATTTTTTCCAGATCCTGTCTTATTTCTTCATTTTTTATCTTGAAAAAATATTTCAACTGAAAAACCATACATGCACAGTTCTGGTTATTAACCTCTAAAAAAGGAAAAAGGGATTCTGTAAGGACATAGTTTGAGACTGAAAATGTGTGTCCAGAAACCAGGAAATAGCCTCTCCTGGCTTCAAATTTTCAAACATTTTCCAGAGGAGGGCATGCCCCCGACCCCCTTTGGAGTTCGCACAGAAGAGCTGCCTACTTTGTCCAGTTTCACCACCTACTTGAGATTTTATGGAGAACCCTGAAGTAGACTTATATGGATTGACCTATATAGAATGTTCTATCGCTAAAATTATATTGTCCAATGGACCCGGTTTACTGGTAAGGGCCTGTCCCGAGACACAGATTATTGCTAGCACTCTTGAGCGCTAGCAACTACATTAGTCTATATTTCTGGAATACGCATGCTCGACTTCACGGTCGGCATTCTTGGAAAACTACTGAAGATACACTGTACGATAATAATTTCGTTTTATCATTAAAAAATAGACATGATCCGAAATCTGAATTTCTAAATTTATTGTCTAACCTAAGATTAAAAGCACAAGAAAAATTTGGGTCATATAATGCCAAGATTGTAGAGATCAACTGGTAAAACCTAGCTTTCCTTACAGCTAACCATGTACATGATAATTCCGGCAAGCTCAGAAAAAAAAATCCAGGAAATCTTTCAGAGTATGTCAGACAGACACGTGAAGCGATTGATTCAATGCATTAGCACTGATATATTATAATTCTTTAATTTTTCATTTTTCCTAGTTTAATTTGCATTTTAGAATCCAGATTTAATGTTTGAACTTAAAAATGATGCAGAATTTTAAAAATAAAGGTCCAGACCAAAATCTGCTCAAAAGCTCAGGACCGAACTTCCTTAAGACACATCCCCCCAACACCACCTCCAGTGTACCACTGTGTCTTCCCTTTAATAATTAGGGACGACCATTTGATTATGAAGGGGTGGGGGGCAGATTTTGGAAATAAATAATCTGTCCTCAAAAATAGTTGAAAATAAATAACTGTCTTTCCACGACCGGCAAGAAAATAAATAATCTGTCCTTGACTATTGCTACTTATCCCCCCCCTCCCCGTTTGAACTTTTTTTTTTGTTTTTTGTTTGTTTGTTTGTTTGTTTTTCAGTGAAGAAGAAAATAAATAATCTGACCTTGATCATCTTGAAAATAAATAATCTGTCCTTGACTGGCATGAAAATAAATAATCTGACTCGAAATATTTTGCCAGACCCCCGACCTGACCCCCCTCCTCAGAATCAAATGGTCGTCCCCTCAGTCGATTCAGCAAATTAATCCAATAATTTAGATATCTAATTCTGTGGTATATGATAGCTACAGCGCTAGCTCACCTATCTTTTTAGAAGATAAGCTTGTTAAAACTAAGATTGACCAGTACTGAGCTCGAATTTCCTCGTTTTTGGAAAACTGTGGTAACTTGTATTATTTATTTTTCGGCTACTGAAACCAACTGAATTCAAATTGAATTTAAAAAATACTTGCCTTTTAATGGACGTTTTGATGACATAGTTACATTGTTTCTGTGTATGGTTTAATGGCTGTGCATGCAATCATTCAATCAGAATCAATGCTCTGAAAAAGTGAGATGAAAATACATTTTTCGGGTTCGGCATTCTAGTAAGATTATATAGACGAAAACCTAAAGGGAATTTAATTTTTCCGGATTCAAATCGAAGTCAGATAGAGAACAATGAAAATGATTTTTTAAAGACTTTGGTCAGGGTCAATCCATTTATAGCATTTCAACTCCAATATGTTTTTTTTTTTTTTTTTTTTTTTGTTTTTTTTTTTTGTTTTAAACAAATGTTGATAAACATTCCAGTTTGTTAAGGCCACAATTAATTAATTCTCCGTTTTACGTCCCTGGGCTGTTAGGATTTTCATAAACAATTTTTTACATGATAATTTTACACACGACAATTTTTCCCACGAAAAATTAAAGTCCAGGCTTTTTGACATCATTCACAGCTGCTTTTTCAATAAAAATTGAACTCGTAAATTTACTTACAATGTACCTTGTCATTGGTCATCTGCAAAATTGTTGTGTTAAAAAACATTCTGATTATACACACAAGTACTTTGAAGTTGATATTAAAAATACCTGAGTTTCTGAATGACAATATCTATGTGGTTTTTGGAGACCAGATCTTCCAACAATCTGTTGGAATTCCCATGGGCACAAATTGCGCCCCGTTGTTAGCAGACCTATTTTTTTATTCATATGAAGCAGAATTTATTCAAAATCTTATACACGAGAAAAAGAAATCACTTGCTGTGGCCTTCAACTCGACATTTAGATATATCGAGGACGTATTATCAATTAACAATAAAAGTTATTTCCATTCATATGTTGACAGGATATATCCCATTGAGCTTGAAATAAAAGATACCAAAGAGTCTGACACATCTGTTTCATATTTGGATATTTTACTAGAAAAAGACGTTAATAGTAACCTTACAACAAAGTTTTATGATAAACGTGATGACTTTAACTCTTCAATCGTCAACTTCCCTTATTTATGCAGCAATATACCCTTATCACCTGCATATGGGGTGTATATCTCTCAGTTGATTCGATACGCAAGAATATGCTCTACGTATGAACAATTTCCAAAACGAGGTTAATTATTGACAAATAAGTTGATGGAACAAGAATATCAACAGTCTCGTTTAAAGTCATCATTTCGTAAGTTCTATGGTCGATACAATGACCTTGTAAGCAAATACAATCTATCATTAAGTCATATGCTGACTGACGTTATTTATATTAATTGTTAGGCCATTATTTACACACTGAATATTGTCGACGGATTTTTTCGTTATTTACCGATCATGACAAGGAGCACACGGCAGGTGTGACCGATCGGCTGGGGATGCTCACTCCTCCATGGTACCTGATCCAACCTCTGTTTCTGGAGGTCCGTGTTTGCTCTGCTCCCGATCTGTATTGTTTTAATGGACTTTCAGCTTGAATACTGTTCGTTATCTCCATATTTCATGATAAAAATCCAGTTAAAAAAAACAAAAACAAAAAAACATCGTATTTATAACTCCTATTATAAGGTGATTGAACTTCACATCATTATTTTGGACCAAGTAAAGAAAGAGGGCGTACAAGGTAAGGACAATCCCCCGCTCTGAAACAATAATTTTCTCGGAAAAGTATATGTAAATTCTATCTTATGATTCCAAAAAAGGCATCTGAACCCATTCTATATGAAAATTTAATATTTCTGGGAAAAAAAAAGTTTCAACAAACTCGTTTATTTAGATCACATTGAAACACAACATTGACAACAAGATTCTGTGGACTAATGGTTAACACGTTCAGTTTTACGCCTGATAATGAGCTTTGGAGAGAGTGCGAATCGTGTTTTTTTTTTCCTTTTGACGTTAAAACATGTGAAAAATAAATTATTTATCAATTAACTATCCAATAAAATAAAGGAAGCAAATTTGAAAAAGATGACATTGACAATACAACTTTTGAAAAATGTAACTTTTCATGAACCTTAAGAACTGAGAAAGTCTTTCTTCAGAGAGGTGGATTGTCCTCGCCTTGTACGACCCCATTCTTTGTAACTTTGTATATATAATAATTACAAACAACTTCCTTTCTCATTAATTAGTCAATATTTCGCTTATTATTGAATGTGTTAATTTTGTGCACAGCTGCTTTGGGACGGGACCCCCCCCCCCTCCCCGAATTCCGTATCCCAAGGGTTCTCCGACTTTTTTAATATAAAATATTCTTCTATGACACATTCACAAAGTATTACAATTGAAAAATCAAAAATGTAACCTAAAACTAATCTTTTATAAAAATTCATACTCTCTGATACTAAAAGTTCTCTGTTAGTAGATAGTAGAAATATAGATATCATTTTACCACGCTCTTATTGAATGTTTCAGCGGCAAAAACAACTTTAATTACAAATAATAAATGAAAACGCTTGCTCTTTATAGACAAATAAATAACGGAAGGCTTGATAGAGTTCCCATTTTCTCTATATTCATTTAATATATCAAAATATTCAGATTTTTTTTATGCATAATGTTTGACAGTTCTCTTTTATGACTTCTTCTTCGTAGATGAAAAAAAAAAATAGTTTTCACGTCAATGTACCCGCATATCGTTACACTACTCGAAGGCACCTCGCTTAGCAAGTCACAAGCCATTGTTTTTAATTCAGGCGGAGCAACTTTTGGATTACCATTTATAGACTCATAAATTTATTAACTCATTTGATTCGCGCACTATTCAATTGATGATAGAAATCAGGTGCGGATCCAGGATTTTTTCAGGAGGGGTTCACCCCCACCCCCCACCCCCACCCCCCCCCCCACCCCCAGTAAAAGTAAACATAGAAATTTGTTAGCATAAATAAATAAATAATAAACAAAAAAAACAAACAAACAAAGAAACAAAACAAACAAACAGAGGGGGCGGGGGGTTTCCTTTACCTTCACTTTTTAAAGATTCATATTCATGAATGACTCTTCCTATTACCAACTTACCAACTTAACGTTTTCAGGGGGGGGGGGGTATTTTTAGTTACTTCGCTGTGTACATTTAATAACTCCACAACTCCACAAAAACTGGGAATTGGAGTCCACTGCCACATCGTTAAGAGAAAACAATATTGATGTATAACACTATTTTCATGCATGTATTTTTACGTTCACTCTCTCTCTCTCTCTCTCTGTATGATTTTTTTCTCAATAACATCCATTTATTACTCTCATGAGCCAGTTGGCAAATAAAGAAACTTGAAAATGTGAAACCTGGAACCCCGACACCCCCACCCCTCCCAGATGTGCACATGGCAATCTTGCTCCCAAAAAATAGTTCAGACCTCGATATAATTGATTTATTGATAAATTTCAATTCGATATATTTTGAATTATTTTACAACGAAATTGTCAGAGCAATTAATTGATGTTCTAATGCTTTTAATTCAAGCATCATTAATAATAGCATTAAATCAACTGAAGAGAGCAAGAAATCAGTTATTACACATCAGTTGAGTTGATGAGCAGAATTATTTAATTGAAGGGAACGATTAAAATTCAATAATTGTGCTCATGAATTGTTGCTCTCTTCAATCAAACTGAAATATTGCTCGCATCAATTCAATTGATATCATCAAGTTATTTGAAGGAGGCATTTTTTAATCAATTCAGCAAACTAATTAATGATACCATCAATTGAGCTGAAGATATTGGAAGAGATCTTTAGTTGAATTGCTGCACACATTTAATGAATTAGTGATATTTTAAAATATTAAAAGAGAGTTTTAGATTATAGTAACCATAGTAGTTTGCACCTGCTGCTATACCCCTGAATTCTGGAATAGTATTTCAAAATGAAAAGTTCACCTTGACCACGCCTGTTAATCGTTCCGCATATACCAATAATACATATACTTTACAGGTGATTCATAAACGAGAACCAACATTAGTGTTTGTAAAATTTATTTTAATAAAATCAAAATAAATCATCTCATTTAAGAAAAAAATATAAACAAAAACAACTTGAAAATGATTTTTTAGTAGTCATCATAAATAAAATTGATAGAATTAAGAGGTAAAGAGGAAGACGATGTAAAAAAAAAAAAAAAAAAACAAGAAAAAAAAGAAACACTGGAACATAAGGGCGGAGTCATCATTCTAAAGCCTATGGCACATGGCAATGTCACATCTTGCTTTGGTCCTAGACCTGTAACATAAGCAATCAATCATAAAATTTCAAGAGAGAAAAAGTATAATCACAATGAGTGCTTATGTCTATTTATAATTGTTATTTTTCATGACACAGAGAGAGAATTAACTGCACACAATTACATATACTCATTAAAATTAAAACATACGTGATTAATGAGTGGATTCTGTGCAGGACAAGATGCTTCGTCTGTTTTATCGTCACAATCTACGTCACCATCACACACAAAGAGTTGAGGAATACACGAATCGTCACATTGAAATTCATTTTCAGGGCAAGTTGGAGGAGCTGAAAAAATGAAATGCGTAATAAATATCAACAGCAGGCGAGCTAAACGGTCATCGGGCTCTATCGGCAATACATGTATTTCAGTACTCATTGCGACAGTCCACCTACTTCATTTGTAGTGATCAGAACTTAGTTCAATCAATAAAGTCTTATATTCGATCAATCTACCAAACTCATTTTAGTTTGTTTAGTAATATTAACGGCAGTGCACTTAAAAGTGTGTTCGACTAGCAATACTTATGACAGCCAACTCAAAGTGTATTCGACCAGCAATACTAGTACTTACGATAGCCCACCTTAATATAACCGATCAGCAATACTTTCGATAGGCTAGCCCAAAAAGTACGTGTGTTTGTTTAAAGCAATACTTACGACAGCCTTGTTCATCAACATCTCCGTCGCAATCGGAATCTCCGTCACACTTCCATGTGTTGGGGAGGCACGTGATATCACCGTCACTCATGCACATGAACTCATCCACATCACAAGTATTTTCTTCTGGAAAATGAAAAAAAAAAACTGCTCTAGTAGAAAATTAAAACTATATAGTGTAGCATGGTCATTGTGTTTTAGAGATTCTTAATAATAAATGAAATTCAGAGAAAATATTATAACAGTATAATTTCGTAGCTATTTAATATCGCTAATACTCATTTTTTTTGTTTACAAACAAATGTACATAAATTAGATTAGCACTGCTAGGGAGAAACCTGGTCAAAACATTCAAAGTGTGAAAAAAAATTCTACCCAGCGAAAACAAACAAATTCAACATTGAAATGAAAAAAAGGAGATATATGTCTTGGATTAATGTTAGTTTAAAAACATCTTTTAAAATAAAATTAAAATGATCTCATACCTTGAATGTTCCTCGCATTGGTCACCGCAATCGCAAGTACAGCCATTAGGAAGAATGTGGCTCTAGACATGACGCTCCAACCCTCACTGGTCCCTGGTTATGGTGCTCTGATGGCTTTCTGGATTTCCTGTGATGAAGAATCGGCTATGTGCCGCTCGTTTATAGTGCGAGGTAGCATCGCATGACCCGGAAGGGGGAGGGGCAAGATTGGATCTGGTGATTTGTTAAAGTACCTGTTAATTAGGTAGTCATTTATGGAGACCAGAAACTGTCAAACCCAAAAGAAAATCAAATATTTCTTACATATGATAGAGTTTATTGATAATTTTTCTTAAGTATATTTATCATCATTTATGAATTAAAAGAAAAAAAACGAGGGCAAGATTTGATGATTTGAATCCCAGACACATTTTAAATTAACCAAACAATCGTGTTGAATAAAGACCCTATTAGTGTGGAATTTATATCCAGAAGCTATGCATGATCGTAAGCATGTGTTGGGAAGGGGTGGGGGTTGGGGTGGAGCTCAGTATAGTAGTAATTAAATTTTAAATTTATGCTACTTATTTACTTATTTCATATCTAAAGTGCCAGTACTGTGACAAAACACCGTTCTCTAATGAACGAAGTTGTTATTCATTCAGAATGCTAAAGTGAGGGTTGGAAATAAAATAGTGATATGGTGTCCCTGTACTTTGGCGCTTTATTACTTTGAAACCAACTTTCTTAAATGAATGGTTCGTTTCCATCAATCAATGTTAAGCTGTATAGGAAATTCAACATTTTGCAATGGTTGAAAATTGGGAGTAATTCAAGTAACTTTTGGTATTTTTTTTTCAGTCAGTACATTTTCCAAAAATAGTCTATGCATGTCCTTTCGTGCAGAATTCAAGGCCAGAGCAACTGACTTAATTGGTAAATACTAAGTGAAGGTCGTTTGATGCACAGTAATAAAAAAATAAAATTTAAAAGTAAAATAAGAAAAAAGTTAAACAAGGACAAAATACCGGGTAAATAAAAATAAATGAAATTAAGTTTAAGTTTGAGAGTGAGATTATAAATTAACCTAATTTCCTGTCTTTATAGTGACACGGATCATTCGCATTGTGGTGACCATGGTATATATCAAAATATACATGTAAGGGCCAGCTGCAGCTATGCCTTTCTCTTTAGAGAAGTGGACATGCATACATGTATGTTTTTAAGACATTTAGTACTGAGGTGTAAAGACAGTATGAGCATAATAGATCTCGCAAAAATCAGTGAAAGGATCGAGTTTATTTGTGTATTCTCAATTACTCTTGATTTTGTTGAAATTTTGTTTGTATATGTTATTCAATCCAGCCAAAACATCAATCACATTGATATTAAAAACTATAAAGGACTTTGACCTAGACATTACGTATTTAGAGTAGCTTTAAAGATAATTTTTACACAATGTTGAATGGAAATAACCACTTCATTCCAGTCTGATGCAGTTTGTTACTGTAGGGGAGGTCAAGCATCTACTGATGTGATGCTGTATGGCGGACCCTTAGTGTTAACAATCCAAGAACATCCAAGATAGGAAACCAGCATATGTCATCTCCGATATGATATGACGTCACATCTTTGTATAATTTCTGAAAACTAACAGAACTACAGTATTTTTTAATTTAAAACCCTTTGTTGCAAATCACAATACTAGTAGTATCAAGGAGACAACCCGTCCCTGAACTTCTTAATTCATGTCTATATTCGGACCCATGGTGGGGGCGGGGGCGCATCCCTAAATTTTGCCTCTTTTTGTTATTTGCCACGAAATACATAAATGTATGTTTAATTATATTCCGTCATGTGTCTAAACTCTCTTTATCAACAAGCACTTTCTGATGTAAGAAAATGAGATCTTATAACATCTACAAGAGAGAGAGAGAGGGTCCAACAAATACATTATTTTCTCCAATATTTCATAAGAAGACTTTATTGACTCTAAATGCCTGTGTTCTCATCTTCCCTGGATAAATTCAAACAATTTATGCATTTTCACTATATAATCAAAAGAGCCCCATCCTAACACCAGGACACCTGACCATGGGGACATGAAATTAACACTTTTGGAAGAGGTACCCTTGCTCATCATAACCATGCAATTAGTTTATCTGCTAAATGCCCAGGAGCAGAGAGGTGATACTAGTATTAAAAAAAATATGCATTTCACTATATACATGTAATCAATAAAGCTCAGTCCTAACACTAAACCCCCCGACCCAGGTGCCATGAGATTCTCAATTCTGGATGAGGCACCCTTGTTCATCATAAATGTACACTGCGTTTGTTTGCTAAATATCCAGAAGCAGGGAAGAAGATTTTCAAAGAATTAATGCATTTTAGAATCTATAGAACCAAATACAGCCCCTCCCCAACCTCCAGAACTCCTAACCCTGGGTCCACAAATTTCACAATTTTGACAAAGGCACCCTTGCTCATCATAACTTTGCTTGCAGTTTATCTGCTAAATAGATAAGGGGAGAGAAGAAGATTTTTAAAGAATTTATGCATTTTCACTTTATAATAAATAGAGACCAACCCTAACACTAAAACGGGCCATGAGATTCACAATTTTGGAAGAGGCATCCTTGCTATCATAACTATGCATTACATTTGTTCGCTGAAGAGAAGAAGATCTCCAAAGAATTCATGCAATTTCACTGAATCATCAAATACAGCCCCCACCCCCACCCCCCACTAGAACCCCTGACCCTGGGCCACAAATTTCACAATTTTGGAAGAAGCACCCTTGCTCATCATTACCGAGCATGTAGCTCATCTGCGAAATATACAGCTGGAGAGGGAATTTTTGAAAAGAATTAATGCATTTTCACTATATGATTTAAGAGCCCCACCATAACTCTAGAAAACCTGACCTGGCGTCATGAATTTCATTTTTGTAGAGGGTCCAATGCTTATTACAATGATGACAACAGTTCAACTGCTTAATGTCCAAGAATAAAGAAGAAGATTTTTGAAGATAGCACCAATATTGATGGTTTTAGCCCCACCCATCAGGTCCCAGGGGAGCTGGGATCATGAAATTCACAATTTTTGTTCTCCCTTATTCATGTATGCTGTATGCCAAAATTGGTTGGAATTGGTTCAGCGGTTCAAGAGAAACTGAGAATGTTTAAATGTTAACACACGAAGCAGCAGTTTCTAAGTATTATAAGATCTGCATATCACGAAACTAGAATTCAAGAATTGAACGGATGTACACTAGTCTCTCTAATGTATGCTTAAAGTACATTTTTCAAGATCCCCAAAACATGTATTTAGGTTACTCACTTTTATTGACGTTATATGTATAGGAACATACAATAGGATTATACATCCTATATCGGTAATGGATCAGACCACTTTTTTTTACGTCATTCAATTTTCTGTACAATTGACCCAGTAACTTAGAAGCACTTATTTTCCATTCTCCTTTCTCAACTTTTACTCACAAGAGTAAGTTTAACGAGGGCAACTTCTTAAAACATCTGCGCCACAAAATTTTATATCGAGATGATAAACTGTAACATCCTCTTATGTACAGTACAAACGATCATAAACAGCATAAGGGGTACGAGATCCACTGAGATTCCTCTACCCCAGGACGGGAGGCACAATTTTCTGTGGAAAAAGGGAGGATATTTATTCATTTTTGCTTTCATATATTCATTTAAAAGAATACTAGTATATATATACAGGCGCGGATCCAGGAATGGAAGTAAGGGGGGGGGGCGCAAGAAGTAGGCAGGAGGTCTGAGGTCGCCTTGAGGCCCCCATTGGGTCCAGGGCGAAGCCCTGTAGGGGGCCCAGGGGGCGAACCCTCGGAAGCTCCTGGATTCTAGAGATTTTGTAGGGTAAAAACGAGGTCTACCGAGTAGACATTTTTACATTTTCTCAACGAAACTATGTATGTGTGCTTAAAAAAGCGGGCTTCATATTTTAGCGGCTCTGGCGCTTAATAATTTTTTAACCTACCGTATAATAATTTAACACTATTATACTACAAGGGGTATAAATTTATTACAGAAACAAGTGCCTGCGATATAGGACTATATAGGACTATTCGATATTAATTGAACAAAACTACTTTTATATATACATGTCCTGCGTCCTATATATCCGTGCGAGTAAGGGAGCATCATTGTCAAACTTGAATATATAGTTAAAAAGCCATTGTTAATAGATTGTTTATTTTTTCAAATGAAAATAAAATTAAAGTTTTTATTAAATCATTAATAGGCCTTTATTATATCATTAATAGGCCCTTATTATATCTTTAATATAATGCAGCTATCGAAAAAGGGAATTTACAGAGATATATATGTATTTATCTAGTGATCAGATGAAATAGGTACATAAACTGTATGAGATGTTGAAGAATGGTTTTGCTAGTATACTAGTACTCTATGTGTTCTACCATGAACCTTTTTATAAGGAAATATGCTATGAAATATTAAGAATAATTTTATATCATTGTGGAGTGAAATACGGAGGACTTCCAATAGCGGATCCAGCTGAGTAGGGGGTACAATATTTTTATGAGTAAATCAATTTATTTAAGGAAGCAGCAAAAATGTTACTTGTCTTTGAGCCCCCACCCCTTTAAGTTTTCCTTACTTTTTCTAATGCTTGTCAAAGAAAAACAAATTCTTCGGATTTTGAATATTTTCCAAGGAAACATTCATGGATCCGCCTTTATCGTCTCCCAAACTTATCGGGCTCGGGATTACAATAACAATTTTGTGCGTAAACAAAACGCGGGAGACGTGAACGGTGAAGTTGAAATGGACGAAGATGATTTTGAATCGCAATATGCAGATGAATTAGACGCTCTGGAAGATTTTGAACGTATGTTTTAACAAAAGTGCTGTATATAAATATACCCTGTATTTTTTTGTGTGTAACATGCTTAACGATTTAAACACGATTTTACACCCTAACTCATAAGGCTGTTACTGTTAGGCCTAAACTGGTGCAATTCAAAATATTTGTTCTTCAAAAATCGACTTTTGATTATTCATCTTCAAATAACATTTTGATTAGACCTGATTCAACACATCAAGTTTATATTCCTTAAGTTTTTTTTTTCAAGTTAAGTTCATGGGTTAAGAAATTACATCAATTTGACTATGAGTTTAATTTATAATATATAAAATATGCCACTAGAAAAATCACAACTGTCCAGTGTAAGTGCAGCCCTATGGACATATTTTTAGTGTTTTCATTTTCTACCTTTCTGGGCACATTACATTTTATATTTAAGAGATTCATGACATATTTCAGCACCTGATTTCTCTCCATGCAAAACAAAGAGAAGTCTGAAATTTGAAACGCCAAATGCCAAGACAACAAAAGACTTAAACACAAGCCACTTGGAATTATTAGAAAGTCCAGAGAAACCAATTAATGGTGCCATTTTATCAAATGGGATATCATACAGGCCGGAGAAAAGGCTGAGGAGTGAGGATGAGTTTGACAACTTATCAGGATCAGACAGTCAAGAGGAGGATTTCCCCTCACTGAGTAATGTTTATCTGTGATTTGAAAATACAGTTGAACTACGGTGTATCTTGAATACCATGGATATGTCAAAGTGATTTGGAAGTCCCAAGCACTTTTTCTTAAAGTATTTTACCTTCAATATCTCAAACCCTTGGATATCTTTTTATTTTTTCCTCGGTCCCATCGAGTTCAAGATAACGAGGTTTAACTATATGTGTACAACCTGAAAGACAATGAATGAAATCACTTAGGTTTTGATAAACATTTATTTTGGATAAAGATTTTATGATACTACTAAACAACTGGGTTTTATATTTTTCACAGAAAGACAGACCAAAAAGGCAAGAACTGATGATTTGAACATCCCCACTTCTACAAATCTCCCTCCCTCCACAGTTAGTCAAGCAGAAAAAAGAATCACAGAAATACGCAGACATCATGTTCACCAGAATGGAGAGAGACATGTTCCTGATTTAATTGATGGTAATTATTTTAAAAGTTGAAATTAAAAGTTATCGGCAATGGCTATAGAAAGCTTTACCATGCCTGCCAACTAACCCCCAGTTTACAGGTCACACTCCTCCCAAAATTATATCAATCCCCCCCCCCTCCACCACTAATCACCCCCTGGGGGTTATCATTATGACCCCCAATTTCACCCTACCTGCTAATTGAACCACTGTCACAGTGTAAAAGGATTTCGTACATGACTAAAACAATTCAGACAGATTGCAGATCTGAGTTGGGAAATGACATTATTTGCACTTTGTTGTCTGTCATACAAGATAAAACTTCTGATTTTTATGAGTACCAGCCTTCTTACAAAGTGCTTAAAAATGGCATGGATATCTTTTAATATGAGCCTGAAATAAACAATTTATTACAAATTTGAATATGTGTTTTCTTAAATGGAGCTTAGAAAATGTTCCATGCTTAGAAAATGTTGTCACACGCTTTGACCCCACATTTGACATCTGAATGTTGGGTCGTGACCCAACATCATTTTTGGAGGTTGGCAGTATGCTTTACTGAATAATCAAGCTCGTTCTAATTAATTGTTTAGTTTACATTACAGTACATATTTTATTCAGATTATGACTATGAGAGGCCTAGAGTCCATAAGAGAATTCCCAATGGAGATTTTATAAGTACAACAAGTTCTGAGGGGGAAAGGTGCTATATCATCCTCAAAGAAGAAACAACACTATCAAAAGAGGTACAGTATATGCAATAAATATCTGAAAAAAATATATGTATGCCTATAGTGAGAGAAACTCTGGTAATCTTTACCTCAAGCATTTTTTAATAAACATTTTCATTCACTCAGAATGTTTACAATGGATTATCAATATTTGAATGTTTTTGGATTTAGTTTGAAGATGTTGGAAAAAAGAAGAAGAAAGGACAGTTACTCTCCATTTCATTTGAGGAATTGCGTGACCAAGCAGAGAAACTGGTAAGATTTTTGTAAAAACAGTAATGTTATGATTTCATGTTTATGAAAAAAGAAGTCATGTAAATATTTAGGTTTTTCATGCTGACATCACATGGATATGGAATTAAAGTAACATTCTGACAGTCTTATATATTGGAGTGCAGATGTTTGCATACTTTAATAACAGATTCATTACCTTAAAAAATTCACCTTTTAGTGATAATAAAGTTTCAACACTCTTACATTAATATTATTTGAATTTCAATAATTCATCAACTTGAGTTGGTAATTTGGAGTCTCTACTTTTTCTTCTGAAATTTACACATGTGAAAGTTAATTTGGTTTCTGTCTGACAAGTACCTGTCCAACACCTGAACACAAATTTCATTACAGAGACAAGAAAAACTGATCCAAGAGGCAGAGAAATTGACACAGGAACTTCACAGGTATGGCATTTAGTACATTTGTAAAATCTGCAATCGACATTTGTATTGATACTGATTCAGCAACTCATCCAGGGACTCTCAATGACTTTGATTAATATATATTTACAAACAAGTACCTAAAAGTGAAATTCATATGAAATAAACAAGGATTTTGTTTAGTATGAAGGATAATGCAATATTTACAGGGATTTGACGGAGAGGCTAAGTGACATTGATGAAGAAGAAGAGGAACCAGAAAACAGTGAACCAGAAAAACTTCTGTGGGTGGAAAAATTTGCTCCCAATACTTACACAGATTTACTCAGTGATGAGGTGGGTGGAAAAGTTTGCTGATGGTACATACACAGATTTGTTGGGATGATCAAAGCTATAGAAGGCTCAGCCTGTATTTTCTGTATAAAGTTTGATAAGTATAACTTGTATTTCTTTGTGTGTAGTCAAAGTGTAAAAACTTTTAGTGATTTATCAGCAAATAGGGATGTTAATCACCAAAATTTGGTATAATTACATGTTTTTTTTCCCAAAGATATCACAATAATATCATGATATTTTTTATACATAATTTTTGCAATGATTTTAAATGAATTTCCATGATTTTTCTAACACAGATAATATGAAAACATAACTTAACCTTTTCATGTTTATTTTTTTTATTAAATAAGCATTTCTGGATGCTAGGATGTCATAGTCTTACTGCTTTACAACATTTTTTTTCAATTTCTGTAATTGTAATTCAAGAGTTTGAACAAAAAATTATTTCCCAAATTTATAATTACATACTAAATACTAGTATTTTAGTCTCCATATCACAATAGGTATTGTGCAATAAAAAAATCACTATATACTGGTATAATGATAAAATCGCACATCCCTAATGACAAAAAATATGTAGAAATATACTTAGAAATATAAATGTGATCTCAATTTCAGTCTATAAATAGAACTTTGCTTCACTGGTTGAAGCTTTGGGATTATGTGGTGTTTGGAAAAGATGTCAGATTGAAAAAGAAAGAGGTTACCAAGAAAGAAAAGGAAAAAGATCAGAAAAAGAAGAAATTCTTACCAGAAGTCATTGATGAGTTGGATAAACATAACCGCCCAGTGCAAAAGGTTTGTATGGTTGAGATTTCTAGACTTTGTTTTTTAAAGTCAAAAAAGTTTTGTATCATAATTGATGGGGATGAACTTAAGTTGAATTTTTTGTATGGTGAGGTTACAACAGATAGCATGTTTTTCATGTTTTTTTCATGAATTTACGCTCGGGAATACATGTATTATACATTCAATCCAAATGCATGATCATACATTGTTGTTGTATAATTCATATAAAAAGGTGAGGTATTCTGTCATAAATACATGTACTTTCTATTCATTTATTTAGATACTTTTACTGTTTATTACCATTTTTATAGAATACATTCAAAATTTTATTTGTGCATTGTATTTTAGCTTGTTCTGCTGAATGGGCCACCTGGCCTAGGGAAGACAACTCTTGCTCATGTAATTGCCAAACACAGTGGATACAATGTTGTTGAAATGAATGCTAGGTAAGAATTTTCATTTATAGTAATAGCACTTAAGACATGACAGAGTTAACATTTGAAATGTACAAGTTTAAATGTTGCTAATCAAAATAAAACACTATTTTTTCATGATTTTTTTTTTCATTTTCATGATAATTCATGCATTTATTCTGTAAATGTACATACATCGTAATTAAGCTCTCGAAAGAACTGGGTACGTTAAGTATAACAGAGCGGCCCTGTCTTCAAATTTGATTTCAGTTTTTTACAAACATGCTTACGATGTGTCCTTTCAAAATCATTTTAATTTTTTAATTATCACAAACCGTTTTTCCATCAGAGGTCTCGAAAAATGGGGAGTTTTCTTTAGAAATTACAAATTTTGACGTGATAACGTCATCACGGCGTTACTGATTTTATCGTTACGTTAAAGGAAATCTGTAAATTCTCTGAACCGGAAACCATTTACTTTAACCTGCCTTATGTTCCAGAAAACAATTTTGAACTTTTATTTCAATTCATCGTAATGTATCTTTGATAGCTGGAAGGAGTAAAATAATTTAAGGGAAATATAATTTTATTACAAACGATTTCATCAGACAAGTAATGAAGCTTGATTCATCCATACAGACGAGACAAGGCAAAGTAGTACTTCTTTTAAAATTGTGCTCGTATCAAATTTATCATTTTTTTAATGTAAAAATGTCTTAATGATTTCTTCAATCATTTTCTGCATTGTCTATGAAGTTACATTAAAATTTTTAAAGATACATGAATCAGTATTAAAAAGAAAATTGGAACGTCCAATATAAAGTTGTCAAAATTGGATTTTTGGCAATGAAAAAGCCATCAACATCACTCCCCTTTTCCATTCCAACAAATGGCAGCGCTATTAATTTCGTATTTTCTTTTTCTTTCTTTCTTTTTTTTTTTTGATAAATTACTCACTATTACAGAGTTACGAGTTGTCTTAAACTGCATTAAAAATTTTTTTCTCTGATGTTAGGATTTCTTTTATAGATCGTTATTTATATTTATTCATTCCAGTGGATCCGCTTTATTGCACGGTTCATGTAAAATACCCTAACCAGGAACAATCCCCAATATACTTACACACAATCACTTTCTATGTTAAAACCACAAGAGGAGACCGGTTATAAGAGTCCTGATTGATGAGGCCATTCCAAGTTTTTTCTTTGTTTAGCGTCCATCCTAACCATCTTCCTATCCGAGAAAACACACAAACCAAAAGGGGAAAAACGCAGCATTTTCAGAACAGTTATAGAATTTCTTATTATCATTTGAGACCTCTCCTCGCCATAAAACTTAGTTAAACTACTAGTTTATTGAAATAAAAAAAAATAATACACCATTTAAAAAAGAGAGATGTCAATCCCAAAAGAGTAAAATGCATTTCAGAGATTTGTATTTGCTGATTTTAATTTGAGTTAACTTTGTGTTTGCGTTTCAAAGCTTTGTTTTTATCAATTTTAATTTGTGTTTGTTTTTAATTTCATAACCTCAAAACCAATTCGTCCGCGTACACTGCACATAAAAAAAACTTGGAATGGCCTTATCATAACTTGCGTTACAGACCTTGAAAAATTTTGCTTCAAATAAAAACCGTGAATCTCCGAAGGCTTAAAAAAGGGTGTGCGATTTGTTTAGATCAATTTTTCGATGAACAAAATATTTTATATAGCCAATGCTAATAATTTAATTTTAGAGACAAACACATTACTTTGCATGTACATACTCATTACTTGATTCACAAAATCGAAAATTATATGCCTAAATCTGCGTAGTGAATTCGACAGGAAATGCACACGAATTCTCGGAAGGGATTCAGAAGCCTGTAGTACACTCTAACGGGCACAATTCCCTAAAACTAAATGCTATAAAAATAAGGATATAATATTATATGTATGATTTGCATATAGAGTTTATCCGCGTCAGCTATGAAAATATGCGCATGTCGTCTTCAAAGCAATGCAGCATGAAACGGCAGACACTTGCATTGATATCGATCAGTAAAAGATCAATCAACAGTCCAGTGGGGAGCCAAAGGAAATTGGAAAGGGATGTATTTGGTTTTAAATCAAATTCTTGATATAATTTTTTATTGGTACTCATTACAGTACATGTATAATTTGATTATCAGTAAGACCCCCCCCCCCCACTTTCTATTTACATGAGACAAAATACAAGTAATTGAAATGCAGAATAACAGAACACTCACATAGAAGAATCAAAATTCACTTTCACGTCCCTTTTTATAAGATACATAGAGATTTTATTTCTAGTTCAGTTATCAAATTATACGAAATCATATGTAATTTTGTTACTTGTGGGAACAATACGCAAAACACGTCACGGTGCTTCTTTATAGAGTTATCCTTGCCATTCCCGGATTATATCACTAGCTTGATTATGTTTCTTTTTCATGTAAGTGTCTGATAAAAAAAAATCTTTAAAAATATACCTAACAAACTGCTGACATGAATTGCAAGAATATACATCACGTCATCTACTAAGACAAAAACTGCATTAAAATAGATAAAGATTTTCTTTAGAACTCCTCCCTATGTTTACATGTTACACAGCCGTAGGTAGGATACATGTATTTGATAAATTATTATTTCGGTGACAATGATAATTTTATCACTTCCTTTGGATACATTAACGCATTTTCTTGTGCATTTGTCCTTGTAGTAACGATAAAATACTTTTAATTTGTTTTTTTTCTGGAACGGATTATCATCACAGACGGACGTTGAATCTTTAAAATTTAGCGATAATGTGCACCGCCGTTTTCACAGAGATGATGTTGGACAGGACGCTCCTCCAGCCCCGATGAACATCTATTGGAATACTGAACATATTTCCTATGAAATATATTACTATTATTTTATGGATAATCTGGATAAAATCCTTTTAAAAATACTCGCTTACTTCAAGATTAACAATAGTGTACATGTGGTTAATATGTACATTCGTTTTTTATACAGATAAATATCTATAGAGTAATCTTTTTTTCTTCTTTTTTTTTCATTTCAAGACTTGGAATGCCTTAAAATGTATTAGGAAAACAATTTCTGAAAAAAAATGAGGTTAACCATCGATTATGGAGCGGAAAGGGGGTGTCTTGTCCACAAGTAATGCAAGATCGTGTTTGTATTTTTTACAGAACTGCATGGGAACAGAAAATCTTTATTTATAGACAATAAAAAAGGTTGATTGTATCATGTTTCACTTAAATTTTCATAGAAAATACCGAAAGCGTACACCACTGTATACGTTTTTCAAGCCTTATAAACTTGGTCAACATATCTAAAATTCCTTGTAAATTATAAATTAAACCCAATTTTACTTGAAAACACTGATGTCAATATTCCGATCAGCATGATAAATGTATATATAATTAATAAGTGTAAATACATGTAAGAACTTTTCCATTCCCAGCTGCTGACCTTCAATAAGTAAATGTAGGCCGGCAGTGGCAGATTTAGAAGTATTTTGTCATATATAAAACACTTCCTGATTATGCGATAAAACACTAGAATCCTTTCTGACATAATCAATTTTGTCAAATAAAAATCTGCAACAATACAGTGACAAAGATAACAAGTTTTAAATAGAAATGTTCAAATGGTGACTGCTATACATGTAAGTCAAGCTTCCAATCTCCCCCCCCCCCCCCCCCAAAAAAAAAAACAAAAAAAAAAAGAAAACGTTAGCTATTGTCTTCTGACATTCATGAATCCTAGTCATATATAAATTGAAAACGAATAAAACGTACTTAAAAAGCTGATGATTTTCAATAAAAATTTTTAAAATAATCTTTTCTTGAAGTATAGTCAATGTCCACTATGAAAGAGACGCGCGTTTTCATTGGAGGTACATTGTACATGTAGGATTAAACGTAAATTGATTGTCTGAACCATCCCAACTTATGTCGTTAAATTACTTTTTCACGCTGTAAATATTGATTGAATATTTATCATAGTTGCGAAGACTGAAGAAATTGTTTCAAGTACATATTTTCAACATGGTTGCTCTTTGTGACATCATTTTTTCAATGCATTGCGTCACTAATTTACATGTAATGTCCCATAGTAAATTTCACTGAGAAAGGTTCATATGGTTTTCATTTGCATAAATAATTGTATTAAATTAATTTTTTTCAAATGCAGAATTGAATTTAAAAGACAATTAAAAAATAATGAAGCCTTCAGATATAGAATTAAACAATTAATTTCTTTAAAAATAGAGATTTTATTGTGTAGAAAAGGTGACGTCTATCCAAAAATGCAGCATGTTTTACTTCAATTTTTTGTAAAAACGGATGTGGCCGCACTTTTGTAAGGTTATTTTTTCTCTTTAATATTAAAAATCGTAGTGTATTTGTTCTTTCTGCAAAGTTTCGCAAACATACTCGGATGCGGCCATATCGAAATATAGACTTGAAGAGGAGGAAAACGTCCAAAATAGGGGAATTCCGGAATATTAGACCGGTTTTGAACGTTATATAAATGAAAGGGCACATGAGTTGAGAAAAAATTATTCCTATTTCACACACAGGGAAACCTTAACAGTTAATTGATACAATTGATAGAAAGTAATCGTGCATTTAATTTTTGCCGATTTTACAGGGCCGTAAATCGGTCTTAACGTACCCAGCTCTTTAGCGTAATCTTCCTTGTTGATTAGTGTAATCATAAAATAGTGCATTTGGAACTAAGCTTGTATTTATTCTGGACAAATTTTAGCGTTAAAGCTACTTATATATAACTGTACATGTATCTTTCTGATGATAGCGATGACAGGAGTGCTGAAGTCTTTAAGACCAAACTGGAGGCTGCCACACAAATGAAGTCGGTGCTGGAATCAGACCCCAGACCCAATTGTCTTGTGATTGATGAAATTGATGGAGCCCCACAAGTAAGAGATATGAAGATGAGAGCAACTTTTTTATTCTCGAAAATACAGGAATAAAAATTATCAAGTTAATATTCAAAATAATAATGATATGAATGATGCCCTTATGATGTGTACATTAAAAATAATATTATTGCTCTTTTGATTAACTAGAGATACCTATGGCCTCTGGAGCATTGAATACAACCCTTTTAATTTGAAAAAGAACATATATGTACATTTAGTGTATAATGCAGCTCAAAAGTAAAGTGCCTTGTGATATACACTCAGGTAATACCAAGAACTTTTACTCATTAATTTATCCTTGTTTTCATTTCTCACAGGCAGCCATCAACATACTTTTAAATTTTGTTAAAAGATCTGATGAACCAGGCTCAAAAAAGAAGAAAAAAGATGAAGGAATACTTCTAAGACCCATTATTTGTATATGCAATGACCAGTGAGTTCCAAATAGAATAAGAGATCAGTAAATACTATTGGAGATAAATTACTTACATTCCATTCTTAAATAATCGTTGGTTTATTCACTGTTCTGTTCTCTGTTTTTATGCATGAAGTATATCCTTCCGCCAGGTATGTTCCAGCTTTGAGACAGCTAAGAATGAATGCCCTAGTGATTAATTTCCCCCAGACAGAACCAGCTAGACTGGCAAGCAGATTGTCAGAGGTAAATTTAGAATATCTATTCTTGCACTGTGACCATTGCCAGCCTGATTCTGGGATGTTTATAACGTATGCATCTTATTCATTTTGTTACATGGTATACAGGTTTCATGTATGTTTCTGTTGGACATGTAGCCATCATAATTTGAGAAGGATTTAGAATTTCAGACAGAATGTAGACTATATATACTAAAAACCTATTGTTATATTTTTGGAAATATGCAAATTAAAAGTAAAGAAGATATTTGTCATTTCTTTCTAATGACACCACAACATATTTAAGCATCTGGGCTATTGAACTAATTTTAGGTTGCAAAAGCCCAAAGTTTGAAGACAGACTTGAACACATTGCTAGCACTTTGTGACAAGACAGAGAATGACATTAGATCATGTATCAACACTTTACAGGTGAGTTATGTCCCTTTATCCTTGTGAATCTTAAGAATTTTATTTTTAAAGGAAATATTTCAGAGTTGAGCTTTCAAGTACATGTATTTTCCATCCACCTATTAATTATCTGTAGAATCTTCCTGTGTACAAAGCCTTTTAGCTCTCTGGTGCCAAAGCTCAAATGTACTTTTCCAATTGAAGTTTTTTGTTGTTAAGCCGTCTGTTTACATGTACTTATGCATTTTTAACTTTTTTGTCCATAGAAAAGGGACCAATTTCTAACAAAACTTAGCAAACAGCATTCGTAGTAAAATTTGATCTGACTGTATATACAGGTAGTACATTAAAAATTGTTTAATGATGGATGGTTTACTGATATTCCTTTTCAGTTCTGTTTTAAACAGAAGAAAGAGTTGTCTATGAGAACTGTTCAGACTATGAATGTTGGTCAGAAAGACTCTAATAAAAGCTTGTTTTCTATGTGGTATGAGGTTTTCTCAATGCCAAGACCTAAAAGGTAATTGATAAAGCTCAAGCAATGCTATTTACTTCCATACTTCATATCCATGTTTATGAAAATAATTATGTATATATCCCGTGTATAAAGTCTGTATGTTCTGATTCTTTTTTTTTCAGGAATAAGTTTATAAGTTTACATGATATTCAAGGAAAAGACTGGAAAAAGAATGATAACTTGTCACTGGAATCAAGGTAAGTTTCTATATTTTTGTCATTGACAGCCTATTACTGTTGATCATTTCCTCACACATGTTGTAGTGGATTACATTATTTGCCATGCACTGATATATGGTCTTTCTGGAACGTTTTTGTAACATGCTATGTGCTGAAGAGCATTTATTCAGAACCTTTATAGAGTTTAGGAGAAAGTCCATTTGTTCATGTGGTTATTGTCTATTCTGTAGTATGGCTTGCATTAAATGTTTGATATTTAAAACTATTACTGTTCCCAATTATTTCTCAGAAAATGATTACAACTTTTCAAAAATGAAAGAAAAAAATGGTTGCTAGTACATACATGTATATTTGTGTGATGCCAAAAGTACACATGATAGCTTGGTAAAAATTCCTTATAATGTCAAAATTATTCTTTCACAGGTTTAAGAACATTCTACATTCTGCACAGTGCACTGGAGAATACTCAAAAGTTATCCAAGGGATGTTTGAAAATTACCTGGAGTGTAAATTCAAAGATCCCAAGATGGAAGGAGTAGGTTGATGCATACAATAGTACTTTTTACACACATACACATCTGTATATGAGACTTAAAATGATCAATTTAAATGGTAGTAATGTAATGTAAATGTTTGAGTCCTTGTGGCAACCATTCATAACCCTTTCTCTATGACCTGTTAAATTGTTTTTCCACCATTTCTCCTTGCAGCTGGTGGTAGCCAATGATTGGCTGTGCTTCACAGACCTGGTGAACTGCCAGATCTCTCAGACACAGAATTACAGTATCATGCCTTATATACCATATGTAACGGTAACCTTCCACCTCTTGTTCGCCTCTAACCAACCCCAGAGGATTCAGTATCCACATGCCGACCAAGAGGTGAGTCTTTCTAATCTTAATGCAGAATCAAAGTTAATCAATTCAGTACATGTATACAGAGTGACTCCTGTGAAATTTTCAATACTTTGAATTTTAGACTCACTCGAAACATCAACCAATGAATGGACTTTTCTTTAATAGAAAGAGTGTACTTCCTTTTCGGAAGTGAATATAATTCCTGTGCTGGTAGTAAAAATTTATTTTCTTGTTGTAGGCTTTAACCCAGAAACAGAAGAGCTCTAATTTAGTGACGTCGCTGATGTCAGACATGGTTCCAGCTGTCCGTATGTTTGTCAGTGAGACAGATGTGGTACAGGAAGTCCTACCTCCCCTACTGGAAATCATACAACCAAATCTCAGGCCTGTGAGTCAAATGATTATGTTTATGGATATAACATAAGAAACTAGGGCTGGGACGATATATCAAAATATCAATAATATCGATTCTGTGTGAGGATGATACACATATCTATACATATATAGAAATATCTATATGGAAAATAGAGTTTCAGAATGATTAATTCTTTACTTAACTTAAAGTTTGGGTTTAAAATACAAAATCAATATTTTAAATTTGAATATGAAATAATACCATTTTTTTTAGACAATGTTGTTTTTACAACTGTTATACAGCTAGTATAAATAAATTATTCTTATTTGTGTAGAAATATATTGTTTATGTGAAAAAATAAACCTATTAAAACCAATTAAAAATATTGCGATACATATCGTATCATGGCACATACAATCCATATCGATTTACAGTGGCGCCTCGTAAATCCGGACACCTCCGTCCCCAACGAAATCGTCCAGATAAATGAATCGTCCAGATAAGTGAATCACTTCTTAAAAGACATACCCTCTTAAAGCATGTACATATGAACATAGTGGTATCAAATGTGAAGGCAAAGAAAACACCTTTATTTTACCTTGACTTATTGATTTCATTTTTATAGTTTTAAAAGAAATAATAAATATTTAAAAAAGAAAAAAATTAAAATGTAATTTACACGATGAAAAATGGATAGGCAGTTTTATGTTAAAACTTCCTTTTCTAACACAGGAAACTTTACTCGCCTTCTATTTAACGTGTAGTTACATGGGCTGACCAAATTTAGATCTGCTACTGTTTTATTTCGGCACTTTTTTAAAATATTTATTCAAGCTCATATTAAGTAGAACTGTTCAATCACCACTGAGATTGTTCAAATGACTTACCGCGTATATTCACTACATAGGGATAAGTAACTAAATACTGTAATCAGTGTACGTATTGCAAACATTCAACGTAAACACAAGCCATATTCAGGATTATCAATACTTTTTCTATAAACTCTAAGTTATATATCTTGAAAAGACGTGATCGGCATTTATAACTAACGCCAGTTACGTATTTCTGAGTGCATTAATAGTGCATTAATAGAAATATATTTTCTTGAATTATGCATCATAATAAATTGTCTTATGAAAAGAATAAAAAATGTTTCAAATAATGTACGATCGTATTTTGATAAACTTAAACTTAACTCGATACCACAACGAAATCTCGTGATTTATTATTCAGTAAAAATTTTATTTACAACTCTCCAAAAATTCTCATAAATTTATATACCGTTAGCAGTTTAATTAATGCACAGTATAAGCTAAATTCTTCGGGCTTTATAATATAAAAGACGTGTGTTTTAGCTGAGGTAAACACATGCTAATTATAGACGCTATTGTTTAGAGGTCACAGGTAATCGCCTTCAAACTGACTCCATGGACAATGTTTTTACAGTAATTATCACTACTGCAAGAAAGGTGTGAAAAGTCGTTCCTCGAAAAATTACCGTCTGAATAAACGAGTCGTTTTTCAATGAAAGATTGCGTTTTGTAGTAGAAATTGACCGTCCGGAACGCGAATTTCCGGATTAATGAGACAGAGTAACGTGGAAAAAATCGGTTCCCAAAAAATATCGTCCGGAAGGTGAAGCGTCCGGATTACTGGCGTCTGGATTACCGCTGCGCCACTGTACAGTAAAACATATATAGGATTATGGAGAACATGCTTAAAATGAATTGACGCTTACAGCGAAGTGATTTCCATTCCCCGTGGCATAAAAACATACTGTGAACTTAACAGATATAACAAATTATATTTATAAGGAAGTAAAATTGTCCATCCCTGGCACTTCGTTATAAGTGTGTTTTACTGTAGAAGAAAGTGTATCATCTCAGCCCTATAAGAAACAGAGTTGCCAGTTTGTGTAATTAGGGCCTCGGATCAAGAGGTTGGTGCCTTACAGTAATCACCATGTCTGTCAGTCCCTCTGTTAACACTTTGATGTGATAACTAGTACCTTTTTTGGGAGTCAGTTGGTTCAACGTGGGTTTTTTCCCTTAAAACATTAATTTTTTCCTATTTTAAAAAATTCCCAATTCAACTGCCAAGGAACAAACTATGATGACATCATAATTCTTTTCATCATAATTGAAACATTGTACGAATTGACTAAATGTTTCACTTTCTCTTAAATTTAAAGTAGAGATCAGTTTTAATATGGCGGGACACGTGTTGGAGACAGCCCAGTGTCTTACATAACTGACAACTGGAAAGCATGAAAAAGTGAGGACAAGGGACTTAAATATGCAATGAATACTTGTCGTTTATTCTTTAAAATATGGATGGATAGGTAATGAGGTTAGAAGAAATTCAAAATAAATTTCATTTGTTGACATGACAGAAAATTCCCCTGAGTTCTATTTTGACACTGTTTTTCCCAATTGAATCAGTACTGGCATCATTCCCAATGGGTAGATAAAAAACACTGTCAAAAGCCAAATATTTTTTTTTTACCTTAGTTTGTACATTTACATGTATGTCTTGCAGTAACTTGTTTAGCTACAAAGATGGAGAATGATTAGATGAAGACACTTATTGATTTTGTGCTCACTTGGTCATACATTTAGGTCAAGGTCAAAGGTTGAGAATATTGTAATGACTCTTGTGGTCACAGTGCAAACTTGGACATTCTGTAACTTATAGCTCAAGACTATTTGTATGGGGCAGGGTAGACACCTATATGTTTTGAAATCATCCAAGATCAAGATAAAAATTGTTTATTTTTAGGTCATCAGAGTCTGTCAGGTGACTAAGTGCTGCCTGTTTTCTATCCAAAGTAGTGTGTCTTGTGCCGGTCATAAACTTTTGAAATTTTCAGCTTCTTCACTAAATGGCTCAATTAATTCTAACCACTTTTGGTATCTAACATCTATGAGTAAAGGAGAACTAAAATTATGAATTCCATGGTCTCTGCCCCTGTGGGATCTGAGGGGTTGGGCCAAAACCATCAAAATTAATGCAATCTTTAAACATCTTCTACTTTACTCCTGAACATCAAGCAGTTAAATTGTTAGCATAACTATAATAAGCAATATGTCCCCTACCAAAATTATGAAATTCATGGTCCCTGGTTCAGGAGTTCTGGTGTTAGGATGGGCTCTATTGATCATATAGAAAAATGCATTAATTCTTAAAAAAATTTCTCTCCCCTATATATTTAGCAGACTAAGTCCATGGTTATGACGAGCAAGGGTGCTTCTTCCACAGTTGTGAAAATGATTGCCCTAGGGTCAGAAATTTAGGTGTTAGGGTGGGACTGTATTGATCATTAGTGAAAATGCATAAATTCTTTGGGTAAGGGTTCTTACTTCTTATGTAGGGCATGACTCTATTGATTGGAGTGAAAATGCAGTAATTCTTTAAAAATAGTCTTATCTGCTCCTGGGAATTGAGCAGTCAAGCTTAGCATATAGCTTTGGTGAGCAAGGGTGCCTATTCCAAAATTGTGAAATTCATGGCCCCTTTGTGAGGGGTTCTTATATTAGGACAGGGTTTAATTGATTACATGGTGAAAATGCATTATTTTTTGAAAATATTCTTCTTTGCTCCTGGGTATTTAGTGAACAAACTAAGACTAGTGCATGGTATTAATGAGCAAAGGTGGCTCTTTTTCATATTGAGTACCAGACTTATTATTTTGTTGATCCCTGATCATCCTATTTCTCTCATTTTTGGGCAGCATATCTTAATCTATCAGTTTATTTTATTATATACCAGTACTTAATAAATTGCCATTCTGTGAATTCTTTACAGGGTTGTGTTGTACTCAGATGACCATTAAGGCCCTTGGGCTTCTTGTATCACTCAGTACTAGAAATAATGAATTGATATATAGACTTGTGTATATATTAAGAAACAATTTTAGATGTCCTATTGATTCATGATAAATGTGTTTTACTGTAAATACTTGAATGTGGTATCTACTCTGTTTTCCAGATTTTTTTTCTGTTTCTTTTAAACTCACTATGTTCAAGTCTTACAGAATTTATTATCTTAGAGTTTAAGCCTTAGAATTTTACAGTCAGTTTTACTGTCATATCATTGTGTTTTATACCTGTTACATATTAAAAAGCACACATTATATGGAGGTTTTGTATAAATGCTACTTTTCAAAAGTCCCTTTATAAATCTGGTGATATTAATAAATGTCAATATTAGGGCATTTGTACTAGTGGTTTTTCTATCACTACTTGATGCATGTAGATATTAAGGAAAACATGACAATTTTTCTTTCCTTTACAGGTGAATACTCAGTTATACAGTGTGAAGGAAAAGCAAGATTTGGCAGAATTGATCAGAATCATGATAGCCTACAACATGACTTACAATCAGGAGAAAACTCCCGAGGGCCAGTATACCTATGTCCTTGACCCGTACGTAAAAAAATATTATTCTTTGAGTCAGTTTTCTAAGGACTCTTTTGAATAACTTGTACTTTATTGGAAGCAAGCTATTGATCAATTCACTCATACCCAGAACTCTGATGTAATGTGTTTTTGGATGTGGCCAAATCAATTAAGAGTAAGAATATGGTACATATACTCAACCACCTTTGATTTTTAGCTCACCTCAACGAAGTTGGGGGAGCTTATGTAATACCCTCGGCGTCGGCGTCGGTGTCGGCGTCCCAGGTTAAGGTTTTTGGAGCAGTTTTCTTTTCAAGTACTTCTATGGCCTATATTAGTCAGAGATGCATGGAGGATGCTTCTAGTGTGTTTCATTGTACCAGTCAAGGTTTCAGATGCTACAATTTCAGCTAAAGAATGACCAGGTTAATGTTTTTGGAGCAGGTTAAAGTTTTTGGAGCAGGTTAAAGTTTTTGGAGCAGGTCTCATTTCCATGTAACTATAAGCCCTAAATTGACCAAACTTGCATGGATGATACATTTAAGGATGCACACTACTGAACTTGCTTCGGATGCTGGATCTGACCTACATTTTCCGGATGAGTGACTAGGTTAAGGTTTTTGGAGTAGATCTCATTTCCAAGTAACTATAAGCCCTATATTGACCAAACTTGCATGGATGATACATCTAAGGATGCACACTACTTGACTTGCTTCAGATGCTGGATCTGACCTATATCTTCCGGATGAGTGACCAGGTTAAAGTTTTTGGAGCAGATCTCATTTCCAAGTAACTAAAAGCCCTATATTGACCAAACTTGCATGGATGATACATTTAAGGATGCACACTACTGGACTTGCTTCGGATGCTGGATCTGACCTATATTTTCTGGATGAGTGACCAGGTTAAAGTTTTTGGAGCAGATCCCATTTCCAAGTAACTAAAAGCCCTATATTGACCAAACTTGCATGGATGATACATTTAAGGATGCACACTACTGAACTTGCTTCAGATGCTGAATCTGACCTATATTTTCCGGATGAGTGACCAGGTTAAAGTTTTTGGAGCAGATGTCATTTCCAAGTAACTATAAACCCTATATTGACCAAACTTGCATGGATGATACATCTTAGGATTCACACAACTGGACTTGCTTCAGATGCTGGATCTGACCAATATTTTCCGGATGAGTGACCAGATTAAAGTTTTTGGAGCAGATCTCATTTCCAAGTAACTATAAGGCCTATCTGAACCAAACTTGCATGGATGATGCATCAAGGGACGAACAATCTCAAAACTTCGGATGCTGGATTTGACTTACATTTTCTGAATGAGTGACTAGTTTTAAGTTTTCAGATAAGTCCACTCCCAAGTAACTGCAAGCCCTATCAGACCAAAATTGCATAAATGTTGCATCTAGGGATGCACACTCCTAGATTATTAGTTTAGTGTGGGACTTTGCCTTACTTAAAGACAACATTCGTTGAGGTGAGCTCTGTAATCTCTGATTACCTATGTTATTCATAGTGAAGATCACGTAGAAATTAAATGTAGTTACATACCAGGGTTTGCATTATATTAAGAGAGAAAGTGGGTGGGGGGTGTTCCAATCTTTCCTAGTTGAAAGAAAAGTTCTTTTGATGATGTAGGTTTTCTATAACCAAGGAACTGACTCCTATGTACTCTGATTATATTTGGATTTCAAAACAGAGATGATTGAACTTAGATTCAGGATGGAGGAAAACACATATTTTGCGACAGAATGTTTTTTAGTCAGGATTTATAGAAGAATGAAACAAAATTTGCAACACCCAGGTTTTGCTTTCTTAAGCAGCGTACTAGTATGTGATTATTATAGTGCAGATTTCCAAATCTAGTTAATCTGTATACATGGTGTTCGTACATGAATGTTTGATGAACAGGATTTCATTCTTCTCTTTCTTGTAAATGTGGTTTTTTAATCCTAACTGCATTAAAATCACTTCTTAGGATAAATATAAACTCTTAAACTGAATAATTTATAAAATAAATTTTATCTGCAATAAAATTTGAGTTCTGAATCATTTTGATCTACAGGGAAAATCTTAAGGGAACAAAGTAATCTTTTACACTCCTAGCATATCCCTGATCTGACATAAAATAGATTACAGCTTTGATTAGCAATAAGAACAGCTGTGAAGTAATGTAACACATAAACCTTACATTTATTTCCATGGTGTGAAATCTGTTACACAATAGACTCTAGGTTGCTTTTGCGAGTTTTAGCTAATGCTTTGTAAATTTGATTTGAGCTAGTCTTTATGTGTAAGTACTTGTTGGAGATGGGCACTTTATGATGAGATATATAACTTGTAGTCTTTGTTTGGAAACCTTGATGCCCTTGTAAAAGCATTGTAAGTAAATAATAAAAAATTGTTTTATTATTAGGAGAGTGCTTTAGGCAAGACCCTTTTTTCTGAGAAATAGCTGGCAACAATTCGAAACATCCTGTTAAAAAATCTACATAACTTGTATGTGAATTTTGGTTTGATACTGTTGAAAATGCAGTTGAAGATTATATTCAATAAGAAATCAGGATGCAGATAAATTGATATTTTCCAATTTACTTTTTAGCTCTTCTCAGTACTAGAGCTTATGCCATAGTAAGGTGTCTGTTGTCCACCTGTCTGTAAACAATTTTTAAAACCTTACTCCTCCTACAGTTTTTTTCAGATTTCAATATAACTTGGTACACAATTTAACACAAATAGACAACACTAAGATACATAATTCTGCTTATCGGTTTTTTATTTCAATGAACGGTGTTGCCATGGTTACTAATATTATAAATTTCTGTGAAATTCTTTCAAAACGGTACCCCTCATACAGTTTTAATCCGATTACAATATAACTTGGTACACAAGTAGGCTACACTAAGATACATAATTCTTTTTCTTGGTTTTTGATTTCAATGAATGATGTTGCCATGGTTACTAAAAATAAAAATTCTTTCAAAACGCTTCTCCTCTTACAGTTTTAGTTCAATTTCAATATATAAACTTGGTACACAAGTAGACTACACTAAGATACATTATTCTGTAAATCGGTTTTTGATTTTATTGAAGTGTTGCCATTGTTACTAAAAATAGAGAACTCTATGAAATTCTTTTAAAATGTTACTTCTACTACAGTTTTTGTTCATTTGCAATTAAACTTGACTCAGAAAGAGACCAAACCAAGGATCATTATTTTATTTATTGCTGTTGCCATAGTTTCAAGTCCAAGTGTTATTTTCTCTACTTTTGATAAGTAAAAACCAGTAGAGCTACAGTCTCATCAGAGACTTCTGGTTTAATTATAGAAATAATTGTACCACTATTTTCTAGCAATATGGAAGAAGTTGCCAGATTTCAAGGGATGAAGCAACATAAACAGCTGACATATGCTGCCAAACAGTTGATTTCAAGAGAGGCATGTTCAGTCAAAGTGTTGAGAGAAAAATAGACAATTTGGTGTTGAAGTATTTATGTTTTCTCAGTATATGTTTCACTCTGAGTCAGATCTTTATGCTCACATTTAAGTTGTGTGAAAGCATTCCTTTTAATATGATATTTTCAGATATAATTAGAAATTTTGATACAGCAACCTTTATTATGTAGTTATTTCTGTATTTTCAGATTGGTTTGGAAAGGTTAAGAAGAAATGAGACTCCAAGTATAAGGTAATTTGTTTAAAAGATGTCATTCTTGTTAAGCAAACATTACTATTTGCTGCAATCTCAAATGAGTTTTTATTTTGAATTTTGAAGATAAATTCAGCAGTTTGAGTCTGAAATACATGTAAAAGACCAAGTAAAATTCTTTTTATAAACATTGTTTGGGAAATTCAAATGACAGTTGCAATATTTCTTTATCAAATATTCCCAATACTGTTTTAAAAAAGTAGGTATGAAAAACATAATGAAATTAATACATATGAGGGTTGCCCCAAAATTAAGGAATATTGGTATATAAAATGTAAAATCTCACAAAAAAGAAATTTCTAGTCAAAATTTCGTGAGATAAAATTGATAGTTTTTCAAATGAAATAAATAACTATCTTTATTCCAATTTGAACGCATATGCCTTCATTAATAAGAATTTTATAATGTTTATTAACTGGTTAGGCATTTGACTGTTTTAAAAAATGATGCCGCTTTGACACAGGCAGCGCACTGGAATATGATAAAATGTAGTTTGAAACTTTAATTCACCCTCAACAAAGGTGCATTAGAAGAACAAATGTTTGGAACACATAGATATACTCAAGTTCATAGTGTATGAACGATATAAGCAGTTTTTCAAGGTATATGTGGGAAAAGATGCAAGGAAAGAGACCTGCCAAAAGAAATAGACAAAAAATTGTTGTCAAAGCTACACAGTGCAACTCCATTCAGAAAGACGAACGAAAAATCCCAGAGATACAGGAGATTTTTATGAATTATTAATAAATGCATGCAATTTAAACTTTTTTTGGCATGTAATATAATGTTAAGCACACCATAACAATTATATTTCATAAATCTTTATGATAAAGTAGAAAATGTGATTCTGATAATTAGTGTATTTCCCCCAAAAATTTGAACCGGTGCCGTTTACATATTTTTTGACGTCGAAGATTGCGCCGGGTGATAGGACACATTAACATTAAAATTCTAACTGCCCTTATGTTTTTCAAGTAATTATGTTAAAATTTGGTTATTTATCAGCTAAAAACACACTTTATACACCCACAGAATTATATTAAGATACATTGATTTCTGCAATAGATATGAACTCAGTTTATGGAATTTTGGGACAACCTTCGTACTTATACAGTAAAACTCATTTAGTACAACCAGTTATAGCGAATTTAGGGTTATAGCAAAGTTTTTTTGCAATCCCCGGCAAAATTCTTGGCAATTCATTGTAGAAAATTACAGATATAATGATAGCAAATATACAGTTATAGTGAACTGATTTTGTGTCCCCTAGAAGTTAAAAATAACAAAATTTAATCTTTTATAGAGAATTTTCAAAGATCTGAAATTTTAAAATACTGTAAATCACTAAATTTCCAGGACCTCTTATTTTCATGAGATTATTGTTTTGCATTTGATTGGATAAAAAAATTAGTTCATATCTTATAACCTGTGTTGCCTACGTCACAATGACATAAGCCAAAAATGTATTAATCCACTTGACATAAAATTTGAAATATGTACAATTTGAAGGTATTTTTGTTATGAAAATTGTCTTTTTTTTTGCACATTGAATGATGGAAAATTAAATTATAAGGAATGAATTTAATACATGTAGCTACCCAAGTTATACTGGTATAACCTGGGTTGGAACAGTTTATGCTTTTTTATAAACTGCTTCTTGGTTTATAAAGCGTAAACTGCCCCAACCCAGGTTATACAGTGTAACTTGGGTAGCTATTAAATTCATTCCTTAAATAACAAATTACAGATAAAGCGAAGTAAATTCGCAGGTCGCCAGAACTTCGCTATAACTGATTTTTATATGTCTCTTTTATATTTTAGTTCTAAGAAGACAAAAGCAGAACCTGAAAAGGACTTTGTACCTAACCATTTACAGAGATTGGAAGCCAAGCCAGTCATGAATCAAGAGGAAGCCGTGAGTATTGTGTCATATTTATTCTCCATGTTTTCTGTCATTATAAATGTACATAAATATATTGTATAACAGTTATACTCAGTGGTAAGAATTTTCTAGAATTAATCCCCAGAGTTGTGGTGGCATTTTTAATTCAGTCACTGATGCTTGACCTTAAAATGTGCAACATTCAGAAAAAGTGGACACCTGCAGAAATGAAGAAAATATTTTGGATATTATTGTGTGGTGTAGCGCACACTTTCTTAGCAAGATTTTTCCCCCCGAAAAGGGGTTGGAGTTGGGATGGAAAGCAATGGATTTGCTTCTAATTTCTGTCACTTCAAAAGACCAGTAGATAGAATTCATTATTCTTTTATTACTAGTATTTTAGCTCACCTCAAAGAAGTTTGGGAGAGGGCTATATATTGACCTCGGTTAAAGTTTTTGGAGCAGATTTCTTTTGAAGTACTTCTATGCCTTATATTAATCAGTGATGCATGGACGATGCTTCTAGTATGTTTCATTGTACCAGTCAAGGTTTCAGTTGCTGCAATTTCAGCTAAAGAATGACGAGGTTAATGTTTTTGGAGCAGGTTAAAGTTTTTGGAACAGGTTCATTCTAAAGTAACTATAAGCCCTATGTTGACCAAACTTGCATGGATGATGCATCTAGAGATGCACAATACTGATTTTGCTTCAGATGCTGTATTTGACCTACATTTTTCTGGATGAGGGACCAAGTTAGAGTTTTGAAACAGATTCATTCTAAAGTGACTATAAGCCCTATGCTAACCAACTTTGCATTGGAGATACATTTATTGATGCACACTGCCAGAGTTCCTAAGTGGATGTGGGATTTGACCTACATTTTCCAGAAGAGTGACCAAGTTAAAGTTTTTGGAGATGTCCATTACCAAGAAACTCTAAGCCTTACCTAGACCAAACTTGCATGCATGATGCATTAAGGGATGCACAGTAGCAGAGTTGCTTCAGATGCTGGATTTGACCTACATATTCCAGACAAATGACCAGGTTAAAGTTTTTGGAGCAAGTCCATTACCAAGAAACTATAAGGCCTCTCTGAAACAAAGTTGCATGGATGATGCATCAAGGGATGCACATTACCAGAGTTGCTTCAGATGCAGGATTTGACCTACATTTTCCAGATAAGTAACTAGATTAAAGTTTTTGGAGCAGACTTATTCCAGTGTAACTTCAAGTCCTACCTAGACCAAACCTGCATGGATGATGCATCAAGGGATGAACACTCTCAAATGCTGGATTTGACCTACATTTTCTGGATGAGTGAGTAGTGTAAAGTTTTTAGAACATGTCCATTTCTAGGTAACTGCAAGCCCTATCAGACCAAAATTGCATATTAATGTTGCATCTAAGGATGCACAGTACTACATTATTTATGGAAAGCCATAGCTGCCTGAAGGTCACTTTCATATTATATGAGGTGGTATAACCTTTATAAGTAGTGGTGAAGTCATTATATATAGTGGTAAAATCATTATATCCAGTCATAACTTTATTTTATGCAGTGGTTTTATCATTATATACAGTGACAACGTCATTATATGTAGTGGTTAAATAATGTAATGAAGTGATAATATCGTTACATTATGCTGTAAAATCATTATATGCAGTGGTTATTTCATTATATACATTAAAGAAATCTTTCTATGATGTGATAAGTTCAATATATATACATTTATAAACATAGTTTGTGTGAAACACAATGCATGTGCAGTGCCAAGTTCATTTCATTCAGTGCGACACCTTTACATGAAGTGAAAATTTTATTATGTGCAGTACTAACATCATTATATTATAAAGTAAAATTATTATATATATATATATATATATATATATATATATATATATATATATATATATATATATATAAAACCATGCTATGCAGTGGTAACATCTTTATATGAGTTGGTTAATAATTATATGTCGTTGTTAATTCGTTATATGAAGTGGTCAATTCTTTATATGTTTTAGTCGTTTCATGTTTTGCAGTGATAACTTCTTTATCATCATCTAAACTCGTCCTCTTAAACAGTAAAAACGCGCGGAGATCCATTTTAAAGCGGGTGTTGCTAAAACGCAAATTGGAAAACGGACGGAAAGCGGAATGGAACGGAAAATATTATGTCAAATTATTTACTACACGCATTTATAAATCAGACAGTAACCAGTATTCTTTATCAAACTGTTCATATCCTATTAAAAAATAACAATGTAATTTATTCATGATCCCCTCCCCTCCCCCCCCCCCCCCCCCCCCAAGAACTACATTTAATGTATGCATGCAGTGGTCAATCAATTACATACTAATTAGACACATTCATCACTCGTGCAAATCTTATTTTTAAAGCTTATTCACCATAGATAAAACTCTCTTTTTTTTGATCATTTATTATAAAACAGGCAATGATGTTTTAAAACAGGTGGAGGGGGTTGGGGAAGTGAATAATTATGTACACATTTGTGTTCTAGACAACGATCACTGGCATTACAACTACAGGCATGTGCGGATCTAGAGGGGGGTTCGAGATAGGGTTTGGACCCCCTGAAATTTGTGGAGTTATTATGTGTACATAGTTTTTGTTTGTTTGTTGTTTAACGTCCCTTTCGAGATTTTTCACTCATATGGAGACGCCACCACCTTCCGGTGGATGGCTGCAAATTTAGACCTACTACAGTGTATGCTCGGCACTGCGTGCCATTGAGCAGTGAGGGATCTTTTTCGTGCCAGCACCTACTGCGACACGGGACCTCAGTTTATACAGTTTCATCCGAAGGACCGGTTTCCACGTCCCACAGTGGGGTTCGAACCCGCGAAGTAAGGATTAACTCCTTACTCCACGACCCTAGAGCAAACGCTCTAACCGCTGCGCCACGCGGGCGACTACGTGTACAAAGTAAAGTATGTGTACATAGTAAAGTAAATAAAAGAAAAATGACCTTGGACCCCCCCCCCCCCCCTCGAAAACACGGACTCCTGTGAAGTTGATGGGAAACTGAAAGTAAACATTGAACGCTGTTTTCTGATTGGGGTGTAACACCCCCCGAAAAATATCCTGGATCCGCGCTATCCACCGTCAGGCACTTGAAGCGTGGACAACGTACATCTATGCATCATCCCCCTTCCCTACCAAATATGTAATATATAAATTACGTGAGTGCATTTTCTGGAAAATGGGTGATTTCTCCATCATAGCAATCTTAATGTTATTCTGTGCAATTGGTTTGTGTTGTTTTCCAGTTTTACAATTTGGCCAATACGGGGTTGGGGTGGGTGGGGGATGCAGAGTTGTGTGATATCATGGTTAATCACGCTTTTTCAAGGGATTTAAACTGGTACATGTATCATATTTGCCGTTTTCTGTTCCGCGTTTTAGCAACACCCGCTTTAAACTGGAAAACCGCGCGTTTTTTAAGAGGACCAGTTTAGATGATGATAAAGAAGTTACCATTGCATAACATGAAACGAATAAAGCATATAAAGAATTGAGCACTTAATGTAACGAATTAACAATGACGTGTAATTTTTAACCACCTCATATAAAGATGTTACCACTGCATAGCATGATTTTCAAATATATATGATAATTTCACTTTATAATATAATGATGTTAGTACTGCACATAATAAATTTTTCACTTCATGTAAAGGTGTCGCACTGAATGAAATGAAATGAAATGAAATGGCACTGCACATGCAGCGTGTTTCATATAATGTAATGATTGCACTTTCACACAAACTATGTTTATAAATGTATATATTGAACTTATCACATCATAGAAAGATTTCATTAATGTATATAATGAAATAACCACTGCATATAATGATTTTACAGCATAATGTAACGATATTATCACTTCATTACATTATTTAACCACTACATATAATGACGTTGTCACTGTATATAATGATAAAACCACTGCATAAAATAAAGTTATGACTGAATATAATGATTTTACCACTATATATAATGACTTCACCACTTCATATAAAGGTTATACCACCTCATATAATATGAAAGTGACCTTCAGGCAGCTATGGCGTTCCATAATTATTAGTTTAAAAGTCTATGACTGGGCCTTACTCAAAGATAACATTCATTGAGGTGAGCTCTGTAATCTTTGATTACCTACAGTATGTTTTTTGATTACCTACAGTATGTTTTTAGATTTAAGAATTACTTTCACATTGTCAAAAGCAGAAAATACAACATTTGAATTGTCCTAAATCCCTCTGACTATGTTGTTGGTGCTCTCCAAATAGAAAATGAATGATTATTTCATTTGTGTTTTCACACAGATACTTGCACAATGTTTTTTCACACGGATACTTACACAATGTGTCTTCACACAGATACTTTCACAGTGTCTTTTCACACAGATACTTGTACAATAAAACAGATAAGGAACAAATTTATTTGAAGCAAATGTTTGTTTTCAGGCTGAGAGAGATTTCTTTGGTCGTATTATCAAGAGAAAGACACCAGAAGCCAAAGCAGAGGACAAGAAGGAGAAGAAGAATGTGTTAAACACAGACATTTGGTTTCACTTCACAGAGGGATTCTCTAATGCAGTGAGGCGGAATGTCAGGGTGCAGGATTTTATTTGAATATTATATTTATACATACTTTATTCTCTATATAATTTTTTAATGAATAAATTAGGAAAACATTCATGATTTTAGTTATGTTTTCTTTCTTAAATTTTTTTTTCTAGAAAAAAAAATGATTGGAAATTGAATTATGTGGGCAATAATTCAATTGAAGAAAGCAGTAATTACACCCCGCTCCGAAGGAGAGGGGTAAATTATTTTACCCTTGTGTGTCTGTCTGTCCGTAACAGATTTTTGTCACAGTTTTCTCAGCAACTACTCATCGCAGAAGCTTATAATTTTAACACACTCTTTCTTTAGACATGCCGTTTTCGTACGAATCCAATATCAACTTCCTGTTTATCCATGAGTCTGTCTGTACCATACATAACAAATTTTCGTCACAGGTTTTCTCAGGAAGTACTCATCCTAATTGCTTGAAATTTTAGCACACTGTTTAGGCATGCCATATGGTGGGATTCATTTTTGTATGAATCCTAAGTCAGCTTCTGTCCGTACCATACATAACAAATTTTCGTCGCAGTTTTCTCACTCATCACAGATACTTGAATTTATAGAACACTGTTTAGGCATACCATGTGGGATTCATTTTTATATGAATCAGTTGTCAACTTCCTGTTTATACTTGTGTCTCTACCTAAGTGAACTTGTATATATTCACATCAGAAGGGTATATTCACATCAGAGCAGGGGCATTACTAGTGAGCATTGACTCACAGACCTCTTGTTCAGTAAATGCTCACTGTTGTTGCTCTTTACAATTTAATTAATGATATCATTACTTAAATTAATGCGTGCAATAATTCTGGAAGAAAGAGCAACTAATTATCGATATCTTCGACATACGACATACCATAATGTCAATTTATGAAGCTCTCTTAAAGGGGCTTGTACACAGATTTGAAGTTAAATATTTTCGAAAATTTTCAGTATAATATCGTGACATATGTTGCAAGATCATTGCACGCTGTAAAATAAAATATAATAAAAGCGTGTTTAGAAAATTGTTTTATCTGAAAATTATTAAAACTACGAATTTTGGGATGCGTTTGATTGACACATATCCTGGAACTCTCACAAAGTAAACTTCAATAATTCAAAATTCAAAATATTGTTATCAAACTTCATATGCTAATACATACTAGTAAGAGTTATTGAACTTCATAAAAAAAAAAAAAAAAAAATTGACCTTGAACTTTCCTGTAACATTTTCCTCACTTTTCTCCATTTTGATCAGTTTCATAGAAACTATTTAAGATATTTTTATTTAAGCGTATGCACATGCATCAGTACATAAGAAGATGGGTGAACATGGCGAGCGAAAAGCCTATAATGTGATAAACATGAAGGTGAAAAATTAAAATCTTAATTATATCAGAATTTTCCTTGATATTTCATCTAACATTAAAATATACTCTATGTTAAATCTCTACAATTTGCAAAAATCTCTAAAAGATTGAAATTATTTGCTTATGAAATATTGTACACACACTAAAGAGGGCAAAAAGAGTCATTTTCTCATGCTATAACACTATTTTTCGATATGAGCGGATCTTCGCTCCATTTTTTTGAAAGTTAATCCTCGAAATTTGCATAAAAATATACATTTTTTGTTTTCCTAAAATATGGAGCAAAGACCCACTATACCTTAAAAATATACTTTTATGACATATCATTCGCATCTTTTCGAGAAATACTTAAGTCCATTAAGTCAAGTGTCATATCACAAACATGATTTAAATGATACTATTCATCAGGACTTGTGTAGTCTAGTGGTTAGCGTGCTAGTCTCGAAAGAAAAGGATACTCATGATATTTATTGCTAGGGTTCGAACCCCACGAATACCACATTTTTTTTAAATAAAAGAATAAATTTTGCCCGAACCCCACGAATACCACATTTTTTTTAAATAAAAGAATAAATTTTGTCGAGAAAATTTTCCTCAGAAAAGTTTTGTTTATCGTAATTTCATAAATTTCAATAATGAGAACTTTACTTTAAATACTGAATTCACAAATCGAATATGGTTCTTATATATCTGAAGCTGTAGGCTTTCTGCACGCTATGTTCGTCCATCTCCTTTGGTGAGAATTTGTTAACTGTAGCCAATTTTTCCTTGACCTTCCCAATGATCTTTGACTTTATTATTCATTGTGTATAAAACTCAGTTTAAAAAAAAATATTCAAGATATTTTCATTTAACTTCACCCACTACACAAATTTTATGTTGCATTACTAATGAACCATTGGTGGGACCATTCATGTTCTATGGACATATTTCTAGTTCTTATGTTATTTTTTTATGCTACTTAATTACCTACATTTAACGAAACTGAAAATTCTGAGGGGTGAGGTGTCAATGATCGTCTATCTCCGCTGCATCTCTCTATAACTACGACTAATGTAGCTGACTTGTGTTTGATTATTATTTTAACAATAACAGATTACCGAGTTTTTTCTCTTCCAGAAAGTAGGGGAGGGACTATATTTTGTACAGTGAAGGAAAAGGCAAACACAAATCTGAAGTGAAGACACACCTTATTGGGAGACCTAAGTTCGATAACTGTAAAGAACAAACACATAGGGTTATTATGAATACAAGGATGTTTAGATTTTCGTTTATAGATTCCATCTGAATAAAAAATATCCTTTTCTTTAAATCGGAAAATAAAAAAGTTTCGATCATGAAATCCCCCACCCCTCTCCACACATCATCTTATTTTCGCAAACAGCCTCAGGGACAGCTGAATTTTGTTGATTTGAAAGTTTTTGTTTGGATAAATGATTTTGACATGAACCACACACCACCCTACATGATACTATAAAACTTTATTCTTGTGCGCATTAAGTGTAATGCAAATTATTTTGTTTATTAGGCCATCTTTAAAATAATGTTTTTTGCCCTCTCCCGACTCATGGTAAAAAAAAATTTAAAAAAATGGGTCGGTAGCACAGGCACTTGTTTCGTATACGGGGTACCCCCTACTTATTTTTACCATAAGTAGGGGGTACCCCGTATACGAAACAAGTGCCTGTGGTCGGTAGGTAGGTTGGAAGATTTTTCCCCCTAGAATATTGACAGGGTGAGACAATTCAGGAATAAAAAGAAAAATTATCTTTCCTGGTGGTTAAAAGAAAGTTTTGAGTCGGACCACTTTTGGCCAGTGGGTCGGGAGAGGGCGAACAATTTTTTAAAGATGGCCTTACATTATACTCGTCAAATCACAAGTCTACGATTTAAAATGTTCCTTGAAATAGTTTTCTTTTAAATTTGGCACAGGATAGCTAAAATAAAACAAGTTCCGATAGTAAACATTTAACAATCTACATATTAAGAGCCCTCTATACACTGCACACTAAAGAATTCTGATTTTGTGGTATTTTTATGCAGATAGAGTGATCTGCCCTTTGATCAAGAATAAAATAAATTGGAATGTACAGTTTATTACTTAATTTGTGATCAAATCAAGCATTCATAACACTTTAATAGGCCAAGAGGAATAGATAGAACACTTCATTTGCAGGTATTTTGTCCACTTAAGTAAACAACAGTTCATCAGTACTTCATTGTCTTTGAACATGTTTCCTGGGGGTAAATGCAAGGCACCCTATGTTGAAAATGTGATAGATAAGTTCAATACTTACACCTTTACACACTATAATTTTCTCAATGTCCAAAAAATATTTTCCTCTAGTGTATAGAAGGTCCTTAAGTTTTACAGTGTTTAAGAAATTACATTATTGTACCCTCTGGCTTTCCATAATTTACAGACTCTCGCGCCATCTAGCAATAAGGTATTTCGCGGGTTTGCTTTTGTCATCAATTTCAGTACACAATTTCCCTAGCAGGCACGCAAAGTTGTTTCAATGTTGAAAGTAGGTGGAACATAAGTTGCAACGTTGAGCAACTATAGTTCAACGTTGTTTCAACGTTGAATCCTCAACCTTTTTATAACGTTGAAACAACGTTGAAGATGCAATATTTTCAACCTTGAATGTTCGTCGATATTTCAACATCGAAACAACGTTGAAGATGCAACATAATTTAAACGTTGAATGTTTGGTGTTATTTCAATGTTGAAACAACGTTGAAGCTGCAACATATTTTCAACGTTGATGTTCATTGATATTTCAACGTTGAAACAACGTTGTAATTTCAACGTTGAAGATTCAACATATTTTCAACGTTGAATATTTGCTGTTTTTTTAAGGTTGAAACAATGTTGAAAAGCAACATATTTTCAACGTTGAATAATCGTTGATATATCAACGTTGAAACAACGTGGAAGAAATTTGCAGCATATTTTCAACGTTGATAAAGTGAGGACTGACTTCGTGGCCAGAATATGAATTTCACAGTACAAGCGTAAATAATTATAAATTGTTGGTTTTCCTGACGTGTTTCTGCATTTTGTGAAATGATGAATAGAATCACGGTGTACCTTTTAGATCCTGCATATTCCAAATATAAAAGCGATTACGTTTAACATGACGTTTTATAAAGTCAAAAATAACGCCATTAACGCAACATTTTAGCAATATAAAAGCAAACTTCGAAATTAAATAGAAAAAAAACGAACGAGAAGACATATTGATTTTTTTTTTAATTTCAGTAGTTTTTATTTTACCTCGTCTTGACATTTTGAAATTCCTGACTAATTCGTCTACGTCTTTAAAAAATTATCTGACTTTTTAAAAAGAAACTCTTTCCGTAAAATTGGCTTTAAAACGCTATTTTTCTACATATTTCAATAGGAAAACGTTACAATTGTAGGCCTACAAAAAACTATACCGCATTTACAGTAATATTGCATATAAATTTTTCAGGATATGTTTTCTCGTAAGATTTTTTATGCAGTATATCCGCGACCTACCTTAGATTGTATCTTTTTTTTATTTGCCCGCTATCTAGCGTCAATTATTTTGAAATTAGACTTCATTTTCAAAAATACGTAGAATGGGATGCATCGTTGATATATCAAGCATTAGACCACTTATCTTGGTAAATAATTCTTGACATCTAATATCAATAAAATCAGATTAAATTTCAGCATCAATGAAAGATTTGGAGATAACGAACAGTATTCAAGCTCAAAAGTCCATTCAAATTATACAAATCAGGAGCAGAGCAAACACGGACCTCTAAAACATCAGAGGTGGGATCAGATGCCATGGAGGAGTGAGCATCCCCTGCTGACCGGTCACACCCGCTGTGTGCTCCTTGTCATGATCGGGAAATAACGGAAAAATCTGTCGACAATTCAGTGGGTAAATAATGGCCTAACAATTAGAATGGAAAACGTCAGTCAGCATTTGACTCAATGATAAATTGTCTTTGCTGACAAGGTCATTGTATCGAGCGTAAACTTTTCACATTTTCGACTTATTCTCAAGAATCACTGGGTCAATTTCAACCAAAGTTGGCACAAAGTATCCTTGGGTAACGGTGATTCAAATTTGTTCAAAGGAAGGGCCAAGCCTTTTTTCCAGATAATTAAGAATTAGTGAAAAATTAATGGCATCTTTTAAAAATCTTCTCAAGAACCATTGGGCCAAGAAATATTAAACTTATATGGAAAAATCCTCAGATAATGTAGATTCAAGTTTGTTCAAATCATGACCCCTGGGGGTAGGATGGGGTCACAATGGACGATCTAAGTTTTACAAAGGAATACATAGGAATAATCTTTAAAGTTCTTCTTCTCCAAAACCACTATGCCAAGAAAGATGAAACTTATGTGCAAACATCCTCAGGTAGTGTTGATTCAAGTTTGTTCAAATCATGACCCCCTTGTATAGGGCGGGGCCACAATGAATGATCAAAATTTTAAATGGAAATATTTTTACATAGGAATACATAGGAAAAATCTTTAAAAATCTTCTTCTCCAGAACCGCTGGGCCAA
>NW_026889835.1:2212500-2255000 GCF_033153115.1 Saccostrea echinata | reverse complement strand
AATGGTTTCTTTGCAACTGAGCTAAACACTATTTTAAAATAAATGAAGTTAAGGTCAAAGGAAAGGTCAAGGTCAAAAAATGTTGATGCAGTTAAAAAGCTTACATCAGTATGTATTAGCATATTGAAGTTTGATAAAAATATTATGAATGGTTTCTTTAAAACTGAGTTAAACACTAATATCAGAAAAGTGAGGTCAAGGTCAAAAGGAAAGGTGAAGGTCAAATATGTTGATGCAGTTGAATACCTCTCATCAGTATGTATCAACATATGAAGTTTGATTACACTATCTTGAATGGTATCTTTAAAACTGAGCTAAATACTAATTTCAGAAAAGTAAGGTCAAGGTCAAAGGAAAGGTCAAAGTCAAAAAATGTTGATGCAGTTCATAGCTCTCATCAATATCTATCAGCATATGAAGTTTGGTGAAAATATCTTTGATAGTTTCTTTGAAACTGAACTTAAAACTGAACTAAATGCAAAGCGCGATGAAAGGACAGACGGAAGGATGGAAGTACGGAAGACGGACATGACAAACACTATATGCTCCGGCCATATGGCGGGGTATAAAAACACCACCACTCATATCTCAAACGAAGAATTGGCTATACTGCTTAAAATGTAACGGAGGACAGACAGAGCTTGATGTAACAATAGACCTGAATGTTCTTTAGAAAGTGAGGGTATACAACATTATAAAAATTTATTATACCTGCACCTTCGAATTCTGAAGACCGTCACGGTAGTTCAATCGGCAGAACGCTCGCTCTATGATCAGATCAGAAGGTCGCGGGTTCAAACCCCGGCCTCGAATGACCTAAGTCGATAAAAAATAGGAAGCAACTGTTCCTTTGCCAAGCTCTTGGCAGTTTGAAGTGAAAGTATCGGATCTTTCGGACGAGACCTTAAAAACCGAGGCCCCTTGTCATTACAGGCGTTGGCACGATAAAGACCCCCCCACTGCTTAATGGCCTGAGTGCCGAGTAAAGGTCTAAATTTGAAGTCTTCACAGGTATATGATGACGTCTCTTTATAAGTAAAAATTCTCAAACGGGACGTAAAACAACATATAATCAATCAATCAATCAAATTCTGAAGAAAATTCAGTTACATTAATGTTGTTATCTTTATCTGTTCGTCCGTCTGACACACAGCTTCCTCAAACTTCTCTTACAAATCAAATTGTAGCAAAATAATCTACTGGAATATGATACGTGGTGTTATTTACATGTGCAAGAAGGTTTTAAATTTATCATTTTCATCCTGAGGGCTAAATAGGGGTCTACAAATGACGTTTTTCTAAGACATCTTCCTCAGACTTTTTACATTTTACGCACAGTACCCAATTCATCATTTGGAATATGATGGTATCTTGTAGATATGCAGTAGAGTACAGTACCCAATTCAACGTTTGGAATATGATTGATAGTATCTTGTAGATACAATGTTTTCAGTACTGTTTTAAAATTTCCATTTTCTCCCTGAGGGCTAATTGGGGTCGAAGAACAAATGTTTTCTTGAAAATCTTCTTTCCCAAACCCCTCTTACATTTTACTCAGTAGCCAATTCACCTTTTTGAAAACGAAAGGAGGTGTCCTGCAGATAAGCAATAAGGTTTCAGAATTTGCATTTTCACCTGGGGGAGGATATTTTTCTATGAAAACCTGATTCCCAGATTGAGTTGTTACACCTAATGCAGTAGCCAATACAGATTTTGGAATATACTGTAACTTGTGGTGTCCTTTAGATGCGCATTAAGGTTTTGAAATTTTCATTTTCACACTAGGAGTCAATAAGGGGTAGAAAAATCGCTTTTTTCGGCAAAATTGTTTCCCCAGACTGCTTTAAATTTAAATTTTACACTGCAGCCTTACCATCTTTTGGACTATGAATGGTGTTTGGGGATTTTCATTTTCATCAAGGGCCAATTCGGGATTGAAAAACGATGGTTTTCTGTTGAAAAATATTTGGTTTCCAGAATTCCTTGTAAATTTTATGAAGTAGTAGTAGTAGTAGTAGTAAATTTTATTTATAGTCGGAATATATACATTTAACAAAAAACATGAGCTTTAAGGCTCTTTTACCGACTAGTAACATAGAAACACATTTAGCACAAATAAAATGTACATATACATATAAGAGAAAACATGCTTAAATTTGACATAGACAGAAGCACATAAAACACAAGAATGGAACTCAAGACACTGGTAAACACACATAAAAAGGACATAAAAGACACAACATAAGAAAGCACACAAACACACACATATATAACAAAGATCATGCACACACATATATAAGAAAGAAAGAAAAAAAAAAAAAAGAGGGGTTAAGATAGCACTAATATAGTAAAATCATAACTTAAAACCAACAAACAGTAAGCTACAAAGGGGGAGACATCAGGTATGAGGCTTAAAAGTCTGGAGTCTGCAAGAACTACATTTACAATTTATTTCTCCACACCAAGATGAAATGTAGTTTGAAAACTGATTATAGGAGGAGAATTTCCTGACTTCATTTGGCAGGGAGTTCCAGAGCTTTGCTGCCTCATACCTGAATGATTTCATTCCATACCTTGTTGTTCTTGGTCTTGGGACCTCTGCAGTATTTGTATATCTAAAATTGTATGAATTATTTTTATAAACAACTAGGTTTTGCAAAAAGACAGGACTTAAACCTTGGATAATTTTAAAAGTTTCTAGAGCAATGGCTCGCATTCTTCTAGTTTTCAGGGATGGTAGTTTAGATTTATTTAATAAACTTTCATATGAGCTTTTATAATCTTCATAGATAAATCTTAAAGCCCTTTCCTGAATTTTTTCTATTTTACGAGTGTTTTGCTCTGTACAGAAGTGCCATGTTAAAGGACAATAACTGAAGTTGGACATTATGAAAGAATGATATATTGTAAGTTTACCTAACTTAGTTAAATGCTTTCCTATTCGTTTAAGAACATTTAATTGCCTTGCTGCCTTTTTACACATATTTGTGATATGTGTATCGAATGACAACCTGAAGTCAATGGTGATGCCTAGAAGCTTAACCTCATCATCACAGGACTAGTAGTAGAAAAATCATATTTTGGAATAGGATTGGTGATGTCCTGTAGATGAGTGACAGGATTTCAGAATTTCGTTATCACCCTAAGGGCGAATTGGGTGTCGAAAAGGACGTTTTTCTACAAAACTTTGTTCTTGGAACTCCTCTTACTTTTTCTGACAGCAAATCTCTTTTGGTATATGACTGATTGTGTCGTATAGATAAGGAATATGGTTATCGGAATTTTTATTTCACCCTATAAGGTCAAGTGGGGTCGAAAAATTATGTCTTTTCAAGTATATGTTTAGTATTTACACACATAGCTTAATTAAAAACCAAACCGAGAAATGAGGGACAATACACTTTATTTGACGCTTCGGTGCATTAATATGACCTTTTTGCGTTGTAATTGCGTCTTGAATATTATGACATAAATAACTTTTTTGAATTTTTTTTCTCTAATATTTTTCATCCAAATAGATCTTGGGCCCAAATACAGTCTTATTCTATCTTGAGTAGACACATTAAAATTTTGACAAAGAAGTTTCAAATTACTCAGCATACATGTAATCAATTATTTGACCTTTCTGTAAATACTTCGAAAGAGAAATTAAAAAAAAAACTCTCATCACAAAATGTAGTTCCTCACTAAATGCTTTTTATACGGAATTTAATCATGTTTTTATTTATTGATTATATAGAATCCAAATTTATTATAAGAACTAAAATATATGCAGAATTTTAGGAATAGAGGTCCAAACAAAAATCTTCTCAAAAGATCATGATCGAATCTACTTTAAAAACTTCATAAAAGTAAAGTCTCATGCTGTGGCCTCCAGTTCGACATTTAGATATATCGACGGCGTTTTAAGAATTAACAATATTTATTTTCATTCCTACGTTGATTCGTTACATCCCTTTGAAATATCGAAATAAAACACACCGCGGAGTCTGACACACCTGTTTCATGTTTTGATATTTTACTACAGAAAGACATTGATAGCAAAATAACAACTCAACTTTATGATAAACGTGATGACTTCAAATTTTCTGTCAACTTTCCTTATTTAAGTAAGAAAACACCATTATCACATGCATCTGGAGTTGATGTCTCCTATTTGATTCGTTATGTTCTACGAACAAGATATTGACAAATAATTTGATGATACGAGGATATCAACAGTCTCGTTTAAACTCAACATTTTGCACATTCTATAGTCCTAAATAATTCTGGCCCTAAGGCACAGTTTGTTATTTAATGAAAGTATATTTCATCTTTGAAAATCTTTTCCATCTAGCAAGCAAAATTTATGTTTGCATGATTATAATAAACATCAGTCACCTACCAAAATTGTGAAGTTTATGGTCCTGATCCTATGGTTCAGGCTTATGGATGAGGCTAAGGTAATATATTGAAAAAAATCTTTTCGTCTGTAAAAATCTTCTTTGGCAAACTGTGGGCATACTAAATGTAATATCGGGAGTGCATGACCTTTTACGAAAATTGTGAAATTAATGTACACTTGATTCAGTGTTATGACTCAAACACCCCCCCCCCCCCTTTACTTATATATTCGTATAATTCATAAAATCTGACATTTGCTTAGTACTTTCCTGAAATTTTACACATTATTTTTGTATTTATTCATACTGATTTTTTTTAACTTATAGGGACGTTGTCCTAACTACGCAGCGTTTTCCGGAATAACCACTGATGCAATTTTCAAGGAAACAATGCAAAAACTACATTAACGAAATTTTTGTTATTCGAGCACGTGTATTTTCCCCTCACCTGAACACTCAATTTGTAGTCCTATTCAGACTAATATGATTTTACGACAAAATTCACTTACAGGTAATTATTTCTCTAATCTCTATATACGAGCGCAGTCACTACCTGCCGAATTTGAGATTAAAATTTTCAGTAACAAAGATCGCCAAGTCCCACAGGGACTGCCATAAAAGATTTATTTTTTTACTGCTAATATCTTCATTTAGTTAAGGACGTCAGCGCGCAGTGTCCCTATAGTTGTTCTCATTATTCCCTAGTAATGAGACTCGGATTTTGTGTTTGTAAATTTATCCTTGGTCCCTAATCTAATACACAAGTCATATTATTTTAATGATTTTCCGATTCAAGATCACGATACATGAACATCCGCGTAAGATAAATGGTTGGTCTCCCTATAACCCTCCAACTCCCTCGTGGATAAATCCCGGCAAATGGTGTACATATTAATTTATTAATGTAAAGATGGCAAATTACATTATGCTTCGTTAATTTGAATAAAAAAATTCTAAAGCCTATTAATCTATGCTCTTGTGCAACGTGATAAAACTTTGTCCAGGATAAATAGAGATCGGGAGCGAGCCATTCCCTACAGAGTGGAGAGATATTAGTGAGACACCCGGGAAAAAAAGATCAAGAGTATAGATCTGTAGTTTATAATGCAAAACAAGAATTTAATCAGGGGCCTTAATTCCAGGTGAGGCGACATTAAACTCGACACAATGTGGATTTTAGATACTATCAGGTTTTTCTTAATTGCAAAAGATAATCTGGGTATGAAGTCATCCAAAAGAATTTAATACAGAAAATGCGATATTTGTTTTTTTTTATTCTCGTTTAAAGAACAAACAAGAGAATAATATAGCACTCGGAAAACTTAATATCATTATTGATTAAATTTTAGGTTATTTCGTACATGACTCAAAAGAATTGAAAAATATTTATAGCTTATATATTTCCTAAAAATCTCCTTTTGCAGATAGTAGTTATTCTTATTGCAGAGTGAATCTGCAAGGAGCGCAAAGTAAGATAATGCAATTTAAAATATGTAAATTAAAAATAGATAAATGAAAGTCCCTAATTATTATTTGTTTTTTTAAAAATATCTGAACTTGATGCTGAAATAAGGATTCACAGATGTAACCACACTCAGATGTTTGATAGGTCATGTAGACACGTGGTATTGAAGAGGGGGTGACAAGATACCTGCCAAAATAATTGTCAAGTAAAGAAAAAAAAATAAAAATATTCAAAAAGCATGGTGTGTATTTGTTGTGTGTGTGTGTGTGTGGGGGGGGGGGGGGGTAAATGATAACTTCCATACTAAGTTATTAGAAAACCTTTACTTTAAGAGAAGTTGGGCCAGCTCAAAGAAAAGAGTCATTAGATGAAGGGTATTGATAAATCATTCAGAAAAAAAGAAAAGCAAGTTTAATAAGAGTTTCAGAAATAACAGGGCAAACGGAAAGATAGAGATAGTGAATTGCAAACTATTATATTATAGTTATACGATTTGAAGATTCGGAAAAAGCATTGGTCAGTGTATACAAAGACTTTGAGACACCATGGCATATCAAGAAAAGCGAGATGTACAATGAAAAACAGTAAGTAACTCTTCAGTTATTTGTGAAAACGGAAAGTCCGGATAATTTGAAAAAATGAAATCAGAGTTAAACAATGTTTTAATATTCGAAGTTTCCTTCTCCCTTTGATTGTCGATATATAGGAAAAACAACAGAATAGTGTAGGGAAAATATCTTAAAGTCAGATAATGGTCAGTTACAAGATCTAAACTTTGCAGCACTAATACACTACACGTATATGAAATACATGTACCTCTGGTTTTTATATTGACTCCAAGAAACTCAAGCTGTGAGGAGAAATGCTAGATCAGAAAAACCAATTAAAAAATTGGTAGCATATTTAAAGAAGTGGTGTTGGATTTACTATTGTTTATACTATGGAACAAACAACAAGAGACATAAAAGAGTGATAGAGCTTTCAAAGATTTCGCTTTTCATTTAGAAAAAAACTGAAATTGTTGTCAAAGATACTCAGAATGGTATCTTCAATAATTTTTTTTTTGGAGGAGTGGAAGATGAATAAATTTACCAAAACATCTCAATTTTCTCTTTTAAATGTAACTAAAGATGAATATTTTAGCAAGGATAATAACAAAGCGGTAACAAACCTCAAACCTCAGAGGCTTTCATTCGTAAATAAGAAGTGAAACAAAAAATTTAGATAGATAGAGCCTGTGTAGAAAGTCCCAACACAGGAGAAAATGAAGGGTCGGAGTAGGGGACGGAAAACTAAATGACAGAAACTGCATAGAGACCAGAGATAGAAAGGCATAGACACAAGCCAATGATACATTACAACCATCTACAGCAGCTACAACTAGTAAGTGATATCAAAGTGTATATCTTAAAGGTTAATATTGTTTGAATTGAAGCAGAATATTCTGAAATGTTCACTGACTGATGAATTGTTTGTCTGCAATGAAATATATGGAGATAACAAACATTCAAGCTCAAAAGTCCATTCAACAATACAGATCAGGAGCAGAGCAAACACAGACCTCTAAAACATCAGAGGTGGGATCAGGTGCCATGGAGGAGTGAGCATCCAATAATACTCTATCGCTTATAACTGTGATTGAGGTTTGGTCATAGTTCTTTTAATAGGACATTTAGAGTAACACTAAACATTGATTTATAGTTACAATAAATGTCCCTTTATAGTTACAATTAATGTTCATGTTCACTTACAATAAAAGTCAATATACTGATACGACGTAGCCAATTTACGTTTACAATTAAAATTCATATGCAGTTTAAACAAAAAATCAATTTAAAGTTGCAATAAAAATCCATTTCTATAGTTCTAAAAATTCATTTAAAGAGTTAAAATCGTTCCTGAAATAGATATACTACTACAAAAAATTCGCTTTGTCTGAACGTAAAACATCCTAGTGTAAAGAGTTATTGTTCTTTGTAATTATAAGTGTAAAAATGAACAGAAAAATTAAAGATATAGAGCTCTGTTAAATTTATAGAAAGTTTTTTAATGAAAAGTCTGGAGATAACGAACAGTTCTCAAGCTCAAATGTCCATTAAACAATACAAATCAGAAGCAGAGCAAACATGGACCTCTAAATTATCAGAGGTGGGATCAGGTCCAATGGAGGAGTGTACATTCCCTGCCGACCGGTCACACCTGCCTTGTGCTCCTTGTCATGATAGAGAAATAACGGAAAAATCCATCGACAATTCAGTGGGTAAGTAATGGTCTAACAATAAGTATGAAATATATGGAGATAACGAACAGTATTCAAGCTCAAAAGTCCATTAAACAATACAAAATAGGAGCAGAGCAAACACGGACCTCTAAACATCAGAGGTGGGATCAGGTGCCATGGAGGAGTGAGCATCCCCTGCCGACCGGTCACACCCGCCGTGTGCTCCTTGTCATGATCGGGAAATAACGGAAAAATCCGTCGACAATTCAGTGTGTAAATAATGGCCTAACAATTAGTATGAAAAACGTCAATCAGCATTTGACTCAATGATAAATTGTATTTGCTGACCTTGGACTCAATGATAAATTGTATTTGCTGACAAGGTCATTGTATCGACCATAGAACTTACGAAATGATGACTTTAAACGAGACAGCTAATATTCTTGTTTCATCAACTTGTTTGTCAATAACTTACCTCGTTTTAGAAATTGTTTATACGTAGAGAATGCTCCTCCGTATCGAGTCAACTGAGAGATATAAACCCCGTATGCAGGTGATAAGGGTATATTGCTGTGTAAGAAAGATAAGTTGACGATTGAAAAGTTAAAGTCATCACGTTTATCATAAAGCTTTGTTGTAAGGTTACTATTAACGTCTTTTTCTAGTAAAATATCCAAATATGAAACAGAAGTGTCAGACTCTGTGGTATCTTTTATTTCAAGCTCATCGGGATATATCGTGTCGACATAAGAATGGAAATAACTATTGTTAATTGATAATACGTCGTCGATATATCTAAATGTCGAGTTGAAGGCCACAACAAGCGCTGTTTTCTTTTCACGTATACGATTTTGAACAAATTCTGCTTCATATGAATAGAAAAATAGGACTGCTAACAAGGGGGCGCAATTGGTACCCATGGGAATTCCAATAGATGGTTGGAAGACCTGGTCTCCAAAAACCACATAGATATTGTCAATCAGAACTTAAGCATCTTTTTAATATCAACTTCAGAGTACTTGTGTGTACAATCAGATTGTTTTTAACAAAGTGATTTTGCAAATGACCATTGACAAGGTAAGTAAATTTACGAGTTCCATTTTTGTCAATGGTGTCAAAAAGCCTGAACTTCTCTTGGGGAATGGTTGTATATAAAGTTGAAAAGTCGTAAGTTTTTATGTTGTTGATAAACAATTAAATATATTGACCGAAATGAATTTAAAAAAATTAAATACACCGCAATTTAAATCATTTTAAATTTCTTGAATTCCCAGAGGATTTCATTAAAAAATAAAATTTATTCCTTTTGCATAACATTTCATATACATATACCTCTGAATGCGTTATATAAGTGTAGTAGATTGTACCGTGCGAGTGTGAGCAGAAGTTGTGTTCATAGTGCTATGAATGCAAGTGTGTCTAAGTTTATAGTGTGAGAAAGCAGAGAGTATGCAAATATAGATCCATAAACATCTATAATAAAGTTCATTATACAGTTATAATAAACGTTCATTTGAAGGTACAATAAAGGTTTATTTACAGTTACAATAAATTTCCATTTAGATTACAGTAAAAGTCCATTAACGGTTACAATGAACGTCAATATACATTTACAATAAAGTTTATTTACAGTTATAATAAAGGTCCATTTACAGTTATATTTAAGGTACATAGAAAGTAAAAATATTCATTTACAGTTACAATATAGGTCTATTTGTTGTAACAATTTATGCCCATTAACAGTTAAAATTAATCTCAATTTGCAGTGACAATTAAGGTATTTCACTCGTGAAATGAGTTACTTATAGTATATCATGGATTTGTTGAGAAGCATATTTCAGATAATATTTATTATTGAAAAAAATCCTGCAAATTAATACGCGTAAATTATTTTGTGACCTTTTTGCACTAAAAATGTCATATTTGGGGTGCTAAAAATTTAAATAGACAATAAAATATTTTCTTGTATCAATTTTTTTATGACCTTAGTACTGAAAGAATTGAAAGTATAGTGTAATATGAAATAATAAGAGAAAAAGTTGGGGCCAGTGATGTAAATTTTGAGATATTTGTCAAAATATGCGATTTTCAGGCAAAAAACAATGTAAATTTTATTTTGACTTCTTCAATACACATCTTCATTTTTTGGCAAAGTCTGTTGAGTGAATGTATAAAACTCGTTTTAAAAATATTAATTGAAATTATATTTGATATACCTAGCATATAATTATACGAAAAAAAAATCTCCTAGTAAAAATATGTAGGGCTAAAGTTCCAAGATAATAAATCAAACCAATGTGTAGATTTGAAGAATTTTCTTCTAAATATCCTTCCACCACAAGGAATAGTCCCTTAATAAATTTCGTTTCTTTACAATTTTGTAAGCAGTTTTTCATTGAATATTGCATACTTTTTATTGTTAAATGTAAATATGTCGTAAAAATTGAATTGTAATAAGTAATTTTGAAGTTAGAGCTTCTAACCAAACATTGCTCAAAAGCTAATGAGTGACATACCTTAGTGCCAGTCTACAGTTGCAATTAATGCCCATTTTCAGTAGCAATAAAGAAACAGTACTGTATTTAGAAATACCTATATCTTCATTCAAGCACAATAATTGCTATTTTTACAAACGTGTTCTCCCACTGTGGGACGTGGAGATCGGTCTTTCGGATGAGACTGTATGAACCGAGGTCCCGTGTCGCAGTAGATGCTGGCACGAAAGAGATCCCTCACTGCTCAATGGCCTTGAGTGCCGAGTATAAGTCAAAATTTGCAGCTCTCCACCGGCAAGTGATGGCGTCTTCATATGAGTGAAAATTCTCGAGAGGGACGTAAAATAACAAAGAAACATGTTCTTCTTTCAGAGCCCTTTAATGAAATATGGAGATAATGAACAGCACATTGGACTATGAACTTGAATACTGCTAGTTATTTCCATATTTCACTGCAAATGTGATTTATATTTCAACACCCCTGTATTATCCTTTGTGAGCGTGAATTTTGATTTTCTCTTATGACGTTGCACTTGCATGGCATTCAACGTTCTGAATCTCGCATTTCGAATTTCGATTCTAGAATGTCGAATAAGCCTTTAGAAAATCGCCATACTTCATCCGGTTAATATTGATCTAGAATGCAGAGCTTTGAATAGCCTTTTTTTTTGGCTTGATGAAGACGGAAAGCGAATATTCTACGTCCTACTAGATCTAACTTGCATCATTGCAAGGACCTACATGCATGAAATGCATATTTCCAGTATTGCTTCGGATGCTGGCTTTGATATATAGGCCTATTTTCCGATAAATGACCTGGTTTAAGTTTTGGAAGCAGGTCCATCTCTAGCCCCATCTTCGTAAAATTTGCAAGGATGATGTAACAAGAGTTACAACTAAATTCTGAAGTGTATCTTATTTAAAAAATGCTTACTTTAACTTAAGATAATAACATATTGAAAGTAAAATAAAGTTAGTTTGTATACGTATGCTGTTTTCTCTTTGACGTAGTATCAGTGTGTCAAATATAAAGATAATTAAAACCTTCATTTTTTTCAAGTCAAGGCTGAGTATTGACTGTTTAAAACCACTTATTAACTGATACCAACATAAAACTCGTTTGTTTTATGTACTAGTGTCTACATGAATCTTGTGAAGTCCATTGAAGTTCATTAGCAGAGGTTCCTCTGATTAATTACTATTAACATAACACATGTGCTGTTCATAGATTGATATCTACAAGAATCATATCTATACCACGATATTTAAAAGAATAACACATATATCATGACATCTACAATAATCATACATAAGCTATAATATCTACAAGAATCATACATATATATTATGATATCTACGGGAATCTTGCAAAGTCCTAGACTTGTCTTCCTGTGAACCTTTTTTCATTGGTCTAATACATTATATGTACATGTAGTACGAAAACATGCTTCAATCTGAGTCGGTGGATTCCCAGGAAACTCTGGTTACCAACGCCAACGATTCCTTTATGTCCCGAAGACTAAGCAATATAAAGCCACAATTGATTTGACTCCGAGTGGTGTTCATAGTTAATCTAATTGCAGGGCTATAGATTAAATAAGATAATTACAAATTGATTGGGATATGGCATCAATTCTCTGATGACAATTATCTCCATTCAATTCAATTACCAACACTTACATAAATTGATATTGTTTCACTTGAACGGCGTATCAGGAAAATACAGGTATAATGTTAGTAATTTAAGAAAGATTTGATTCCTTTAACCAAGACCATGCCAAATTATTTTGGGAAATACAACCTGGCAAGGCAATAATAAAATGCACAACAGAAAAGCTAATGGAACCCTATATTCCTCTAAAGGTGGAAGGAGAAGCAACAAAAGCAAACAAAATGCAAATTGCGTTCCCTTAAGCCACAAAAAACTAAAGAATTTCTAATATACATCTAAGGGGACGGATAGGATGGAAGCATCATAACAAATAATAAACTATTAAGCCATCAAAACTTACAAGTAACACTGTAAACTTTTCTTTGCTCTAAGAGAAAGGCACCTTCAGGGTAAAAGAAACCAATATATCATTGACTTCAATACATGAGAAACATATACAAAACATTGGCATATACAATTAATCAAATTAATGTTTATCTACTTGTGTTTGAATGACCATCAAAGTGCCCTAATTTTTTTAAATTACACAATCTTCCTGCATTTGCAGTTCGAAACAGTTGAAACAGTCTGAAGACACTAAACCTTTGCAGCAGTTGGTGTTTCTTATCTTTTTTCTTCCACAGAGGACAAACAATCGAATAGAATTTTCAATATTACTTATATTACAGTCACATTTTCTAACACTACTTTATGATGCTATCCACCAAATTTTGGTAGATGATATATCATATCATACTTGTCCTTCACATTATATACTTAAAAAAAATAATAAAAAAAAAATACTGTCACAAGTGACTATAAATACCCAAATTTGTCATGCAGTATTTAGCTTGACACAGCATTCAAATATGTCATCCAAATTGCATATAATCCCCTACCAACAATCTCTAGGTAATCCAATGTTTCATCTCGTGAAATTGGATTATATTCAGCTAGATTATTAAATTAGAAATAATTGAGTCTTCATATTAAACGATAATTAAATTTAGGAAAATAATGACTGACAAATGAAATTCGACAAAGCACTGGCGAACATGATATGAAATTGCACATCCTAAAATGTATCATGATGAAGATGAAAGGTTTCAAGCCCAAACTGTTTCGTAAATGAAATAAGGTAATTTTTAAGGTTTAGGTTATTTGAGACGCCATTTTTCTGTTTGCTTGTGAATATTTAATCTCATTACATAAATATGACTACTAGTAATTATAGAAAACTAAACTCCTACGTGTATTAATGCGCCCGAATTCAGTTAAGCTGTGCCAATGACCATTTAGCAATGTCCACTACATTTCATACCTAATAATTTTTTTTCTATTTGTCAACTTTTAATGAAAAAGATATTTTTATAAAGATATTATTATTAGATATTAATCGTTAACAGAAACAAAATCTGGATGCAATATTAGAAAAAATACAGCATACTGAAATAGTTTTGATAAATTAATAGTAACAGTTGTAGTTTGAATTGAACGATTTGAATTTCATATAGGTGCTGTATTTAAGCTGGACAAGTATAATAACGTAGATAAAAAAAAAGAAGTGGAAATTTTGAATTCTGAAGACTCTACTGAAATATTTATTTTTTTGCATTTTTGCATTTGCATTTGTAGAAGACAGAGAACACTTATCTATTTTATACGATATATATATATATATATATATATATATATATATATATATATATATATATATATATATAGATATATATATATATATATATATATATATATATATATATATATATATATATATATATATATATAATTTCAAAAAAGAATTATAACAATTTTAACATGGAAATCAACAATGATTATAGGGTTTCATGGCTAAAGAATTTCGTAATGTAATTCATTATACTTTTTGTGAAAATGAGATTTTAATTTTTTTTTATTTAATTAGCACTTATCTGGAAACTGCTTTTTAAAACAGTTTTTTCATACTTTACTTTTGCAATTCGAATTGATGAAATATATAGAGGATATTCAATGTTTTAGTTGGATATGGAATTTATTTCACGAGTGGGACAGGTTTTTTAAAATATATTTTCACGAGTGCGAAGCATGAGTGAAAATATCAAAGAATCCTGTCTCACGACTGAAATAAATTCCATATCCAACTACAAAACATTGAATTTTCTGTTTAATAAAGGACAAGATATGGTAACGGCCGAATCTGGCCCCTTCTGAAAGGCGCTAAAGGATGAATTCAGAATTTCAAAAGAATCGACCTCCTTTAAGAGAAAACAATTAAAATTTTTTAAAAACATCTAAAAAAAAAATCTATGATCATTAGTTATTTTATATAGTATATATGTCTAAATTTTTCAAATTTATACTTTGAATCTAAGATTTATTACATGTATTTGCAACTTAAAAATTAACCTTCAAAGTTGGCTAAAACAGCATTTGTCCCAGTTTAAAGCACTTAATGTTGCATGCATTTTGGCCTAGCCTGTCTCTGAATAAAACTATGATACTAGTATTTTGATAGGTTGTGATATAAGGAATGATTTAAGGATTTTTCAGGGGCACCCCAGCCCTAGGGTCGAAATTCATTTAAAAATAATACCAAACCAATAAATAAATGATTAAATAAATAATTTAAAAAAAAAAAAAACAACTGAAACCTGTTTTCGAAAACCACCTCGTTCATATTTATAACACTCATTTTCATAGCCAGGATAGCCCCATCGTCGGATATCCACTGGTGATCTCGTCTTTTACTCATCACCCGTGGGCAAACTCGCTGAAATATCGTCGTAAAATATGCTAATTTGTTGATAATAGACAACCAATCAGAAAGTTGGAACTCTTCACAATTTTGAAAATAAGTTTCTTAGTTTGCTTATTATGCTAAACATATTGACGATTGTAAAAACGTGCTTTTTGTTTTAAAACGATTAAAGGCAATTGGTACAGGCTACTGGAATTAAAATTAAAACCAGTCAGAAATTATATGAATGTACCTTTCTCAAACGACGAAAATGCACCGGTGAGTGGATTTATTTACAATCGGTGTGTTAACTATGTAAAAGTTTTTATCATTGCCAAACATACATATATAACGTAAACTTTGATTCGTTGATTTGCCATCGCCACTCTGTGCAGCAGCCAATCAAATGACCCGCGCATATTAATTACTTACGAAGATCTTTCACGGGTGATGAATAAAAGTCAAGATCACCCGTAGGTATCCGACGATGGGATAGTTCGAATGGTATAACCGCTGACTATTAACACCGTAGGTACTTTTTTTTTGAGTTATGGTTCGAGTCCACCTGATGTCGCACTTTTATAATTTTAAATTATTGCCTTATCAAACACTAATTTAATTAATTTATATGGGCTTTTGTATTTTCCTTCAATTATTTATCTTTTGTGCATGTTCAGTCTTAATATAAAAGCTACTAAAGCAAATTGTTAACTCCATTGTAACTAAAACACAGTCAAGCGGAACTATATACCTCAGTATAGCACACTTTCTTCGAGGACAAGAATTATTCACGCTTTGTTACTCAAAACAGGTATTTTCGTCTTTAATGAGCTGTGATGAATTTCTATTTTAGAATTTAATCAATTTATTTCAAAGTTTTTTTTTCTCTCTCTCTCTTTTTCAAAATTAAGGATTATCTCCCTCATGCATAGCTCTGATCTTTCGGCGTATTTGGCTCCAGTCTTTGGCACCCCCTCTCCTTTTTTTTTTTTAGCTTTTCAAAGTTTTTCTTTTAAAAAAATATTCTGCATTTCCAACTTTTCAGCATGAGCATCACTGAAGAGACATAATTTGTTGAAATTCGCATCTGGTGCATCAAAGTTGGTACCGTATAAGATTTACTTTCTTCCGTCTGTACAAGAACTAGTCATTGAGCTGTAAAGAATACGTAGTGCTTATATTATATGAGTTTATTAAATTTACAATTACATGTACTTTTATAGTCAATGTTCTAAATTCAGATCTCAAGTTTTAAAACAGTAGGGCTACATATCAGTAACACTCCCATGGATTTCACTTTTACAATTTGTATACATTAATGGCATGTTTTCATTATATCCACGTAAATATGTTTTAAAATGAACGAAAGTCAAATAGAGAATTAAGACTATACATGTAGACATAAATATTACAATGAAAACTAAAAAATAATTTCAAACAACATTTCAAGATAACAAACTTGAAATGCGTTGAAAATATCATAAGTTAATGTCAATGAAAAACTTCCTCCTATCTCTACATAATATATGCATTGACTAAAAATAAAATGATATACATGATAAACGAATTAGTACGTGTATGTAGCCTAAAGTCATTGACCGGAACGGAAATTGGCAAGCTATTTGTAAAGACTAAAACTAATCCCGACGCTATAGGTCGGCGTTACATTTATAACGAGGTGATCCTTTATAATGAAAGATGAATGAAATTAACATTTATGAAGAGAGAAAAATTAAAGAATGTAACTATTAACATTTAATTCTTATTTTTGAATGCCGTCAGTCGTATCCGTGTCAACAAATTATCATTGTCGACACGGCCAAGATCTGTTATAAGACCGACGACATCCAAAAATAAGAATTCAATACAATTAAATATACTGGACCAAAAAAAGTTAGAGACCATCAAAATATATTGGCGTTACTTTTGTCAATTTTCTATGTACGATACATACTAGTACAATCCATTGACTTTTCAAAGTTGGATTCTTATAAGAAATTCTTCAGATGAGTACATATGATATTTTAAAATATTAATTCCTTTGTGTTTTGTCTGTATCGAACTATAAATCCATTGAAATACTATTTCACCGGATGTAATCTTAATATCTCTGATTCAGAGAATTCGGAAATTGATTGACTGTCTGTTGACAACCGTGCTTTGTTTTTGTTTTAAGCATGTATCCGATAAGATGGAATTATATAGCTTCAGACTTAATGTGGTCAAAGTTTTACATCTATAATAAGTAACTTCTTAAGAACACAAACAAGACAACCCATGTACATGAATCGTTATGGATATGTGAAATCATGCTTTAAGCAATAGTTTAACATGTTTATGAGCATCATCAGAATGCATGCATTCAGGGTTGTCCAATGAGCCCAAGAGGACATCACCTCAAGAACAATAGAACTATAATTTGTGATACTAGACTGTATCGTCATCACCATCATAGTGCCTTGTTGAATCATTTTAGTTTCATTTTCTTTTCTAAGAAATACACCAGAAATCTTAGTTTCTAGGACAAGAGGGTTACAGTTCGTTGCAATTTCTATATCTAAGGAAGATTAGAATTTTTTTTTAAATCTTGAGAGTTGGGAGGGGGAGGGGGAGAAATCCAAAATTTACAAAGAGGCAATGGAATATACAATGAAAAAAGAATAGGTATATTTGAAAATCATTCTTCATGCATCCTTAAAAAAGTGAATATAATTCAGATGGTGGTGACCTTGGGCAACAGGAAGGGAATATACATCAATTGTATTGCTCACTAGATTTTCAAGAGGAAAATTTGTCAAATCAATACAAAAGCATATTTGTAAAGCATGCTTAAAACTTTGTTCATTTTTCATTGGAGGTACGGTGACTCAATTTTTCAAATGCATTCATGAGTCTCCCAGCTGACAACCAGCGAGACGATTTTCTTGACATTAAACATTGAATCCTGTCAGTTGGCTGGAGAACTGAATACACAATACATGTTTTTAGAATGTTTCTTTTTAAATAAAGTATTCATTATAAATATCTTTTGTTCAGGTTAAGAAGTTGCTAGGAGAAGAGTTACTTTCAGAAATTGTTTCTTTTTATATTCGTACTTAGCTAGAAAGTTTTTTTTTTAAATAATAAATTTTCTTTTCTTTAAAAATAGGACTATGTAAACATGCCATAATTGATGTAAATCTGAAAATCTTTTTTCAGATCCATTTTTCTACATTATGAAATATAAATGAAAAATAATGAAAGGTTCCATTTTGCTTTAATACATCAACGTCAATATTATGGCACTTTCCTTCATTTATTTCATGCGAGTAGCAAGACCTTGTAGCTCTTTATTAAATTATATCATTCTGTGGAATAAATAATTCAGTTTTCATCTTTTTGTTCCATATTTATTATATTGTAATGCATTTCGCTTAATTAATAATTGCATTACAGCGTTAGGGGATATTTTGCGATTAAGCACCAATCCATTGATACGCCGTCGACCCATGCAGAAGGCAAAGCGACAACACAGAGAGATTAGTCTTGTATTGGGAGCTCAGATAACGGAATTAAGATGTCAATGAAAGGTTTTGTACTTGGGAGGTTAAAACGCATATAAAGTGATTATTCTGAAAAGAAAGCTTTGCCACGACTTACTAAGGCAAAATGCAATAAAATGAGTCCCTTAGCAAAGTATGGTGTAAAATTTAGCAAAGAAAAGAACTACAAGGGTCGGCATATATGAAGCTTCATAAAACATTGAACTGATCTTTAAATCGTTTGTCTAATATACGACGCCTATTTGCCGTGAACATGATGTTTCCAGTCAAGTTTGTTTTTTGTTTAAAAACATATAGACCAAAGTGGGAAAATTTAATGAGAACTAAAAGTCTCATTGACCTTTTCAACGGCTTCAACATAAAAGCTCTCGGAATGTAATCATTTTGGGATTTCATGTTCTCGACTTTGATTTTGTCACCTGAAGTATTAAGGGGGAGACAATTATTGAGGTTATGTATTTCATTAGAGGTTTATATTTACAGCAACAAACACTTCTCTCACATAATATACTATGACACTTAAGATACTGCAACAATATGTTCGAAATATTGAAAGCTTTTGACTGTACAACAATATACTAGTATTCGAGAAGTGGTGTAAATCAGATGTGGGTACTTAAAAACTCCGATGAACTTTTTAACACTATACAAGCATTCCACCAGGTTTTTTTGACATCATAGACAACTGCTTTTTCAATAGAAATGGAACGCGTAAATTAACTTACCTTTTCATTGGTCATTTGCAAAATTATTTTATTAAAAAACATTTTGATTATTCAAACAAGAACTCTGATGTTGATATTCAAAAGATGTCCGAGTTTCTAATTGACAATATCTACAAAAGAACTTACGACTAAGACCAAAATTTAATTCTGCTTATAACTTTCTAATTTACACTAAATAGAAAATGGTTTTAATATTTTTAAAAGATATGTAGAAAGATACTTTTACTCTAGCAATTTTTAACAGAATAATTAATTTTGCAAAATTTTACAATCATTTGAAGTTTTTGGTCTTAGTCATAAGTTCTTTTGTAAAACGTACCCCAGGTCTACCAACATCTGTCGGAATTTCCATGGGTAACAATTGCACCCCGTTATTAGCAGACCTATTTTTGTATTCATATGAAGCAGAATTTATTCAAAAACTACATGAGAAGACGAAACACTTGCTGTGGCCTTCAACTCGACATTTAGACATATTGACGACGTATTATCAATTAACAATAGTTACTTCCATTCATATGTCAACTCGATATATCCCAGGGAACTTGAAATAAAAGATGCTGCAGAGTCTGATACATCTGTTTCATATTTGAATATTTTACTAGAAGGGTGTTAATGAGAACTTGACAACAAAACTTTATGATAAACATGATAATTTCAACTTTTCTACCGTCATCTTCCCTTATATATGTAGCAATATACCATTATCACCTACATATGGAGTTAATGTCTCTCAGTTGATTCGATGCGCAAGAGCATGCTCAACGTACGAACATTTTCTAAATTGAGGCAAGCTTTTGACAAACAAGTTGGTGAAACAAAAATATCAAGAGTCTCGTTTAAAGTTAACATTTCGCAAATTCTATGGTTGATGTGGTATGACCTTGTCAGCAAATACAATCTTACATTAAAATGCTTAATGACGTTTTTCATACGAATTGTTAGCCATTATTTACACACTGAATTGTCTACGGATTTTGCCCGATCATGACAAGGAGCACACGGCGGGTGTGACCTTTTGACAGGGGATGCTTACTCATCCCATCTCTGATGTTTTTGGAGGTCCGTGTTTGCTCAGCTCCTAATTTGTATTGTTTCAATGGACTTACGAGTTTGATTGCTGTTCCCATTTCCCAAATGTTCCTATTTCCATATTTCATTCTAAAATGTAATGATACTCTTATCTTACATCAAAATCAATAGACCTGTTGATAGCTTCAGGAATATATCAAAGGACTTGTAATTGTTTCTTTAAATGACCTTTTATTTGCGGGAACTTTATTTTCGTAATTATGCGAGACCCTCTGCTCGGGAAAATTTCATTCTCGTGGATATTTTTATTACTCAAGCTTACATACAACCTTGACCAGAATTCATGAAAATTTTGTCTCATTTATAAATACCAAATAACTTTCTGGTGAAAATTTAGTGTTCTACAGTATATAACCCTTAAAACCTGTAACATTTAACATCTCCCTTCCAACATGTATGCTTTGTGTGATTTAAACAAACATCTCAGAGTAAAGTTATTATATTACATGTGTGTTTAGAAGTGTTGATATTTCTGACAGGTTGATGTCCCTTTCTATTCTTGTACCTAACTTCTCACTAATTCAAAATGAAATGTGAAGATAACGAACAGTGATCATGCTCAAAGGTCCATTTAAACTATACAATGTATAAATTATGAGCAGAGCCAACATGTACATCTGAAAACAGAGGTGGGATCGCGTGAAATGGAGGAGTAAGCATCCCCTGTCGACCGGTCACACCTGCCCTGTGTCCCTTGTCATGATCGGATAAACTTCTTTATGGAAGATTAATGTAAGACTTAGTAATTTTTTTTTCAATATAAAGACAATGTCTAAACAACTTTAATTGGAAAAATTTTAAAGATATGTTAAAAAATTAGAACTTCAAGAATAACTGAATTTTGTAAATGCTTTAAATTGATATTAAAAGATTCTCTGTTCTACAAGTGAAATATTGTAGAAAGTGTAACAAAATAATTAAAGCAAAGGACGATTATTGAAAAAAAAACCACCTTCATATTAACTTACTTATTTAAATTCACGTTTCTGGCATTGGTATTGTAAATGAAAATCTTCTTAGATTCATAAACAAAAAATCTTAAATGAAATATGGAGATAACAAACAGTACTCAAGCTCAAAAGTTTATTTAAAAAATACAAATCAGGAGCAGAGGAGCAAATACGGACCTCTAAAACATCAGAGTTGGGATCAGGTGCCATGGAGGAGTGATAATCCCCTGCCGACAGGTCCAATCCGCCGTATGCTCCTTGTCATGATCAGGAAAACACGGAAAATCCGCAGACAATTCAGTGTGTAAATAATGGCCTAACAATTAGTATGAAAAACGTCAGTCAGCATTCGACTTCATGATAGATCGTATTTGCTGATAAGGTCATTGTATCGACCATAGAATTTGCGAATTGATGACTTTAAACGAGACGGTTGATATTTTTGTTTCATCAACTTGTTTGTCAATAGCTTGCCTCAATTTAGAAATTATTCGTACGTAGAGCATGCTCTTGCGCATCGGATTAACTGAGAGACATCAACCCATATACAGGTGATAATGGTATATTGCTACATAAATAAGGAAAGTTGACAATTGAAAAGTTGAAGTCATCGCGTTTATCATAAAGCTTTGTTGTTAGGTTACCAATAATGCCTTTTTCTAGTAAAATATTCAAATATGAAACAGACGTGTCAGACTCTTTGGTATCTTTTATTTCAAGTTCACTGGTATATATTGAGTTGGCATATGAATGGAAGTAACTATTGTTAATTGATAATACGTCGTCGATATATCTAAATGTCGAGTTGAAGGTCACAGCAAGTGTTTTTCTTAACGTATCAGACACGAAATTAGTTTAATATAATTTTCACTGCAGTGTAACTGTCATTGTAATCTGTGACGGTGTATGAGAATATTCCTACCCCCCCCCCCCCCAACAAAAAATAACAGAAAACAACAAACTATACTGAACATAGACTACTGTGATTGTGCTCCCAGCGGAAGTGATTTACTGTTCAAGTCCGCCGTCGGTTGCCACGCACGGACAGTCGTAAGCCTCCGCAGTTTTCTCCAGAAAAAACAGAAAAGAAATAATCCTCCTAAATAGATGAAACCTTATTTGCCTATGACACAAGAGGACTTGAATTCCCTAAGCAGATTGATTGTGTCTTTTGTAGCTTACTTCTATGTTTCAGTGTCTTCTACTTTATGGTCTTATTCTGTGGATAATTAGGAAGGATCAAGCATCACGTCCACTCCACTCTTATTCATCAAAGAAGTTTATATCTCTAGTAAAATGAAAATCTATTAGATCCCGGCGCGTGATTAAGTTATAAGTCGAAGCTCTGATAGAATGAGGAGAGAATTAGCTTACGGAGAGTTCTTCAAATTTCTATTGATGCTTTTGAATGTGGAATAATAGAAAAGCAAAGTATAGAAAATTGCGTTATTGTATTATCCGGAAAACACTTAGTGCGCGACAGCGTCCGATGATTGCATTTTTTCTTGTATAAGGTAATAATTAAGTAATGAGTACTGATCGAATATTGTGATTCCAAATGGAATTTTTTTTAAAAATAACCAAAGAAAGGATATATTAAGAACTAATGCTTGACAATCTGATACTCTTGTTTCTTGATTACTGTTTTAAGAAAATATAAATAAAACTCTCTCTTTATTAAGTTGAAATTCTTTTAATGGAGGTGACAAGCAATACCGCGAGTATTAGATAAAAATTGGAAACGTAAAATACAAATATACGTGTATATTTAAGATGGACGATGTATCTTTGTAATTAGCAAAAAAAAAAAAAAAAAAAAAAAAAAAAAAAAAAAAAAAAAATTGCACAAAGAATGAAAAACCATAAGCAAATTAACTTTTCTTCTAGATCTAACATTCAAGTACGAAGTATTTTTTTCTTCACAAAACACATGAACGAATTAATTTTTTTTTGCAAATGAAAACTATAACATATACACCACAATGTGAATTATAGAGAAAGAAAAATCTTCTCTTTGTAATTCTAACACATTATGTGATGTGAAAAAAATACAGAGACCAGCTTTGCAAACAAAAGAAAGCCGCTGATCAAAATAAAAGTAGAGGATTTTCCCCCTTCAAATCAACGCCAGACAAAAACTATATTTAAATAGTGTTTTCTCCTAATCATATACAATTAAGGTATATATGTATAGCTTTCGATAGTGTATGATGTATCTGCAGATAGAATTTTTCTCTTCTGGTTACGTTATCCCACTCGTATTTCAATGGTTCCGGGCGCTTTTACGAGCCTTATTGGATTAATACAATCGAAATAATTTTACTGTATGGATCCAAATTAAATGGCTACGGGGAACTTTTTCTTATCAAATTATTTTAATAGACATTACTAGTATGAAAAAAGACCTTGTCTCTGAATAGGAATTTGCGTTTGTTTTACAAAGCTGTAAAAGCAAGTTGTTTCTTTGTTTCAATACACTAATCTTAATAAAGAATACTTGTATATATATATTTACTTTGAATCCTCTTCCATTATAAGTTAATCCCCTCCCCCTCTCCCTCTCCATTGATGCATTATGAGATTAAAAAATGTTAAATATTTATATTAGAAAATTCAATTTATTTTAGAATTCTTGCTCATGAAACATATTTGACATTTGTCAGACTGGTTATGCTGTATTTTCTACTTTTTGAAAAATAATTCATAAACTTATCGGTGTTCTTCCCTTTAATTTTTTTAAGATTTGAATTCATAGTAAAAAACTGTACAAAAATTCATTATATATTCTTAAAAGCATTAAAAGTGCTTGGTTAAAATTGCTGAAAGGACTTCTATCATCCGTTGTAAAATCTTTTATGGTTTGTTGCAATCCTCTTCTGTTTTCACTGATCCGGTTATAGCAAATTGGCAAAATAACCCAATAATGTTATGGCTTTTAAGTCTAATAGAGAACAGACAACATATATCTAAATTACAAAGATTAAGTCAGAATATCTATCTTTATTATTGTAAGTATTAAAAATAATTCTTTAAGTCGGTTATATATAAACACATTTGTAAATTTATCATACTTGCTTTCGAGAATCTTAGAGTATTGCATTTCATCAGAAATCATTATCTAAAACAACCTTTCACTTTCATGTCTAATTATTTAACATACAATTGTATATAGTACTTAGTAACTTTTTGGAAGGCTAGAAATTTTTGAGTTAATCTGAATTAAAGAAAATTTCTAAAGGCTGATTTAATTAGTTTCTTGTGAACTTCAAGAGCAAAACCATACCACCATTTCTAGATCTTCAATTATCATTCAAATAAAGATGAATTCAAGAGGCCATAATCCAATTTGGAATAACCAAACACATGTATCTGTTGTACAAAGGGAAAATCAAATTATACAATTAATTGTCAATTTTGACCCGCGTCAAGAAACTTGGACGATCAGATGGAAAGCCGTGTAATGTCTCCGCATTAAGACCAACGCACATCAAATGTCGAATCTGACAGACATTTTTTGGCATTATTTTCTGCGATAAATGATTTTTATGGCCGGGAACTTTTTGAATTGGCGTTTATCGGTTACAAATTAGATGATCCACGTGGAGTCCGTTATGGTATTACTGTCACCGTGGACGTTCCATTCCGTAAAAATCCGGAATTAAGTAATCCGACCAATGACAGAGCGGCTCAGCAGCATGGGCTGTCACTGACGATCCTTTCTTATTGTGTCTTCTGCTAGGCCTTCCAACGTGGGTTTGGCTTCGCAGTCTAATTTTCTTGATTAATTGAGGATTACATTCAGAAAACTGAATTATTGGAAGTGGTTTTCAGTCTAAACGAGACCAAATTTCCAATATCACAAATTATTATACAGAGCAAGATTGGCTTTTTCTTTCATTGCAAAGCCGACTTGTAAAGGATAAGGCAGTGACTTAGGTGTTTTGGATCACTTTTGATATTAGCTCTCTGAATGATATCATTAAGTCGGTGAAAGAAGAAGACACAAGGTAAGATTCGTGTCTGACGTTCTGCAATATGATGGAGCTTCGTACACATGGTCATTTAACATAAAATTATTTCATCGTCTATAAATCTACTTAGATATTGTAGAGATAGTACTTACTGTTTTGTGATAATTTTGTTTTCCGTTTTTGTGATAATTTTGTGTTCCGATTTTTTTCCAGTGATGTTTTGCTTCCATTGTCCTCCGGCCCTCCATCCTGCTGCGGCCAGACAGTTTGGTGTAGACTTGTCCTATCAGCACCATCACCATCCTTGTAAGTTGTGTTACTTGTTTCAGATAAGTCTTGGGTAATTTTTAATTTCTGTGAATAAACTCACTGGTTAAAATTAAAATCCACATTTAATTTTACCAATGTTGGTATACTGTACATGTCGTTTGGAACAAATTTCTTTAAAGATGGACATTTTAGATCTTTTTCGTTGGTTATTTGCTTTTTATTGTTTTCTTTTATGCTTGTTAATTTGTTTTCTTGTTTAAATTTCTAGGATATACCTTCACTGAAATAGTGCTTAACCCATTTAAAAAAAAGTTCTATAAACATTTTAACAGATACATTTTATGTAGATCTACAAAATAAAGGAAAATGGGTTTTTAACAATCTTTATTAAAAAAATGTGTTGATTTAAGCAGAAAAATGATCGGATGGATTAAAGAAAAAATCGCAATAATACGATGCACAAGTGAAGATATTAAATACTTTCAAATGAATCTAAACTAAAAATCCGTTGTTAACAATAAATTCCAAAAAAGTAGTTTAAAAATAAATTCCAAAAAAGTACAACTCTGATTTACATAAAAGAAGTAAACATTAAAAATAACCACGTTTTAAATATTCATAAAAGTTCTCAAAAGTAGAATAGAACTTATTATTTAAAAAATAGTGTTGCAAGAAAAAAATTGCTTGAAATATAAGTTAGACTGTTCTGACCTATATAATCCCAGTCACCAAGGAGCAAGAAGCAAAACATTTAGATCGTAAGGGTTAAAGCAACCTATATCTGGGATGTGGATTTAGTATAAGTATTAAATCTACAACCAAGTTTAAAAATCCCTCCACTTATTCACGTAGACTTTTTTATGGAAATATTTTTAAAAAGACTATTCAATACCTAGTCCGTTTGTGTGCAAGTTACACGTAGAGAGGTAAGGTTTATAAGTTCCTACATTCATTAGATCTATCAGTAATTAGTATCTCACGAGCCACAAAAGTATTCTGTCTGTTCCAGGAAGAAGTTGTGGCGGACACATGTACATATAGTGTTGGTAGCAAATATTTTCGTTAAGATTTTTTTTTCACAAGAATAGATCCATGATAATTTTTTAACATAGTACTTTATCTGTAAAGATAAATCCAATCGTCTGTATTATGCTTTTAGAGCCATAATTGTGAGTCTTTATGGCCCAAAGAAAAACGGAGAAAAAAACCCCTTAGAATTGGTACTATACTAAAGATTTTTTTAAAAAAGTTATGATAAGCGTAAAAGTAACATTGCTTTCATTTAAGCAATGTTGAAGTGATTTGATTCGTAATTTTGTGAGCAATAATTGACAGAGGAAAATACTTGGCACACACATGAATTTCTTTTTATATCATGTTCTAATGAATATGATAATAAAAAAATTAAAAACCTTAATTTTTACTGGAAAAATGGAAATAAATTGATTTAAGATGCTGTTTGGCGACCTCGCATCTCTGCGAACGAGGACCAAAAGAATTCGTGAACATGAGCCGAATAGGACACAGTTTACCGGAAAAAATTTGGTAACGAATAGAATTTAAACCAGTTTTGTGCAATACAGAAGCGTGGTCGTTCAGATTGTTTAAGGAAGGGCGTTTAATCCGGCCATTCGAGGTCTCTCGATATCAGCTATCAAGAAACTTTGTTTACAATATACTCTTGTAATATATGATATTTGATATTTCGATATAGGCGTCAAAATGAAATGGAATTTTCTCGATCGTGAAAGTAATTCAACTTAATCAAACTAACCATATTTTTAATATAAACCCCATTGTCAAAATATAGGTAAACTAGTTCGTACTGCGGACCGTATCATTATCAAACATCGAAACTCGTAAAGTTGTTTGACTCAACAAAGTGAAAAAACAGCAAAAACCTTTAGTACGTGATTAAATGCATTTGAAATTAAAACATTTTCATTCAAGGGATAATGAAGATCTGTGCCTTCAAATGAAAACAGTATTGGATAAGATTCAAAAGATATACAGAAGTAAAAAAAAAATGTTTTGTTTGCATTGTTTGTTTTATAACACTTCTTTTTAATGACAAACTATTTAAGAAAAGATGATGGTTCCTAAACATTCAAACTATGCAGCCAAATATGTAAATTGAATATGTTTCCTGTTCTGTGAATAAAGTGCTATGATACATGTACGAGTGTTGTCCGGTAAAATCGTGGATAAAGCGTTTTAATTGAAAAATGATGGGCGCACTCAGCTGAGCTTTTCGGCAAATGTTTATTTATCATATTTAAGTGTATCTTCATTTTTTATTTTTGATAAAAAATAGACAAAAATAAAGATTTTATTATGCTTGAATGGGCACAGGGTACGAACGTACGGCGCACGATCAAAAAACCAGCTGAGGGTTTCATTAGAAAGTACACGAGTTTGATTTCGAAATAAAAGTATTAAATAGATAAGGCTGGATTAAAAATTATCCTATTTTTAATCCACTATCTATTATGTCGTCTTTTGGAAAATTTCAAGGCATATGCTTAATGTGTGGCAGTCTCCTGAGCATTTGAAATGGGAAAGTGGTAATCACAACACACGAAAAATGCCGACGTTTGATGACGTTACGGCGCACCGGAGAGCAGTTCAGTTTGATTTAGATGTAGTAATGACGCCCTAAGAGTCTTTAAAAACAACTGAAGAAAAAAATATAAAATAGCACTAGATCTTTAGTATACAAGTGAAATGGGAGTTTTCTTAGAGGAAGCTTTTTGATCGAGTTCCCGGGTAGAACAAAACATACGGACAAACAGCTACTGGCAATAGCAAAAGACGCTGTCACTGTAGACCGTCGATAGAAGATAGCCTATTTAGTTGAATGATAGTGAGAGTACTGTCCATACCTAACTAATAAATCCTCAGAAGGTCCCATGTGCTTGCGAAATTGGTTCCTCTACTGTTTATGGAGGAATAAAGGGAAACTCAAGTATGTGCATTAGTGAATCTCCAGAATTTAAGTGGGGCTTATGCAACATTTTTTAGCAAAGAGGAAACGATGCTGGTTTAGACACTTGGACGTTATCATTCGTGCGCTGTAAGGCAATACCACACATAACATAAAATCTCATATTTTGTTTTTTTGAGCATATATCTACGTGAAAATTGCAATGTATATTGATGAAAAATGTACTAAAGAGTAATAAAAATTTTAGAACGCAGTGATGATTACTTTTCACGCTAGACTTGTCCACGATTTTACCGGACAACCCTCGTATATAAAAAAAAAATATTTCAAATATTTCAGTATACGTTACAAAGTTTTGCTCGTTTTTCAAATCAAGTGTACACAGCAGCAAAAACAGAAGATCATTTCGTGTCATTCTGCCACAGAACAGACGACAAATGATTCAAAATAAGATTTGCATGTCGCAATGTGAAGACGTGATTTCATGATGTTGTAGAATTATAAGATTAGAAGACATGGGTTAAGTGTAAGTAAGATAGCGAGTAAGATTGTGGATCAATCGAGCATTTAATGCAAAAAGTCACGTAGTACTTCGACTTCGAATATTTAAAGATTATTTGATGCTTTGTTTTAGATACCAATATTTGTTGTCAATTCTTAGAAATTCCACTTTAAACCCGTGAATGATAACTGCTTATATTAGCAATACGTATAGTAATAATTACTCATATTTGCCTTTGGGAGGAAAAGGCATGGCATTACATAAGATATGCTACTATAGAAATTTAACAATGTACTCTCATCACCAGGTAGTCACTTAAATTGTTCGAAATAAAATTCACAAATATTAGCTTTCACCACTCCAAGAAAATAACGAAAACTGAGGAAACGCAAAAAAAAAACTAAGCTTGCTAATTCTTCGGAGAATTCCTTCAATGCTGAAAGTTTAGATAATTATCACACCCTAAGGAAAAGATTCCTATGTAGTTTAGAAAATCATTATCCGCATGTCTTTTAGTATTTTTCTTTCTTATTTATTAAATTTTCGGTGTAAAATCAATGATCCGCATTTGCGATGGGCTCGGGTTGGCGTATGCGGTTGCTTACGGTCAGAAACCTGTCAACTAAAATTCACTTTGTCTGTCCGATAATGTCTTAAATTAGAGATTTGTACACGACGCTAATGTCATTTATCTATTATACGATTTTACCCCAAAATACGGCGTTTACGATTCTACTTTATCCAATCAGAAAAATAATCACTAAGTGTGTATTTCTCCCAACTTAGTGGCCTCGAGCGATGAAGACCAAGTGAGACTAATTCCTCTTGGCACGCGAAAGCGCGCAAGTGGGGAAATAAGATGCTGCTTTAATAATATTTACTTCCAGTAATATGGTATCCCCACAGCACTTTGTATAATGATTGGCCGTGCCAATATTGAATTAGATTACCTTTGAAATTTAATACCTCATAGAAGACAATTAAGGTAATGATGGGGACTAAATGTTATTAAAGCTTTCTGAATATTAAATCTAAATAAACCTGTACCTGTCATTAACACAAATTGATGCATAGGGTGTCACAAGAAGGAAGCCCATTCCGCGCCATTATACCTTATAGGCCGAGATCATCAGACACGTCAAACCCCTAAAGAGGTTTATTATATAAAACGAAATTCCATTTAATGGAATAGTATGTGATTTTGTGCATGATGATCAGACTATGACAGGCGATAAAACTATTGTGTTGTGATAGTCGATCCGTCAACAAATCATTTCTAATGTCCATCATTCTAGAACTACAAATATTGCCCAGATCACTGGGAATTAGAACAAATTTGGACAATTGAAGATGCGCTTAGCACCCGCTCAAAATCGGTAGTAATTTTCCATGCATGATCTATCTTAATTGAATTAGGCGTCTCTTATTGATCGGATTTTGCATGGTTTAGTAACGATTCTTCCGTTGTTATGATATTAATGACAAATTCATTGACATTTTGACATGGAAATATGCTGACATGAAACCCTAAAGTATCTTCCTCTAATCTCTATGTAGAGTATTTATCTGCTTTGTTCTTTGTCAATATGAATAGTACTTTTTTTTTTTTATTTAATCAACAATTGACCTTATATCTAAAGGGAAAAAACCATTAAAATGAACTTTTCCATTTACATATTTAAATTTTATTGTAGAATTATTTTTTAAACTGTCAATCTAATACCCACGACCTTGGAGGTCGTGGGTATTAGAATTTGCAATATTCAACAAAGAAAATGGATCTGGAGAATTTATTTTCTCCGTATATTTTAGATGCTGGATATGGCCTGGGTAACGATTTTCAAGACGACAATTTTGCAAGAAGGAAACAGAGAAGAAACAGAACTACCTTTACTCTTCAGCAGGTATATAAAAAACAATATGTGTATACGACCTACCTATTTCCATAAAAATATAATCTTTTTTATAATAAATTCTTTTTATAATTTAATTCACAATAAAGTAACTATTATTTTTATTTTGAATTTTTATTGATTTCAGCTAGAGGAATTAGAAAAAGCCTTTGCACAAACTCATTATCCAGACGTTTTTACGCGGGAAGACCTGGCAATGAGGATTAATCTTACAGAAGCTCGTGTTCAGGTATATAGCTCAATCATGCATTAAAATCACTTCAAAAAATTCGTGTATGTAAAAATGCACTAATTCAAAATAATTACATATTTTTTTAGGTGTGGTTTCAAAATCGTAGAGCAAAATGGCGAAAGAGCGAGAGGTTTACAACACAGCAGTCTAAATCGGGGACATCTAGCCAAAATGATGTCGCTGAGGGTGAATTGTTGTCGGAAGGTGAAGAAACAAAACTTGAGGATGAATTGGAAGTTGAGACCGTTACAAGCACCGAGCTGACCTCGGAGAGTGACTCTCAAGCTGCAAAACTTCTGGACGTGATTTCAGGAGAGAATGAAGGGATCTCGCCAGAACCAGGTTGTAACAAAGCAGACGAACAAGCATCTCAAAAAGAAGACGAGTCATCAGATTTAGAAATATCCAACTCAGCTAAAAATGAGGAGGAAGGTCAAAGAATGAAAGAAAAATCAGAAGATGCTGATAGTGACAATGTGATTGTTGCAAGTGATGTCAAGGAGGAAGACAGTGATGACGTCATACCTACTCCAAATAACACCCAAACACCTAGCAGAATCCCTAGTTCTTTACCTAGTTTATTTTCTGGAATGCACAATATGTGTTCTTCATCATCACTTTTGATGAGCATGGCCAGCCAATCACACGACAGCATGCTATTACAGAAACAACAACAATTCATACAACCCTCTTTCGTTCAGACACTTCTGGCTCTTAACAACAATGTTGTTAACAGACAATCAATGCTACCATTTATGGAGGGGTAAGTGTCAAACAGTCCCTCAAATGATTTAAAAAAGACAATCAAGATTTTACTTATTAAATATTTTTTAGCAAATTAGTATTACCTTGTAGTCTTGTTTTGTAATAGAAAGCGAAAAGATATCATCCCTTGTCTTTTAAGCAATTAATTGAAAAAAAGTATGTATTCAGCTTTAAATCTAAATACCAAAAGGTAATCTCCAATGACCCTTCATTGATACTTGGCATTTCTTTACTAAAGTTGACAAATATTGGAAGAAAGATCAGATGCCCAACTACAGTTTTATTTAGATAGACATAAGTGGAACTGAAGGACAAATGGTTGTTTTTTTTAAAAGGTCCGCCTACAAGAATTATCTGGAGAACTATCTTAATTCACCAAGACATTACCTCCCTCCAGTTCCACATCCTGCTTTTAAAGGTAAAGAACTACTAGGAATATTCTATTTTTGACGTGTTTGTACTGACACACTCTGATTAAATTAGCAGCAACTACCAAGAATTGAATTGCCAAGGCAAAATAGTATAGGGTACTTTGGTTAATGCTAAATGACTTGGGAATTTATGGTAAAAATATTTACCACGTTTCTTCATTTTCACTAAAATGGCATATTTTCTTTAAAAACCTTCATTTCTTAAACAGCACATGCGTTTTATTTCTCTTTTGTTTATGTTATTTAAATTACCACATTTATTTTTTTTCAAATTAACCAATAGTTACATTTAATACTATTTGTGCAGGATGTTTACCGTTTTGTGGTTGCTGTTCTCGGCCTGGTTGCCCTCCAAGGGTTGTTTCTTCTGACCAGAGAACATCTAGTGTTGCTGAACTGCGCAGGCGTGCACGTGAACACTCGGAGTCCATTACTTCTACGTCATCTCTACAAGAACAATTGAATTCTAGGACATGTCCGTAACATATGAATACTAATCTTAACATCCCTACCCTAATATCTTAATTTTTTTTAATGAATATTTCAAGGATTCTTCTTAAGTGATATACATAATAAATTGGCTATAATTATTCCTATACATACTAACATTTCACAAATTATTGTAAATTTTGTTATTATTTATTAAACCTCATAATTCATTGCTTTTCTTTGTTTCATATTTTAGGTGATTCAATTTTAAAAAATTCTAATTATAAATTGAAATTATAGGATAATTGCCATATCTTGTCACTGATGGATACTTCGGATATAAAACAGTCACTTACCCAATCAGTAGTCTTGATATGCGCCAACTTTTATTTTCAAGTTTCTGTTCCTCTCAATCCTTACAAATAGTTATCATGTAATTAAAGTGAATTCATAAAAATTTACCTTAATAGGTGATGAGTTTCAACAAATTGTTTGAAACTGAAATATTTGCCTTTTAATTTAGTACTTGAGGTGTCTTTCATGCCTTCACCGTTTTGTTAGAATGAATAAAAATGAATATTGAAGTCTTATATAACATGAAAAAATTAATGTTTACGAATTGTTTTTCTTTTGAATACTTCCTTTGTATTTTCTTTTTATTATACTTTATCAACCAAAGTATCAGAAGCCTTATATATATATATACGAGGGTTGTCCGGTAAAATCGTGGACAAGTTGTCTAGAATGAAAAATAACCATCACTGCGTTCTAAAATTTTTACCACTCTTTAGTACATTTTTCATGAATATACATAGCAAATTTTAAATAGATATATGCATAAAGAAACAAATTATGAGATTTTATGTTATGTGTGGTATCGCCTTACGGCGCACGGATGATAACGTCAAAGTGTCTAAAGCAGCGTCAACGTTTCCTCTTTGCTAAAAAAAAGTTGGATAAGCTCAACTTAAATTCGGAAATTTCATTGATGCACATACTTAAGTTTCCCTTTATTCCTCCATAAACAGTCGAGGAACCAATCTCGCTCACAATGGGGCCGTCTTAAGATTTATTAAATAATGGACAGTACTCTCACTATCATTCAATTAAATAGGCTATCTTATATCGACGGTTTACAGTGACAGCATCTTTCGCTATTGCCAGTAGCTTTTTGTCTGTATGTTTTATTCTACCCGGGGACTCGAGCTCGATCGAAAAGATTTTGCTTAGAAAACTCCCATTTCACTTTGATACTAAAGATCTATTGATATTTATATTTTTTTCTTCTGTAGTCATTTAAAGTCTCTTGAGGCGTCATTACTACATTTAAATCAAACTGAATTGCTCTCCGGTGCGCCGTAACGTCATCAAACGTCGTCATTTTTCGCGTGTTTTGTTTACCACTTTCCCATTTCAAATGCTCGGGAAACTGCCAAAAATTCAGCAAATGCCCTGAAATTTTCGAAAAGACGACATAATATATAGCGGATTAAAAACAGAATAATTTTTACCCCAATCTTATCTATTTAATACTTTTATTTCAAAATAATACTCATGCATTCTCTAATGAAACCCTGTTTTTTTTATCGTGCGCCGTAGGACCGAACCCTGTGCACATTCAAGCATAATAAAATCTTTATTTTGTGTCTATATTTTACCAAAATAATTAAGATGCACTTAAATATGATAGATAAACATTCGCTGAAAATTTCAGCTGAGTGCGCCCATTATTTTTCGTTAAAAGCGCTTTGTCCACGATTTTACCGGACAACCCTCGTATATATATATATATATATATATATATATATATATATATATATATATATATATATATATATATATATATATATAGATAGATAGATAGATAGATAGATAGATAGATATTTGGAGAAAAAAGGAGGATCAAACTATGCAGTCAAATTGATTTCTAATGTTGAAAAGCATTAAAACAATTTTAAATTTTGATACATTGTAAAACATTTTGGATTTTTATCCAATTTTTAAAATTGTTTAGAAAAAATATGAAATCAGTGAACTATTTTTACCATCTCAAGTACCTCTAAATCACCAGATAAATGTCGTCTTCTGGAAAATGACAAATGTTAATGCAGTTAGAATATACTGTAACAATTATATCAAGTAGTATACTTCTGTTTAAAAGAAAACGTCAAGCTCCTGATCTTTACTTTCATCGGCAAAATGAGTAAACACAGTAGCCATAGTCATGATCAAAGAACATAACATCATTTTTATTGTAGATATAGTAAAAATTAGTACAGTTATAAATGATTGGATCCTATTTTCAAGATGCTAAAAACAAGCTTTACAACAAGACAAGAATTCCTCCAACTATATTGATATGGCCAATACAAAAAAGCAGCGAAATCTTTATTAATTCCATTTATTCAATACGGAAATTTAAAGTATTGTAGATCACAAAATTTCAGCTACACTTTATTTTCGCGAGATGTTAATATTCAATTATAAACAAGACAAAATTTTCACGATTTCTGGTTATTGTTTTACATAATTTTTAATAATACAATTATGCACGAGAATGAAATTCTCGCAAGCAAACTGCCTCGAGTAATTATGGCAAAATAAGGTTCTTGCGTTTCCAGTAAATATTTTTTGAATACTTTTCCAGAAAAGAATATTATTCTAAATCTGCTTCAAATGTATAAATCTATTTCCGCACATAAGTATACTGTGTAAGTGCACTATCCTTCGTACCCGGGTAACTAGGGAAAACCACAAAAGTTATTCTGTAAAAAGAAAACATACGACTTTCAACAATTTATACATTCATTCCCCACGATAAAATTAAAGACCAGACTTTTTGACATCATAGACAACTGTTTCTTCAATAAAGATAGAACTCATAAAATTTTCAATGGTCATCTGCAAACTTATTTTGTAAAAATAGTCTGATTCTTTACTTAAGTAATCTGAGGTTGATATAAAAAAAAATACCCGAGTTTCTCATTGATAATATCTATATAGTTTACGGAGACCATGTCCTCCAACAATCTTTTGGAATTTCCATTGATACAACATGCATTTATCCCCCGTTATTGGCAGACTTGTTTTTGTATTCATATGAAACAGAATTTATTCAAAAACTTCTGTATTAAAAAAAGATATCTCTTGCTGTGGCCTCCAATTCAATATTTAGATATATCGATGACTTTTATCAATTAACAATATTCAGTTTCACTGCTACGTTGATTCCATAAATCCCAGTGAACTCGAAATAAAGACACCACATAGTCTGACACTTATATTTTATATTTGAATGTTTCACTAGAAAAAGAAATTAATGGCAAACTGACAACTAGACTTCATGATAAACGTGATGACGTCAACTTTTCTATCGTCAACTGCATCAAAATTGGTACCCTATTTGATTTACATTATGTAGCAAATATACCATTATCATATGCAAATGGAGTTTATGTCTCCCACACTGTTGATTCGATATACAAGAGTATGGTTTACGTATGAACAATTTCTAAAACGAGGCAGGCTATTGACAATAAGTTGATGATACAAAAAAAAAAAATCAATAATCTCGTTTAAAGTCAAAATTTCGCAAAATTCTATAGTCGATAGAATGACCTTGTTTGCAAGTGCAATATATCGTCAAGTCGAATATTGACTGGTGTCTTTCATGCAAATTATTCGGCCACTGTTTTGACACTGAACTACCCTGTTTATGTGTTTACCCGATCATGACAAGGAGTACACGGCGTGTGTGACCGGTCGACAATTGATACTTACTCTCCATCACATCTGATTCATCTTCTGTTTCTAGAGGTCCGTGCTAGCTCTGCTCATAATTTGTATTGTTTAAATGGACTTTTGAGAAGGATAATGTTTGTTATTGTCATATTTCTTTTTTACATAAATACACACGTATCAAACTGAGCATAAAATTCTCAGGTGAGCATGTGGCCAGTGGGCATTTCATAATGTTAATAGATTCGAGACCACTCTAAAATCAAAGATTTAAACGAACCATATATTCTGTTTAAAAAGGAGTTTGGAAAGAACGTTTTTGTATTAAAAAAAATTAAATCAAAAAAATAAAAATATAGGGCGACTTAAATTTTCGTCCCCTAATTTGTCTACAGGATGAAAATGAAAACTCAAAAACCTTATTGCATATCTACAAACACAACATATTTTCTAATTATGATAATGCTAGTGCTTAATGTGAAATGTGAAAATGTGAAAGGAGTTCTGAGAACAAGGTATTTGTAGAAAAACGTTATTTTGGCCCTTATTGGCAAAACATATGAGATTAGAAATTCCAAAATATTATTGAACGTCTACAAGACACCACTAATTATGTTCCAAAAGATGAGTTGGCTTCTGCATTAATGTAAAAGATGTGCTGGAAACCAAGTTTTTGTAGAAATATGTCGTTTTTCAACTCCCAACGGCCCCAAAGATGAGAATGAAAATTCTGAAACCTAATTGTATATCTACATGGCGCCACCAATCCTCTTCCAAAAGATGAATTGGGTTCTGCTAAAATGGCTAAAATGTTAGAGGAGTGTGGGGAGGAAGATAGTGCAACAGACAGACGGACTGGGACAAGAACTGTATAACCGATCTTTGTTTAGAAAGTGCGGGTATGATAAATAAAGATATGAATAAAAGGTCAACCAAGGGTTTAAAAGTGAAATTCTCCACGATCCTGATAAGTTACTCGTAGTATTATTGGTGGTTTTGTGTGAAACTTAAAATTACTGGTAATATGGATTAGAGGAAAAGAACCTTTTCCTTCGAAAGAATTTTTAAATGGATTGAAACGGTACTCACACTCTTCAGCATAAGATTACAGTTTCATCTATCATGTGTAGACTTTTGATGCCAAAGTTCTTGATTACAAAATATTTCTCACAATCATGGAGACAGAATAAAAGTTTGAGTGGACATTGAGGCAAACAAATTTTATCGAAGAAGTAATATTGGCTAAAGATTGTGTAAGGCAATAAGAATGGGTAACAAAAGCGCTTTGAATCCTGGATCCAAATTGTTTCAATTTGTCTCTTTACTTTGACATCACACTCGAACAAATTCCAGATATAGTTGATAGTAAACATTGTTCTTTCTTCCGTTAGTTTTTACAATCTTTAAAACTTCTTTCAATAAAATTAGGATAATTCCTTTGATTTGTTCCTGTATCTGGAAGAATCTATAGGAAATAGTGACTTTGTACCTAATAAATATTTAAGTAAGTGTCCCAACTAAGAAACAGAATTGTTGCTGTTGGAACCATCGTTGCTGAAATGTAAGATATCTCTGTAGCATTGCCATTGGATTTTATTTGACGTGCAAGAGTTCCAATGTTGTCGTATGGCAACATATACCTCATGTCATGACAACTGAGGTCATACTCTAAATAATCAAAAATAATTAAGACGGCAATTTTTCGTTTTTATTCGACAATGATACTGTTACTACGATTAAATCACGACACACGTCGACGTTAGCCAATTTTCATCAGATTTTTCAAAATTATTCTCCTCCAAACTTTCTTCCCTATAACGTCCTATCATTTACATGTACTAGTATTGTTTTAACCAGAAATCTTGAAGGAGCTTCCCTAATTCTTGGCCCGATCGAGTCGGAGAAAGCTTCAGGGTAAACTAGATGTTATCATGTGACATTGATATCACAAGTAAGCGTTTTCCTCTAAAATAAATATTGAAATATTATTCACCAATACTTTAGAATTATTAAAATAATTATTAAATTATATTAAAATATGAAATAATTAAATAACCAGTGAGGAAGTAACAATACATGTAGTTATTCTATAATTTACAAAAACAAACGTGTGTCGAAGTGAGCATAAAATGTTCAGGTGGGCATTGTGGCCAATGGGACTCTAATGTTAGCATTCCTTAAAGTACATTTAGTACAGTTTGAAATAAAAGAATTTAATGAAGCATAAATTATGTTTAAAATGATTTTTAGAAAGAAAGTTTTTGCATTAAAATTGCAAATTGTTTGGCCCCTGATTGGCCTTTTGGATTGAATAGAAACATTCGAACTTTGCTGTATACTAGTATCTACAGGACATCATCAATGTTCTAAATGTTGATTTAGCTACTGCGTAAAATTTAAGAGACATTCTAAAAACATTTTTCAAAATATAATGTCATTTTTGGTACCCCCAGTTGGATGCCCCATTGAAAATTCTCCCAACCCTACAACACATTCGAAGAACCTCACTTTGCCCAGTCCTACACGACTGACAATGAATGTTGAATATACAAATATACTTAACACTTCTCTAGAGTTGCAATGAAGAGATTTTTTGATTATATTAAGCATGTCTGTTTCAGCAATTAATTCGTACTTAAAGGGGGCTGACTTGGCTTCAAAAATGGACATTTTGCAATCCTTGTTACTAACACTAGCCACTTTGTAACCTTTATTACTATAAGTCGCTCTATGTCGACATATTGCAGACTTATGATTAATAATTGGCACATTTCATCAAATACAATATGACCCCTATTTGTATCTTAACACGACTTTCAAAGAATCCGACTAATAAGATTTCTCCTGCTCCCTCCGTCTGTCCTAAACTGTAAAAGCACAGAAAATATGTGGCTATTCTGCGATATTGAAATTCTTGATATAGATCTATTATATCATTTAAAACAGGTTATAATGAGAATTTAAGCATATTTTGTTAAACAAAACCAAACATTTACTTTTAGTATAAAATTGAACAATCCCTAGCTCTAAGACTGACTGAGATCCAACACTGTAGAAAAAAATACTACGTTATGTTCACCAGCATGTGATCTTCCGGGTAAACATGAGGATTTATTTTTTTTCACATTGGACTAAAAGTAGATTGAGAACATCTAAGTTGATACAAATAGTTCTGGATTTTTTTATACATGCATTCGACTTCCTCTCAGGTGAACATATCATTCAGGTATGTAGATTCGGGAAGGGGGGTGAAAGTAATTTTTATTATTAATTCACTGAAAGCCCCCCCCCCCCCCCGTTAATGAACCCTTACACACACCTCCCCTCCGAAATAAAATTAAGAGTCTGGAGAATTCTCCTCTTTTTGGAGGGGATTGTCAAAGATTTTTTTCAGGTAGTTGTTATTTTTTCCCTTTTATTGCCCCCCCACCCCACCCCTTCAGTTTTAATATGTAAACAAGTAAGGTAGCATAAATTGCTTAACGAGTTTTTATTATCTAATTATTGAATCATATATTGATAAACAATAATTGATATTATTTTTTAGTCAATACAATGATTTAGCCACCTTCAAAGCACAACATTCACCTCGCCCTTCGAGCTCGGTGAATATTGTAGTCCTCAGATGACTAAATCATCGTATTGTCGTCAAAATCAACAATAATTTTATATTAATTATTTCGTTTTGATACATAAAACATTTTTTCTTATATAATTATGTAATCACCTTTTAATTACAAACACATACAACAAATTCTTGATACACAAAGAAGCAAAGGGGAGTTATGGAATCTTTTATCCGCCCTATGATTGGTTAATTTAGATCATGGCGAATCTTGAAATTCGAATCTCGTCGGTAGAGTGCTCGTTCCGTGATCGGAAGGTCATGGGTTCAAACCTCAGCCGCGACAGACCCAAGTCGATAAAAATACTTAGCAACTGTTCCTTCACTAAGCGCTTGGCATTTTGAAGGTAGGGTTACGGGTCTTTCGGATGAGACGTTAAAAACCGAGGCCCCGTGCCACGGTAGAAGTTGGATCCCTCACTGCTCAATGGCCCCGAGTGCCCCAAGCCCTTCACTGGTATATGGTGACGTCTCTATAAATATTTGTAAAAATTCTCAAGTGGAACGTAAAACAACATACAATCAAGCAATTGAGTCTCGTTTTTCGAATTTTGTATTTCGAATGTGCCTTCTAGGCTTTTGTTGTCATGATTCTTGATGTACTCTGAGCAACAAAAGATATAGGATGTACAAGTCATATTATGTTCAAAGAAAGAGATGCTGTAAAAATCATATGATCATCAATAAAATAAACAGAATAATAAACTGGACTGAGTTCGAATTTTATGAAACTCTACTTTTATCCAGCTTTATAATTTGTCATCCCTTTTACCCTCGAATGCCATGTCTGTATGACTTATCTTACTGGTTACTGCAAACTAATAATACAACTAAATGAAACTTTCTGATTACCGAAAGTGGCTATCAGAAACAGAAAATCTATTTACTCGTTCAACTATCAGTTGTGTGTTGATTTTTCGAATTGTGTACAACAACAAAGTTACCATTCATGAGAAATCTAAGAGGCTGAGCTATCATCTTCATTTTGAGCAGCAAATTGACCAAATTAACGACCAAATTTAGTGCAGTCAAATGGAAAATAGTGCAAAGCAAATAGGTGCTTAACGCAGAGTTTCGAGAAAGCCTCAATCACTTGAAAATTGAAATATGGTAATGGGTAGAATTAGCTGTTCTGTTTTCAGTGAGTGGGAAAGGTGAGGGGGACCTTGGAAGATCTCTATAGACACGATTGGAACAAAAGAGCACTCGGTCTATAGACAGACCCGGTAACGGCGTTACTACTTCATTGAGCAAATGGAATTATTGTCGCTAAGCGATGCCAAATTGAAAAATGCCATTTTACTTGGAAAACTGCTTCAAATTGTAAATTGACCAAATTAGACGTCAAGGGGTGTAAAATAGAGTTTAAAGCTGAAAATTAATTTTACGATTGCGATGTGATTCTAAATTCAATTTCAAAGAAAGCACGAACTCATCTGGGTTTTAGTCGTTGGAGGGTGAATTTCAATAATGGTATTTTTCTCATGGAGTCTTTGAAGTACATTTTAGTGACAAAAATACTTCTGAATGTAACTACAGATACTGTAAACGATTTTGACGTCATTATATTCAAGGGCATGAAAATAAATGAAAAAAGTTGAATAAAATCTTATATTGTGAACATGTTATAATGATAATCTGGCAAACGAGGTGTTTGTATACCAAGGAAGTTTGCGTCGGATTTTGCACACTTTTTTTTTAATCATTTTTTATCATGACACCGTTTATGTGTTTCGATTGTACGGTGCTGCCAGTTATCTAGAATGTGTCTCTGGCTTCCTAAATTTGAGAAAAACACGGTTACACCATAAATCAAAATTCTTATCCACAAGCAATGGGATAAAAATAAGTGTCTTGATGCAGTTGGTATGCAAGATGGATAAGTATTTCAATCGAAATACGATACCATGGAGAGGGTATGACGAATTTGGTAAAGAAAGAGACTGTCCTCAATGTGGAATATTACATTTGTCTGAAATTGTCTTGTACACCCTAGAAATCACTTCCAAACTCTGGTCTGACTACCTTGCTGATCAAACAAGAATTGTTCAAAACTGACTATTAGAGAACATTATTTGTACAACATCGTCATCCAAATGCTAGGCACTTCTGATTTGGCATATCTAGAAAAGGGGGGGGGGGGTAATTTAGACACAGAAACAGCTGGGACATACAAATTAGTTCTAACATCGAGATAATTAGCACTGTTTTGATAACCGTATTCACTAACATTGTTCAACACTGGTCCTTTGGTAGAGGTTGTCGGGTTTTTGGAGAGGCATCACATCTTTTGTCATATCATCTTTGATACTCATAAAATTGTGAACTACAACATTAAGTTCATTTTTTCAGGAAAAGCATAATTCTGACCTGAATTGTTGTTATGTAGATAAAGAGATAGTTCGCGAACTTTTTGATCA
>NW_026889835.1:1932500-2207500 GCF_033153115.1 Saccostrea echinata | reverse complement strand
TCATTTAAAAATGTTACTATATGTAGTTTAAAAAAATATTCTTCCATTACTTTTACAATCAAGAAAGCTTGTTGCATAATTGGTAAGACTTTGTTGTAAAAGAACTGAAGATCACGTCTTTCACTGACATTTTAATAACACATACCATATAGACAAAAATAAAGAGCTAGTGCAGACGTGGAATACATTATTATTGTTCCTTCTGTGTGTTCCATCATATACTGTATAGATAATGATGCAGAATTAAATTACTGGTAATCAAGTCCAAAATCTTAGCAATATCTGATTTGGAATCATATGGTATGTAAATGTTTAGAAATATATATCTGCGGTTGGTACATGAAAAAAGAAAAGAATTTATCCACGCAAATTATACTCTGTAGTGTGCTGGTGTAGAAGCTAAGGAGATTATTTTGCAAAAGGAAACCGGGTAATTTAATGTATACCTATTTAAATTAGGTCTGCTTAGCGTCATGGGCGGTGTCAATTCTGACGCTTGATGAATCCCACTGGCCCTTGGTCCATTCTGACGTGCCTCAGAACGGCGATAATTCACTTATAACAACGAGACGCCTCGGTATTAATTCAATAGTAAAACACTATTCCTCATTTAGTCCCCTGCTTTAACCAAATATACACCATAATTTGGCGCTCTGGAAGACAAATTTGTCACATTTTGCTGGCAAAATTGGTTAATTGGCCGACCAGAGCTTCAAATTTGTCGGTGTAATTTATTAAAGTTGTAGGAAAGTAATTGAAATTGTCTCATTTTGCCATATAATGTATGGGTTTACTGTCCATAATGAAGTTAGACAGCTTAATTAGTTCTAGAATCTCAGATCATCGAAGGTACTTGAATTATTTATTTTATAGTCAATCATCTCTTGTGCGCCTTTCCGTCGTTTTTCGGAATGCATCCTAGTTTTTCATAGTATGTGTCAACTTTTAATTGATTTATCTTTTTCTGTAGAGAAACTAATTCAATATATATTATAAATCTACGACAAAAAACAAGTGGTCACCACGGGGCGCCACCTGTAACGAAGAACTGACGCACCATGAAAAGCCCGGATAGAATGGGAACACCTGATCTTTTTTATGACATGATTTCTAATGACCTTTAGATCCAGCCACGTTTATGAGGGTAATACACAATTTGGCGAAGAAGACAAAGCAATGAAGTCGGTAATGTCACAACATGAAATGAGAATGCATTATTAACCATAGATCTCAATTTGATGCTCCTTGAGCAGTAAAATTCCAAATGTCACCAATCACAAACTTCATAATTGATAACATCTTTCTATAATCATGTTGCTATGAACAATATTCTTGAACACACACTGCCTTCGTCGGAGTCAGTTTCAATCACCAAAGCCTATATAATTTTTTCCATGGTGAAAATGTTGTGTTCAAACAGTATTTAAAATTTAAAACGCAACTGGGGAAACCTTTCTTTATGACTAATTGTTTACTATATGTACGATGTACATGTATCACTATATTATAAACAAACATTTGTTTGAGAGGGAAAAAAGTCCTAGTATGCTAATTAAATAACTAGGTCATTGTAATACATGCTTTTGTTACTATAAGCAATCAGCACAATTTTGTCACAATATTGATTTGGATATAACTCGATAAGTAAATTCAATCTGCTTTCTGTTAGTCATTGGATATGCAAGAACTCCTACATAGCCTATACAAAGGCGCAGACAGTTTGGACAACCAGAGTTGTGCGGAGAAGGGCACTTGATTGGTCATTGAAAAAGAAAATAGTAATGTACGTATATTTAACAAGTGAAATAAAGGCGATGAAAATATCATATTAATTAAGACAAGGGCTTTGAGAAATATACATGTAGGAGTTACAAGTAAAAATTTGAAAGATTTTCATTAGGCGCCGAATGCACTTAAATAGCTGTAAACAAAATGGAATTTAAAAATGAAAATGCAACGGAAAGAATTTTTCCTGGCAAGTTTTTGATTTGCAAGTATTCGAATGAAATATGGAGATAATGAAAAGTAATCAAGCTCAAAAGTCCATTCAAACAATACAAATCAGGAGCAGAGCAAACAAGGACCTCTAAAACATCAGAGGTGGGATCAGGTGCCATGGAGGAGTAAGCATCCCCGGCGTATGCTCATTGTCATGATATAGCATGGAAAAATCGGTAGACAACTCAGTGTTAAAATAATGGCTTAACAATTAGAATAAAAAACGACAGTCAGCATTCGCCTTATTGATAAATTGTATTTGCTGACAAAGTCATTGATTCGACCACTGAACTTGCGATATGATGACTTTAAACAAGACTGTTGATATCTTTGTTTCATCAACTTGTTTTTCAATCGTTTGCCTCGTTTTAGGTATTGTTCGTACGTGGAGTTTGCTCTTGCGTATCGAATCAACTGGGAGATATATATATTGCTACATAAGTAAGGAAAGTTGACGACTGAAAAGTTGAAGTCATCACATTTATCATAAAGTTTTGTTTTTAGGTTACCATTAACGTCCTTTTTTAGAAAAATATCCAAATATGAAACAGATGTGTCAGACCCTTTGTTATCTTTTATTTCAAGTTTACTGGGATATATCGAGTCAACATATGAATGGAAGTAAGTATTGTTAATTGATAATACGTCGTCGATATATCTACATGTCGAGTTGAAGGCCACAATAAGTGTCTTCTTCTTTTCATGCATAAGTTTTTGAATAAATTCTGCTTCATATGGATATTAATAACGGGGTGCAATTGGTACTCATTAGAATTACAACAGATTGTTGAAAGACATAATTTCTCATAAGTACATAGATATTATCAATTAGACACTCAAGCATCTTTTTTTAAAGAGCCATTCTCTGTAACGACTTGAACTTTTATATAGAAACTGTGGCACGCATAGTCTCAGAATTTCTCCAAACTCTCTATGATAAAAGTCTTTAATACCGTAAACTCAAATCAGGCAGAAATTGGTTGCTACGTGTCATGATTACCATGGCAACATGTCCTGAAGTTTGAAAAATGGCATTTTTCAGCATGTTCAGAGTCCCACAGTTAACGTTTGCAGCAGAGCAAACAAGTGGCAATGATTGTTTCTGAAAGTTGAAGGCCTGATGTCTTAAATGCATGATAAACATGTTTGGTAAATCAACTTTTACATACGTTACTATGGAAACAAAGTATTCAAAAGTAATAATTTTGCTTATTTAATTTTATAAAATCATACACTTGAGAATAAAAAAAAAATTATAGGTTGAAATGCAAGCAAATAATAGACAAAAGATCCTTGTAACATATACCAAGGAAGAAATATGATATTTCTGATAGGTTGGCAATGGTTGCCATGGTTTTAATACCAAGAAAAGATTTTAAATTTACTCTCTTAGTGATTAAATCTAATCCTATTTTTTTAAAAAAGCATATTTCTATATAACCAAAGATCAATTTTTAAAGATGTTTATGTGACCCTAATTCTCACATTTCAAAAAATTCAAATTCAATTCTTTAAATAGAGCGTTGCTATGGAAATAAGACGAAAAAATATGCATAAAAATCTGAAAAATATTCTGTTTCCTTGGATACGTACCCTTGTATGTAGATTCCCAAAACTTTTATGATTGGTAATTATGAACAACTAACCTGACTTTCAATTTTGACTGCCACCCAATCTCTAACTGGATGCAAAAAGCTGGCACATAGGGTTTAATATTGATATAAAATTAACAAAATCGAACATTTTCCCTTCTTGGTTACCATAGCAATAGTGTTGTATTTTTCAACAAACGTTATCAATATATGATATTCAACTTTAGTTTTACCAGATAAGTACTATTCAAGGTGAGTCAAATAATATGTTTCTTGAATAAAAGGTAAGTAAATTCCTAAGGCAGCAAAAAAATATCACTTTAAACAACTGGTACATTGTTTCCATGGTTACACTGCAAAGTAGCAATTAATCCCAATTTTTCTTATGTTATCGGTGTTGCAAGGTCCTCAGGATGTATATGTGCCAGTCATAAATTTTATTGTTTTTCCTGAAGATAGTAGCATTAACCCAATCTTAGCAACACATTTTGGATGGTAACACTGTGTTACCATGGCAACCATAAAAGTTATTTTTAGAATAATATTGCCAATACCTAATTACTTAAGGTCAAATATTTTTATGGTTTTTTCTTAGGTTGTTGATCGAGTTTAATCATTTAACACCCATCATTAGTGAATATTGAGCGTTTTTCTGCATTTTTCAGCATCTAAAATGTATTCCAAATGTATCCATGGTTACCACTTACTTAGAGATAAATTCTAAATAGTTTCTTTATAGCATAAGTGGCAACAAGGTGTCAGGTTTTGGGGAGAATGGTTTGTTTGTTATTCTTATTCTTTATTAAGGCTTAATAAAGATTCAAAGTAGCTGAAAATCTCAATTTTTCCAACTTTTCTGGCTGTTACCATGGCAACCAAGACACATAGCAACGAAATTTTATTTGATATATGTTTCTGGTGTCAAGTTGTAATAATGGGCAAAGTTTCATCAAAATCGGTGACCATGCGTGGCAAAGAAGTTTAAGGATATCCAATCCTCAGGCAGGAAGGATAACTCTTAAATTTATTACTTTATTTAAAAAGTCTCAAAATGAAGCTTGAAATTGAGATCTTTTCGTGCAACAATTTTCATTTTATGCATCTTACTATGATTCAAGGTTCTTTGAAGTCTTAGAAACGGTCTTGTAAAAAGTTGAAATTTGTACCCCACAAAAGAAAAAAATGAATTCATTTTTAGAGAAATTGAATTTCCTTTAGTCTAGCATTAGTTACTGCTGATTTTAGCATTGTATGAAATTAGATGTGATATGTGATGTCTAGCAATGATAGCACAAGCTTTTTACACTATTTATTATACCACAATTGAAGTAAAAAGAGGAACTAAAATACTGTATAAGCATAAAAAAGATACAATTTTCTCCAAATGCATGGATACCTATATTTTTCTATCCTAAATTATATTTGTTAATCAATTTTCAATTAGAAAATGCATATCTGGTGTTTTTATTCGCATTTCCTGAAAATATATTTGAGATTTAATAAATAGAGGATATTCAATGTTTTGTAGATGAATATGGAATTTATTTCACGAGTGGGACAGGATTTTTTGATATTTTCACGAGTGCGAAGCACGAGTGAAAATATCAAAAAATCCTGTCTCACGAGTGAAATAAATTCCATATTCATCTATAAAACATTGAATTTTCTGTTTATTACATTTTCTTTGATTTTCCCTTGGCCTCTGTCTTTTCTTAACACAGTGTCATAGGCTTGACGTCATAGTTAAGCGGTTGAGACGTCATAGCTTAGAAGTTGTTTGTCAGATTGAAAACATTACATAGCATGGATTTTAGCAACATATTTAGGAAGAAATTTGCAGTTTTAGCTCTATCAAGATGCGTAGTTACTACCTCTATCTTATGACAGGCCAGAAATTATTTTTTACTTACTTTGATATCCTTTCACACTGTGAGAGAATATCATTTTTGGTATTCTTTCACACTGTGAGAGAATATCACTTTTATTCAATAAATAAATCACAGTATTTCACTGTTGAAAATGTAATAATTTTCCCTATATAATATGATTAACTATAATAATGAACTTTGAAGAAATTCCATGGGTAAAATCGCGTTATTATGTGAAATCAGAGACATTTTTGTGAGCATTTTCAATTACTTAAAAGCTGATTTTCAGAACCTGAGGATTGGACTACCTTAAGTGTTACAGAGAATCGCTATTTAAAATATCTACTTCAGAGTACTTGTGTGTACAATGAGAATGTTTTTTTAACAAAATAATTTTGCAAATGACCAATGACAAGGTAAGTAAATTTACAAGTTCCATTTTTATTGAAAAAGCAGATGTTTATGATGTCAAAAAGCCTGGACTTTAATTTATAGTAAGGAATAGTTGTATAAAGTGTTGAAAAGTCGTACGTTTTGATGCTATTGATTTTGGTAAAATATGTGATTACAAATTTTCTAAAAGTTGCTTGAAGTTTTTAAGAATTCACATCTGATTTACACCACTACTCGAATATATTGTTGTACAATACTCCTTAAGTTTCTCCTTCACTGCTGTTAATAGTTTAAGTATAATGAGGAGTAAAGAAAGGGGCTTCGTAGAACATTTACTGGAACCCGCTATGTATCTTTGTAAGGATTTTTATGAAGTTTAGGGATCCAGTATAGGTATGGTAATTCAAATTCATTTTGGGAATATTAAAAACACAGAAGTGTAAAGTGTATTTAAAATACGGACATATGATTTGGAATACGATGATTTAGCCACCTGAGGAGTACAATATTCACCGAGCTCGAAGGGCGAGGTGAATATTGTACTCCTCAGGTGGCTAAAACATTGTATTGACCAATAATTGTTTATTATATAGGTAGTGACTGTTCCTTCGCTAGGCGCATTAGCAGTGAAAGTCACGGGTCTTTCGGATGAGACCTTAACAGCCGAGACCCCCTGTCATGGTAGGCATTGGCAACATAAGAAATTCTCACTGCTCAATGATCCCTGCATGCCTAGTAATGGTCTAAACTGAAGCCCTTCACCGGTATATGGTGGCGACTCGTATGAGTGAAAAATTCTCGCAAGGGACGTAAAATAAAAAAAACTCGATCAATCAATAAAAGTAATAGTAACTGAAGTATATTCACCTATATTGGTCAAGTTTGTTCAGGTAGAGCTCAATGTAACACAGACAAGCGCTAAAAAATAATTAAAAAAAGAAAACTTTTCCTTCATTATAGAATTTCATATCAATTACCGCTGATTGCTAAGTGTAGCGGGGAAATAAATCCTTTTTATCCGCCAATGCGTGTTAGCAACGTTTCATAGACGTCATATGACAAGTTTGCACAGGCAATTCCATGGTAAAGTTTGGTAAAAAAAGAACCAAATATAACTAAGACTCAGATGATGGTGTACTTACAAGCACTTTCTCTGTTATGTTTTCATTTCAGCTGGTGAGTTGATTTAAATTCATTTTAAATAATAATAAGAAGAAAATCAAAATTTTATATTATTTAAATTATAGTTCTGAAGTGTTTCGTTTTATTTTTATATTCTTTATCATAAGTAATTCTTGATCAGACCAAATTACACATCATTATCTAAACTGAGTTGTATAAGGGATGTATGAGGGTTCCAAATATTGTCGGGATGGACGGGGAGCAAAAAGATTGAATTTTGAAGAAATACCATAGGTAAATACACATTAATTTGAGAATTATAGACATTTTTGAGAATATTTTCAAGTGCTCAACTCCTAATTTTCAGAACATGAGGATCGGACTACCTTCATAAATTTAGATTTACTAAAATAAATATTACTGTTATATATAAAATATAGCTACACGAGTTTGAAAATTTCAGAAAGTTTGTTTGTTCGTTTAATTTTGGTTACTTTTTTATTTTCTTCGTATTTTATAGCTTTGGAAATGCCTTTAAAAAAATAAAACGGGAAAGCGAATTTTGAAAAATTATCAAAATTTTGTGAAATCCATAGCCAAGGTTTAATGTGACATTACATAAAGCAGCCTCACTCGTGTTCGATGTAACGACGATATTGACCCATGATACTAGACCGTCAATCATACGGTAATGCCGTATCTGGACTATGTATATTACACAAATTATTGTTTTAAAATCTGATTTTCTCCAGTCTCTTAGGCGATTAGACATTATATAAAATATAAACCAGAAAATAATTTGGTTAGCTTCGCCAATAAAGACAGGGGAAAATGAAATATGACTTTAGTTATTCCGGATTATTAAATTGTATTCGAGTTTGTTCTTTATCATACCTTCATATTAACTTGCTAATTCAATAACAACTGAATAATGTCCAGTTATTCCGCATTGCGTTATTTTTCCACATTGCTCAATGGGATGGTTTTTGGGGTTTAAAAATAGTGGCCTGTATATTGACTACAAGTCGTGAATTGCAAATTAAGTTTTTTTTTTTTTGCGTGATAACCTCAAAACAAAGCTACAAATTATGCAACTAGCAATATATCTTCCATTTCAGTTTAAATATCAGATGCCCGGTGGTAAAGTAGAAACATGTAATGTGAAAATATATATATACTCGGACTTTGATTTTTCTGTAATCAGATGGATAAACTAAATTATTTAACATTCTAATTCGTGAGGATCTTGATGTATAAAGTTAAACACGCAACCTAATAAAATATCTAGATAAAACGCACTGAATATAAGTGTTGTCTTGGTGCAATGCCCAATATTGAACATTAGACAGACCCAAAGGTCCCTAATATAACTGAAAGCATGTTCTATATATACATATACCTATACTGTAAACGAAGAAAGTGAAGTTAGTTGTATCGATACTACTACTAACTCTCAAAAGAGAATTTTGTTAAAAGTAAGGTTAACTAAATACTGGACATCATTCATATGAGGCCTCTAGTAAAATTATTTAAAATGATTATTATTGCATTAAATGGGCTTAATTACTATAATTTGGACAAGATGGTCTAAATACTGTATATGTACAGACTGTAGTCATTGTTAGAAGGATCTGTGAATCTCTATTAGGAGTTCCGAATGACAATGTCAGAATATGGGCACCGCAAAGCGGAGCATCCACTCGCAAAAGAGCAAACAGTGTATCAATCCTCATATGAATTATTACTGTGAATCAGGTATATAAGGAGCGTAGGGACGTTAACCGAGGCTCTTACTTGTAGGAGTATGTACGTAGGTAATTCAAGCTACGTAGCTAAATATGATGTTAACGAAAATTTCGAACCCGATTACACACAACTATATTATAATTTACACTTGGAAAAGCAAAATACTATATTTTATTATCCTCTCGTTCAGTTTTATTTATGTGATTGGAATATGAGAAAATCACACATATGTCAAGGCAACATTCGATCGGGTGCAAATCACGTCATTTCCGTTTCGCACAGGACAATCTAACCATCCACAAACACACAACTGTGTTACTATATCCCCTCCAACTCCGTTGCGAGGGGATAACAAGCGCAAATCTGTGAACGGTACGCGCAAGCTGAACTAATGATGAACGCACGTGATGCGGTGAACGTATGAAAAAAGGAAAAGTAGAAAGTTTCAGGTACTGAAACATCCTCAGATGACCACTGCGTTTATTATGACATAAGTTCTTACTTATACATGTAACTCAGGTTACTGTAGTTATAAGAAATCATGTCTTGCATTGTTTTAGATTTTTTTCTTGACAAATAATCAACCTAGCCTTGCTGTGTACATAAAAATATTTATTTGGAAGCTTTGAAAGCACTGTCATACATATTAATTTACATGTAACAAATATACAATTTTTTGTCTTGTCAAGTCAAAATTTAAATATTCATCAAAATAAAAATTCAGACAGAACAACATCATGTTGGATTTTCATAACTCTCAACTAGCTCTAAAACTCCACAGGATTTAGAAAATGCATGATTGTTGCCATAAAATAATTTGGGGGGGGGGGCATAAAAAAGGAAATAAGAGGGAGAGAATAAAGAAAATAATAGAAGGCATCATTTCACAAAAAAATAAAAAAAAAAACACCCTTAAAATGTCAAAAAAAAAAACCCTTACTATCATATTTCAAATCTTAAACATACATATGAAAAAAATGAAATGCATATCCATGAAAATCCATATGCATTTATATCTACAAAATTTCAAAGACATCACAAAAACAAATTGTTTAAATAGATAGATGCATTTCATTTATCTTAATTTCATCCACTGAAAAGTAAATATTTACTATGGACTACTTAAATTCACAATTTCAAATGTGGTGCTAGGCTACCATGTACACAACAAATCTCACAGACAACACCAACATGCACAAAACTACCTGTAGTGCATAGAAAAAAATATTATAAAACAAACTGATTTCTAACTTAAATAAAAAAGTATACCAAGAGATCATGACTTCTCCTTGCCCATAGGTGCAGATTCAACAGGGGGATTATTACAATAGATATGAAGTTATAAAAGACAATAAGTAACCAATATACCCAGATAATGTTTGGACTTTCATTGTCAAACCCCCCCCCCCCCCCCCCCAGATTGTTGCTATGATAGATGTAGTAGTGAAAATGTCTGAAGCAATACAAGAGGGGTGATCCTGTAAGTATACATTAGCTTACATTAGCTTAGTATCAATTCCATTTATTACAATGCACAGAAATGTACCAAAGAAGATGGGTGTATTTGGTGTGTAATCTGCAGGCTTCATGTATACGACTAATTCATAGTTTATTAGCTGCAATAATTTTTTTATCTAATGTTTTCTGGAAAGGGCCTCTCCCAATAAAAAAAAATCGTAGAGGGCTACATTATTGCAGCTAATAGTTTATATGTGCAGAAAAGCAAAAAATTGGGTTTGCTGAGCTCAGCTGGACAGACTTTATGAAAATAATTAAAAGTGTACACACAGGAAAATGTAACATCTTGTCAGAGAATGTAATATTTAAGTCAGCTCATTTTAACAGTTATGGCATTAAATAATATCACTTCACATAATTAGTAAAGAATTATAAGGTACATGTAATAGGGTAAAGTTAAATGCAAATGTATTAAAATTTCAGTGGGTGGGAAGAATTGCTTTCACTCTCTGTGTAACATAATCAAAATCTAACTTAATTTTAAAATTTACTAAATCAACAAGTCAAATCAAAGCAACAAACTAAGTTTTTGTTAACAAAAAAAAAATGTCTGGATTGAACCAAAAAGTATTGATTCCTCACCACCACATATACATGTACCACTGAGCTATCATCGCAAAATCTGAATTTTAAAACAGCAATGAAGCACTGCTTTTAAACAACGTAATTTTTCCCCAAAACCTTATTTTTTATAGTCTCTGGGTCTTCTCTCCATTTTTAATAAACATTTGCACGTTTTGCTGAATTAAAATGCACACAAATAACATTTTTTAAAAATAGTGGAGAGATGATCGATCTTGAGACAACAAATTCATGGAAACACTTGATTTAAAATGCTAAATTTATTCCAAATGACCCATGTAGCCAGTTTAATTGCATATTTTAGCAAATCAAAACGCAATATTGGAAAAATATTTCCCTTTGCTATATCGCAGAAGCCTGACAAATCAATAGAGTGCTAAAATATATGGATTGGTGTGAGGGTTGTTGAAATTTTCTTTTTTCAAGTGTACCAAGATTCCTGCCAAATCCATATCAAATGTGCCCTTATTCTTCAATTTATATTAACACATTTTAATGATTACATATATATATTAGCCTTCAATGTTTTAATAATACAGAAATGAAATTCTATTTTAAAATTAAGAACAATGTCTAATTAGAGGAAAAATTAGTAAATTTTACTGATTGTTTATGGCAACTGACAAAGAATCTAAGTTCAGTTTCAAATTTGATAGATATATACAAGTTAGAATATTCAACTTCAAGGATCACAGTTTATCAGTTTGTGACAATGTCATAACAGCAGTAATACAAACATTTCTCATCATTAGAATCTAATAAAATATAAAATCCAAATAAAGTTCAACATCCAAAACAATTTATAAACACGATGTAAAGGCTTAACAGAGATTTATCATATAAAGTGATGTCTAGATTAAAATAATCTATAGGTTTGTTGGCTGACCAAATCACCGAGGTTGCAAAATGATACAAAACTGACTCTGCACCATAATAAAAAAAAAAATCATGCAGATTTCACACTGAAAATAATAAATACCTGAGGCTGTCTAACTGTCATCAAATATTATTAATGTAAAATCCAATTACTCTGTTGAATGAACATTACGCTGCTTTTTCATGTTCTACCTCCATTTCACTTCCACCATAATGCCCGTTAGAAATGTCTTGTTTCGCACAAATTCTTGGGAACCAACCTCTCTCTCTTTCTTTTGTTTGACCTTTAAAATATTTTACTTATATCATAGCACATGAGTATCTGTGCTACATAAAGACATATCTCAAACTTTCTTCTGTCAATTTTAATTCATTGGAATTTCTTGTAAGCAACAGAAAAATTCTTTTAAACAATTCCTCATATTTTACCATGAATTGAGCATTTTTTTCAATTTAAACTTTAAAATTAACATGTCATTATATTACTTTTAAAAGTTTTAAATAAAGTATGACTCACCTTTTAATTTTCCCTCCAAATTTACTTTTGTTCCATATAACCAGTGCCTAAATATAAATTTAACCACACACAATGAACTAAAACAAGTGGGCAATGAAAAAAAAATCTGAATACATTTTTGTAAATGTAATAATTATTAAAGTTGACCTACTTTTTCCATCGTGTGACCCTGACTCTGTCTCCTACTTTCACTTTTATTCTAGGTTCATCAGTACAAGGGAAATTTATACAAACTCTCCATCCCATTGTGATGGGAAACCAAGAACCACTGAAGTCTTTTCCAATCACATACTCCACAGTTCTCTCTCTTTTTAAGGCCTTTTGATTTATTTGTTCAATCTACAATACAATTCAATGCAAATTAATACATGTAATATGATTACCAGTAACTTACTCTTAAGCTTGATTTTATATGTACTGTGGTATTATAAACATCAATTTACAGTTTCTTGATAATGTTTTACAAAGAAATTAAAGATAAGAAGTTATATATTCAAACAGTGTACTTACAGTAAGTGTAAACTGATTACATTCTTGGACTATATTCCATGTAAAACCGTCAGATTTTGGTTTGCCATTCAAGGTGAAAACTTCACATATATTTTTCCAACATCCGAGGTTATAAGGATAAATAAACTCTCCTTCCTCCTCATCTCTCTCTCTGTCTTTTGCCTAAAACCAGGGAAGAATATATACTTTTACACTTGTATATTTATACCTGCACATAAGTGTCATTTCTACAGATATAATGTAGATATCAACTATCCCATTAAAACCACATATATATATGTTAAACAAATTCCCTAGAATGCTCAACAGCTTCTTCTCTTTGAAATTGAAATGTCTCAATAAGAATTATTTACATACAGAAATAGGAACATGGATTTATGAATAATTAATCTGACCTTTTCTATGATCCACTGCTCTATTCCAGTTTCATTTTTTATTATGGACTTCATCTGAAAACAGTCATTTATCTGCTTTGTAGAGACAAAGATGACAAACTTTTGCAAATTCTGTGATTCAACACGTCTGATATACATGTATCTGTATTGTAATTTAATGCTTACTTGTATGAAAAACAGCATGCCCACTGCAATTGTAACCCCAATGGCAAGGCCTATAGAAAACATTGCACAGATAAATCCTACAAAGTCCAGGTGAACCACAGGCTCATTTGTATAGTAAAAGTAGTACTGCTGTAAAAAAGAAATGGATCATTATTTGTTAATGAAACTGAAATAAGTTTTTAACAAATATATGACAAAAATAAGACATATCAATACACAGAATGGGTGCATCATACTTTTAAGATTTAAAGAAATCTGGTGCATTTTTCCTCAATTGATTTGATAATTTACTCTTTTTGTAATTTTTGCTGAACATTTTAATTTTACTGTACACGTTTCAAATGATTTAAATTATATCATTTAAAAAAATCTCTGTGTATTCCAGTAGTTATTACACTTACCCAATTTAAAGCCCTATATACAGAACATATTAAAATGATAGCAGCATGAATACATCCAATCGGAGCAAAGAATAGAAAGTAGGTAAAGTTGGCATGGTTAAAATGTCCACAGCAGGTGTTTATCCAAGGACAGTGATGGTCCATCTTTATTACACATCTGTAAGTATTAGATATGTGACAATTCAAATAAATTCAATGTACTTAAACCTTTCCAAGACTTGTGCAGTCCTTTCATTTTGCAAATGCACTGAATAAAGTAACACTGCTTTCCTACAAGATTGTGAGGCATGTACAAATGTTTAATGCTTTATTCCACCAATTTGCATCTAACCTGTTGCATTTTCTGCAGTGGTGTGCCCTGGGACTTTTATATCCTTTGCAAAATACACAGTACTGTAGATATTGTGTCTCTTCTTCATTTTCCTGTTTAAGAGAATTCATGAACAATAGATAATATGTGTGTAATGTGTCATACTGATTTATATTAGATTATGTTTACATCATTTTATTGTTTGCAAATAAAATCCCCCAAAACCTCAAAATGTGAATGAGATTTTTCATAAAATCTGACAAAGCATGAAAAGCAAAAGGGCTTTGTTTATTGCAAAAACAAACTTTACTGCATCTAGAAACATCTAATATACACGTTAATTTCTGTTAATAGTTTTGAAAGAAATCCATTTTCAATTCACAATGACAGAAATTTTGCAGAAAAACGACCAATTCATGATTTATGAACATTGTAGGCCAATATGAGCCAAACTCTCCAATAAGCTTTTCTGATCTAATTTTTTTCTGTTTCTCTTGGCATTGTAGTAATACCTGTCATCATTATAAACTTTCCAAATTTTCATTTTTTTTTCTACAGACCAATTAATTTTAACCAAACTTTGCACAAAGCATCCTTGAGTAAAGGAAGTTCAAGATGATTCAAATAAAGGGCCACAGCTTCTTTCAAGGGGAAATTATAAATAAATAGCAAAAATAGGGTGTGGTCGTTGGAAAATTTTCTCAAGAACCACTTGGCCAGAAAAGACAACACTTAAATGAAAGCTTTCTTAATGAGTTTAGATTTTATTTTTTCATATCAGGACTCCTGGGGTAGGGTGGGCCACAATAAGGGAGAATTACAAGGTAATATAAATAATTAAGAAAATATCTTTAAAATCTCTCTTCTATGAACAATAATTAGTCATATTGATTTAAGTAAACATCCTCATGTAGTTGTAGTTTAGAGTCTCCAAACAATGAACCCTGGGGCAGAGCACAGGCACCTGACATATAGATAGTGAAGAAATTGCAGATAGATTAACAGTGATTAAATGCTCTTCATAAAAAAAATTACAGTTTATTTTTACTCCAATCTGGAAATGCAACTAACATAATAATTATGTGATGTCACAGTCTTGTGTGCTCTAACTTTAACTTTCCAAATGTATCATGCAGTTTGAAGAGGCAAATCTAAGATTAAAGTGGGTTAAATGTGCATGTTTTTTCTTAAAAAATAATATCTAGTAATTCTTTTGTAACTTCACTCAGTAATAATAAACACTGAATCATAAATAATACATTTTCTATTTTTTGCATTTTGCACTCATTGCTATGCATAAAGTCACTCCAATTTTATTTATATGTACTAGTACACACTTTACAATCTTCTACATCATTCAACAAAACTTATGAAGTTTTCAATCTGACAAGCAGCTTGTCCAACTGGCTCAAGAGCCCTTTATTTTACACCTTGATAAGCAGCTTATCAAGTACTGCATAAATCAATATGTAAATATATATATGTATATAAATTTTTCATAAAATCAAACTTTCCCGTGCAAAGTTTGAATGCCAGAATGAATACCAAACCAATCGAACTTAACTTCCCTTCATAACCTTAAGCCAAACCCGTCATTATTATTCATGTTCCCACAAAAGAAAATAATTTTATTCTAATTCACCAGGTTCAACCGAAATAAATTATATTAATACTTAAGTGTGCTAACCCTAACAGTCACACAGTCAAACATATTAATGAGGCTAGCTTTGTAGTGGATCAGTTTTCTCTGGACAATCTGAAGTTTCTTATTTGATTGCAATGAAGACCAACCCAAAACATAAGCAGACTGAACTCCTGTCACTGCCACATTTGGATATTGCAAGTGAATATACTGTAATTATGAAAAATGACTTACAGGTCTCCAACCTAATGGTACAAATCCTGGACCTTTGAATGCTGCTAGGAAGTAGTTGTACAAAATAAGAAATAACCAAGTAAAGTATATCATCAAGTTTATCCAACTTCCTTTCATGTGAACAGGCCACCACATTAAAGAGCATTTAAACCCAACCACTGTGATGATGAAGATGACTGACAGTGCCAGAATGGGGCCCCAGTGTAATAGCTGTTTTATGCCTGGCATGGTTACTTCCGACTAGGTTATCATTTGATACCTGTAAATAAAACTAAGTATATAGGAAACTTCACCTAACACTATCTTAATCAATCTGCAAGAGAAACTGATACTGAATGCATATCTTTCAGAATTTTAAGCTTTCAAAAAAAAAAAAAGAAAAAAGGTTCATACAAAAAGATCACCGAATGATTCTCTGCTTACGGCAGTTACGGTTTTACCCTCCCTGGAAACTTGAAAATCCGTACAAATAGTAGGTAATGGATAGAGATATCTCGAAAGAAATACTTCACGTCTTCTCTGAAATCGCCCCTTTTAAAAACGTTTACAAAATTAAGATTTTTTCTTCAGAGGAGCTCCGAATGGAAAAGAAATTAAAGAGTTCGTAAAGTGTTTCGTTCATTATTTTGAAAACTGATGAACAAGTCTGGCTTAAGTTAAATCAATTTAATCAGTTGTTAACAACTAAGCTATATCTTTAGTGATTCTAAAGTGTGATGCAAATACTTCACAATAAGCACAGTTTCGACAATAATAAGCTCAGGTAGAATAATTTATAGTACGATATATTTATAATGGTTTCAAGATGGCGCAGGATGCAACCGAAATCAGGAAAAAATTATTTAGATCTCCTATGGTTGAGGGCGATAGGTTAGCAGGTAACTGACTGTAGCTTAAGGCATTTTATTATGACATTCCCGATAAACTTATAACTATTTTAGCTGTCAATAGACTCATTAATTTTTTTTTCGCTCTGACCACCAGGTTGTTTGTTGTTAATGATTGAAGCATTTCTTCCTATTAAATAAAAATAAATGATTAATATGTTGACGGCGCGACCGTTAGGGCGAGCGCAGATACCTATATTCAGTTTTAATTCAGATCGGGCTCTTCAAACCGACATTTAGTACGTCTGGACTCTGACGTCACATGACGTCGCTTGTAAGTTGCATTACCAAAACGAAGTCTGAACAGTGCTTACTTTAATAAAGAAGGTTTAATCTACTATTTATCTGCTATATATCCATCAAATCAAGGAACTTTTTGTTACCACGATTACGTTGTTTGCGGAGAGATGTAATTCACAAAGCATTATGGGACAGCACGTTACTGCAGAAAAAAATTCAATATGATCAATATGCACAGTCCGAATTTTCTCTTCGCCCAGGCATTGCTTTAAGAGCTCGCACTGACGACCGGCGCTTTGCACCGCTCACTGCGCTCGCTAGAAGGTCAAATGTCATTTTTCATTATTCTTTCTCCATACAATGGTAGATTATAAATGAAATTTGCTTAAATACCTTCTAGATCTAATAAAATCAAGTGATAGGTACAGTCTACCTCAGACAGCGATGTGTGACTCAAGGGAAACATGACAGCCAAGATAAATTTTCTGTTAGGAAGGATAACTCCTATCTATAACCCGTTTCTTTGTTTTAGTATAGCAAAGCATAGAACATGAAAAAATGGGATGCATTTAAATTAAACGTATTCACTACATGTATATATAATATCATTCATAAGCAGATGTTGCCATTATTTAAAGTAATGAAACTACATAGAACATATCTAATGTGAAAATATGTGATGTATGTAGAACCAAATTATAAACAACAGGGAGGTAATAAAACACAAAATCACCACTTCAATATACATGTACTTAAAAAATGAGTGAAAAAATTTCTCTGTTCGAACTGCAATTTTACATAAAAATATCTATTAATTATATTTTGCAATTTTTAATCGATGATGCAACTTGAAGCAGCCAGGAATACCTTTGCAAATAATTTTTTTCTGTTTGACGAAATTCATAATACGTGCATTTAGAATGGTTTTTTGTTAGCATTTCAAGTTGCAGTTGATTAAATCTGAGTAAGAATAACTTTCTATGAACCTACAAAAATTATAATTACCTTGTTCGGACAATGTCATACACCAGGGAAGCGTTACAAGTAGAATTCATGACCCGGTGTATTGCTTGTCTACTCACTAGTAAAAAAATGTCAACAGGTCACAACTTCGCTGATTTAGAGTTATCGTTCTTTGCCTCCCCCTAGCTTTCAGTACTTCAGTACAAATGCTAACCAATGCTAAGAAGATAGACGACTTTCACATTTACAAAAGTTATTTCCCTTTGCGGGGTCAACCTGGGATCAACTGGCGTAAGACACTGTTTTTTCTCCTCTATGTCACTGCCATCTTTATGGGGCAATGTCTTACAGATGAAATCTGAATGAATATGTTTGTTATGTTTTTTATGTTGTTCCATACTATGGCAATACAGGAACAGATTAGAATTGTCCGATAGCATTTAAAGGTTAAAAATATTTACAGGTAAGTTACAAAGGTTATAGTGAGAAAAATGAGCGTTACGCCGACAATGGGAGATAACTCTTAGGAATGTGAAATTCATCTATTGGGAGTTTTAGAATTGCTCCACATGGACTTATAAAAATTTTCTTGAACAATGCATATATTTCAACTCTAATATATCTTCTGTTCGTACAAAATCAAAAGAGCTCGCTTCTAGAGCATCACTTGTCTTCATGTTGCTTGCTGCACTCACTATAAAATGTAGGTTATGAAAAGCATAATTGTTATAATGGTACAAATTTAATAAATGCTATATTTTTTTTCAGACAACAATACATCCATGAATCTAATGACAAGATTACATATTGAACATGATATGGAACATGTATTTAAAACAGTTAAAAAAGGTATATTTGCTTAAAGGTGCATAGACACAGATTTGAAGTTTACATTTTCTCAAATTTTCTGTATAATATCACAACTTATATGTTGCTATAGCATTTCACACGAAAATAAAATTAAAAACTTATTTAATCTGGAATTTATTGAAACTACGAATTTCGGGAGGCGTTTGATTAACACATCCTTGCATTTTTACAATTTTTAACTTTATCCTTAATACTTAAGAAAAGTAGCAATTTTGTTGTGTATTAATGAATAATATTACATCTATAATCCAGAAAATTCAGAGTAAAAAATGTGCGAAAGCAAAACCCACCTCACTTCAGTATTGTCAGCCCGTGCTCAATGTTGTGTAGTTGTGTACAGAGTTTAACAAATTGAATACACCCGTGAAACGTAAACTGTTTTTGTAAAAAGGGCACGAGCTCTGTTGTTGTTAATGTTTACATTTCACCGGGTGTGTTCAATTGTTAAACTCTGCACACACCACTGAGCACGGACTAACAATACTGGTGAGAGGATTTTCCTTTCTACATTTCTACTCTGAAATTTTTGCATTACAGTTTTAATATTTTTCATTAGTAAACAACAAAATTGCTACTTTTCTAAAGTAATAAGGATAAAGTTAAAATTTGTGAAAGTGCAAGGATGTGTCTATCAAACGCGTCCAGAAATTCAAAGTTTCAATAACTTCCAGATAAAATAAGATTTTTATCAAATTTTCGTATAAAATGCTATAGCAACATATAAGTCATGAAATTATACAGAAAATTTGAGTAAATATTAACTTCAAATCTGTGTCCAAGTACCTTTAATACGCAGCTTTGCAAATTCTGTGCATACGAATATGCAAAAAAAGTACATATGAAAATTTGATACCATGTTTATGTTCATGTATGACTACATCTTTCAAAAGTTTAAAATTTTATCTGTATGTATAAAAGATACTTTATAAAAAAAAATTATTTATATAATGTATTTTTATTATAATTTTGTATTAGATATGCATGAACAAAGGTTAAAGCAATTAAGACAGAAACTGAAGACATTAGAAGAAGATGATTGGAGATACCCTCCTGTGGAGAAGTTGATTGGTCTGCATTGACAGGCATGCATATAAAGAAAGGGAATGAGTATATACAGGGCAAATTCACAAACAAATAAAATCACAAGATCATGCCCAGAAGACTTCATTTTGATCAGTGAAGAGTGCTATGGAGCTGTGTAGTGGTGTCAAATGATTTCAATTTGACTTCATTTGAAAGAAATAACAAATTAAAGCACAGTCTTTTGATTAGTTTACCAGTGAAAAATTGTGCCCTGTTATCTACTTCTTTTGGTTGTACAGTATATGATATGAAGGGGAGTGAGAGTATAAAACTATATCTTTATTTTAGTTTATCTGTTTTTCTTGTATTAGAAAAGATGTACAATGTAATTTGAAAAAAAATATTCTCCTTCACTGCAAGATGTAAAATATTATATTATTTGTAATGTAAGATGTCTTTCCATTTTATACACAGTATTTTGATTTTAAGAATATTTTAAGTATTGTAAGAGTTGTCTTTCCTTTTACACATACTATACATGAATATCTTGATTTAAAGGAGGAATGCTACAAAATCAGATTAAAATCAGATCCTTTGATCCACTCACATAGATCGTAGCGATCTATGTGAGCGGATCAAAGGCTCTGATTTTAATCAGATTGAAATGCTAAATCAAAGTTTTATTTACCGGGGCAATGAATATTTAAGACATATTCCTTATTGAAAACCATGAATTAATTTTTTATGAAAATTTTAGAAATAAAATTATTTAAACTTGAGTACATACATGTATTATAATTAATGTAAGAGTACAAACAAGGTAAGAAACAGTCAATATCATCATTTTATTGATTGAAAAGAAAAAAAAGAGACATCTGCTCAAAAGAAAAGACCTGCCTATCACATGGAATTAGGAAATTTTTGGCCTGAGAAACTTAAAAAAAATTTTTTTTGGCCATACATATATATATAACGGTATTTTTTTTTTTCAGAGAAAATATATAAAATCTTTTGTCTTTGTTATTACATCAGATTGTAATTTAGACTGTAGTTTAGACTGGCTGATGTTTGTAACATCCATCCAGCTAAACTTTTAGTATACAAATACTTGCACCCCCAAAAAGGAATGATTGGAATCTTTGGCAGTAACAATAGAAAGGATAAGTATTTTTTGGACATTGAATGGCTGTATGGGTTCCTTTTAATCAACAAGTTTAAAATGAAACTGTTGTGATGTAGAGTTCTACAATCTATTTCCACTTGCTTCTTCATGGAAAACAAAATGACTTTAGTCTGCAGATTTGTATAGGGTTGTCTACTGTACATCTTTTTGACATTGCTGTATAATTATGCTGAATGAGAGACCTTCAATCCATATATCTAGCATTTACAATTATTTCCAGGTCCAAGATTTCCCAGATGTTCTTTATAGTCAGTCAAGTTGAGATTTGGCTATATTCATAGCCAATACACTGTATTTATAAGTTAATGCAAGAGCATGCTCCAAATATGATCAATTTTTTAAACCGATGCAAGCTACTGACAAATAAGTTAATGTTACAAGGATTTCAACAACCTCGTTTAAAATCAGCTTATTTTGCAAATTTTACGGTCGTTATAATGAGGTTGTTTGTAAATACAGCCTATTTTTGGGTCATATTTTGTATGAAGTGTCTTATACCATTTGTTAGGTCATTGTTTTTATACTAAATTTGATAACAGGGTACTCTGTCTACCTGATCAATACATATGGCTCACTGCAGGTGTGACTGGTCGACGGGGCACCCGATCTCACCTCTGGTGTTTCTAGGAGTTTGTTTGTTTGTTTGTTTGTTTTGCCCTGCCCACGATTCCATTTGTTTACAGGATTTGTGAGATTTATCATTGTTTGCTATTTTCACGTTTTACATTCAAGTAATCTTACTGGACAGAGCTTCTATACCAAAACTTGGGAAAATCTGAATTGCAAATCTTCTAATGTTGTCTACGGAATAGAATGTACCCTTTATGGGCTTATTTATGTTGGTAAAACCTTGGGTTCACTTAATGAAAGCATATAGAAAAGGCATAAATTTCAGGTTAACAACGGGGACCAGCAGCTTCTATACAAGAATTTTAGTTTACCTGATCATTCTATTTTGTCAATAAAAATTAGAATTCTAGAAAAGATTTACTATCATACTAATAGCCCATCACTGGGTACACAACGAGAAGAATACTGGATTAGATAACTAGTGACAGCCTTTCCATATGATAGCAATGACAATGTCGATAGTGTTATGAATCTTTCAAGCCTACCGTGTAGCAATGTGAATTTTTGACAATACAAAGAGACGTAAGTGTAGTCATGGACATCGGTCTTTCAATAAACCCATTGTACACGAGGTCTCCTTTGATTCACTACTACCTAACGTAAATATATATAAACACTGAGGCCTTCATCAGATTCGCATCAAACTTTACTCTGTCCTTTTGAAAGTTTCGAATAATCTATTTGTAAAAGTCAAGTAAAGTCCATATTTGGATTCCTCAACACCAGAATACAAGCGCGGATCTGCGATTATGGATATAACAAATCAAAGGCTTTTTAAACCACCACGTTTTACGGAAGAAAATACAGCTAAAATTACCCGTTTTTTCCTTAAACTTCAATATGCCAACAAAGGATTGACGCGGTTAATATAAGTAATATTCTTAATTACAATTTAAGAGTCCAGTCTTGTATTCCACCATATTTCCAATTGAAGACTACACCCTGTATTTCCTATAAATATACATCGACTATTGCTTCCAAACTTTTTAATTACAAGAAAACTTTACAGAGCCTGGATATTGAGCATTTGAAACATAATCCTACATCGTGTTCATGTTCTTCACACTACAACTAAAGTCCTGCTGGACATGGACTGGTGACGTAAATATAGTTAATAATGAGGACCTTAAGTCACTTATTTTAAAAGGGCCAAAATTTAGAGAACCCCGATCTTTCAACTTCAACAATCATAATTTCATAAATATTATGAATTCTGTGGAAGATTACGCCAGGCGATGGGCCAGACATGAAAAAGACATTGACACTCAGAATGGATTAAATGTATCAGATGTATGTTAAAATCTCGCATTAAGCGATTGAGGGGCATTATGAAAACCATCTATCCTTCTGTGTTCAATAATTCAGAAGTGAAAAAAGAATTAGACTACACGATCAGTATGTACTGGTCCCAGCTGACAAACAGGTAACAACATTGTTAGGCTCATTATTTTAATTGTATATTAGAAGAACTGGGATTTAATTCTACAAGTGGCAATCCAAATTGTACCCATATCTCCCTTTCTAAGGAGGAAATTCTTCAAAATCATATGTCAGTTTTGAATATTTTTAATATTCCCAAGAACCCAAATGAATTTGAATTACCATATTTATACTGGATTCCGAAACTTCATAAAAATCCTTACAAACAAAGATACATAGCGGGTTCCAGTAAAAGTTCTACCAAACCTCTTTCTTTACTCTTCACAAAAATATTAACAGCAATGAAGGAGAAACTTCAGGAGTACTGTGCAACAATATATTCGAGAAATGGTGTAAATCAGATGTGGATAAGGAACTTTTGAAAAATTTGAAATCACTAAATTTTACCAAAATCAATAACATAAAAACTTACGATTTTTCAACTCTGTATACAACCATTCCCCACGATAAATTAAAGTCCAGGCTTTTTGACATCATTGACAACTGCTTTGTCAATAAAAATGGAACTAGTAAATTTACTTACCTTGTCATTGGTCATTTGCAAAATTATTTTGTTAAAAACATTCTGATTGAACGCACAAGTACTCTGAAGTAGATATGAAAAGATGCTTGAGTTTCTGATTGACAACATATATGTGGTTTTTGGAGACCAGGTCTTCCAGCAATCTGTTGGAATTCCCATGGGTACCATTTGTGCCCCGTTGTTAGCAGACCTCTTTTGTATTCATGTAACCAGGTGTTAGTTATTGGATCCACCTACTTGTCTTATTTCCCTAAGCAACTGATCATAGTTTTGAATAGTATCGTACTTATGTCTAGTTTGGGATTTAAGTTTTTCACAACGTAATGAAGTCCAAAATTTGTGACGTAAGAGATCATTTTTAGCTTCCTTACGCAAATGATTATTGTCCATAGCTGTTTGTAAAAGAGACTCAATTCTACAACCAAAGGATGTAACATTTTCATTTGGTAACTGAAAAGAATTGAAAAACTCCTGCATAATCATTCCATTTGTTGAAATATCTGAAAACAATGCATCAAGTTTGTCTAAAATCTCACCAGTAGTTGCTTTTTCACCGAGAGGTATCAACATCTTTCTAGCTGTGCCTCTAAGGGATCTACGCATTGCTTGTAGCAAATGACTAGAACTTACCTCTGGATCACTCTGTAGACATCTGATCTCAAATCTCCATTCTGAATAACTTACATCTCCTTTCTGGGGTGGTTCATCACCTGAGAATGGTGGAATCTTGGGAATTACTTCTGTTGAAATAATTTGAGAATGTCCCATACTATGTCCTATATTCTGATCATCCTTTGTCTGATTTAAACTGAAAGTATCTGACAGTTTAGCTCTACCTCTTCCAACAAAATATGTTTTAGGTATTGCTCCATGAACTCCTTTGGGTGTGCTTATCTTTGGCAGTATATCATACTTACCACTTGCAAGTAACTTCTTAATCATGGCATCTTCAGAATCTATGTCCTCACCTCCTTCTGCGCCTTCAACTTTATTTTCTGTTTTTGACATACTTACTTCCAATTGCAGAAGAAAAAAACAACACGCAGAAAAAATCACAAACAGCCGTACCAGCTTGGAAATGGGAAACTATCCATCAGACAGCGTTTGAAAGCATCAAAGATTTACTTACCCAGCCACCAGTGTTAGCATATGCAGACTACACCAAGCCATTCATTGTACATACAGATTCCAGCAGTTACGGACTAGGCGCAGTTCTATATCAGAAACAAGACGGGTTAGATAAGGTAATCGCCTATGCAAGCAGAGGGTTAAGACCAGCAGAGCGAAACTATCCTGCTCACAAATTGGAGTTTCTAGCGTTAAAGTGGGCCATTACTGACAAACTACACAGGTGTCTTCACCTTATGTTACATTCACTATCATATCTCTGCTGTAACTATACGAGTGTCTCTAAATAAAACATTTCTGGCTCACATCTTGGACAAACTGCCACTCTCCGTATCTCTGTGGTGGTCTACTTACTCTAGATGTTCTTCTGGGAGGTGGTGTATTATATGTTGGTGAAATAACTGACACTGAAGATTCAGAATAGGAAGGTGGTATTGTAGAGTGGTCATAGAAAGAAGAACGACAAGTAGGTGGATCCAATAACTTACTGTTTTTCTTTAAAACCAACTTTTCTAACAAGAACTCTATCCCCTACTTCTAACTTTGAATTCTTCACTTTCCTATCAAAATTCTCTTTGTTTTTGTCTGCATTCTTCTGTGACTCTTCTGCTGCAACTCTGTACGAGTACTGTAATCTCTCTTGAAGTTTATGAACATAGGACTGGTGATCTTTTGCTCCTTCATTTCCTGGCTCTATACCTAAAAATGCATCAAGTGATAGGCGAGGGTGCCATCCAAACATTAAAAAATGTGGTGAATACCCAGTGGCATCATTTTTAATTGAATTGTAAGCATGTACTAAAGATGAAACATAAGATTTCCAATCTGATTTTTGATTTTCTTCTAAAGAACTTAACATTTTGATAAGAGTTTGGTTGAATCGTTCGACTGCTCCATTGCCTTCAGGATGATATGGCATTGTTCTTGACTTTTTGATGTTGGCCATTTTGCAGAATTCTTTTATTACTTTGCTTTCAAAGTCCCAACGTGGGCGCCATTGTAACCCGTCGGTAGAAATTCATACAAACAGATCTTGGGTTTTTGTAAATTATATTATGGATTAAACCAGCCTACACGACCCTATATCATATACGATAGATGCGTCTACCTAGACGGCGTGCATGGATGGGTATAGCAGGTAATTTAAAAACTGGTTTTGGTTAGTATTATGAACACCACTCACTATCTCTCTCTCTCATAAACCCCTTTCTCTCTATTACCCTAAATCACGTGACGAACAAACAATGAAGAGACCAACGGCAAGTAGGTGGATCCAATAACTAACACCTGGTTACATATTTCCCTGCCAGGAGAAAATGGCTCCTGACATTACCTTATAAGTCATAATTCAAGCAAGGGTACCAGGGCATGGGTCAAGAGGTCATAAAAATTATACTATCATACATCAGTAATGACACTGAAGAAGAATAAACTTCATTGTTGTTATATATATATATATATATATATATATATATATATATATATATATATATATATATATATATATATATATATATATATATATATATACATAACTTATTATAATACATTTTTTTAAAAAAATGATTAGAAGTGTAACTTCATAAAAAATCTATAAATACAGAATTTAAAAAAAAAGCAGAATTTATTCAAAATCTTATACATGAGAAAAGAAATCTCTTGCTGTGGCCTTCAACTCGACATTTAGATATATCGACGACGTATTATCAATTAACAATAGTTATTTCCATACATGTGTCGACACGATATATCCCAGTGAGCTCGAAACAAAAGACACCAAAGAGTCTGACCCACCTGTTTCACATCTGGGTATTTTACAAGAAAAAGACATTAATGTTTATCTAACAACAAAGCTTAATGATAAACGTGATGACTTTAACTTTTCAATCGTCAACTTTCCTTGCTTATGCAGCAATATATCCTCATCACCTGCATATGGGTTGTATATCTCTCAGTTGATTCGATACACAATAGCATGTTCTACGTATGAACAATTTCTTAAACGAGGTAAATTATTGACAAACAAGTTGATGAAACAAAAATAGAAACAGTCTCGTTTAAAGTCTTTATTTCGTAAGTTCTATGGTCGATACAATGGCCTTGTCAGCAAATACAATCTATCATTAAGTCATATGCTGACTGACGTTTTTCATACTAATTGTTAGGCCAATATTTACATACAGAATTTTGGACGGATTTTTCCGTTATACCCGATCATGACAAGGAGCACACGGCGGGTATCATCGGTCGGCAGGGGATGCTCACTCCTCCATGGCACATGATCACACCTCTGATGTTTTTGGAAGTCCGTGTTTGTTCTGCTCCCGATTTGTATTGTTTTAATGGACTTTGAGCTTGAATACTGTTCGTTATCTTCATATGTCATTCACAAAACTTCATGGATTGGATTTAAGAATGATTATTTTTAAAGGCTGCAGCTTATTTTTCAACATTTAATAATGGGCCATAATAAACAAAAACCTTGTCTTTGTCTCAATTAAAAATCTGTTTTTTCCCTCGTATAAATGAAAATCTGCTTCTTAATTCTCTCTGGACATCTTACAATAATTACACATAAACTTTCTTCATCTCTCCGGAGCTCTGGCAATAATTACATGTAAATTTGCTTTTTCTCTCTTGAGCTCTAGCAATTATTTCATGTAAATCCGCTTTTTCTCGCGTGAGCTCTAGCAATTATTACATGTAAATTTGCTTCTTATCTCTGGAGCTCTAGCAATTACTAGTATTACATGTTAATCTGCTTCTTCTCTCTTGAGCTCTAGCAATAAATAAATGTAAATCTGCTTCTTCTCTTTGGAGCTCTAGCAATAATTACATGTTTGTGCAATTTGCTTCTTTTCTCGGGAGCTCTGGCAATAAATACATGTAAATCTGCTTACTTTTCTCTGGAGCTCTGGCAATAATTGCATATAAACCTTCTTCTTTCTGAAGCTCAGACAATAATTTCATATAGATCTGTGTTTTTTCTCTCGGGCCCTGGCAATAATTATAGGCAAGTCTTTTCCCTGGAGCTCAGACAATAATTTCGGATAGATCTGTGTTTTTTCTCTCGGGCCCTGGCAATAATTATAGGCAAGTCTTTTCCCTGGAGCTCTGGCAATAATTGCACGTAAATTTGCTTCTTCTCTCTGGAGCTCTGGCGATAATTATGCGTATTTCTGGATGTCTTGCAACAATTACACGTAAATATGCCCACATTTTTTTTTATCTCTGGTACTCTGGTAATAATAACGTAATCTGCTTCCTCTCTCAAAAACTCCTGAAATAACCCTCACACAAATACAATTCGGTAAGCAAAATGCTGACTGATGATTTTTCATACAAATCGTTAGGCCATTATTTTCACACTGCATTGTCTACGGATTTTTCCGTTTGCCTGATCATGACAAAAAGCACACTGCGGGTGTGACCATTCGACAGGGGATGCTTACTCCTTTATTACACATGATCCCACCTCTGATGTTTTTAGAGGTCCTTGTTTGCTCTGTTCTGTATTTTGTATTGTTCCATTGAACTTCTGAGCTTGATTGCTGTTCATTATTTTCATATTTCATTTTTATCTTAGAAGCTCAGATAATTATTGAATGCAAAGCTGTTTTTTTTCTCTCTGGGGCTCTGGGAATAACGGTGAACCTGATTCTTTTCTTTGTTGTTTTGACTATATATATATATATATATATATATATATATATATATATATATATATATATATATATATATATATATATATATATATTACATAAAATTTGCTTCTTCTTCTTTCAAAAGTCCTGAAAATTATTTCATATAAATCTACTTCTTCATTCTTGAGCCTCTTGCTCATGTTTATGTAAATCTGCTTCTTTTTTCCTCTGGCGCATTGGTAATAATTACATGTAAATTTGCTTGTTTTCCCTGGAGTTCTGGCAACAATCACATGCAAATCCGTTTCTTACCACTGGAGCTCTGATAAAAATTGCTCGTGAATATGATTTCTTTCTAGGGAGCTTTGACAAAACTTATATTATATACAATTCATGCATTTAATATTTATAACTTAGATATATACATGTACATTCTTTTCAGTATATTCAAACATGTAATACATGGCTTAACGATATAAAATATCAAGAGATTGTCCGTTGTTACAACATTATTCATGTAAATCTGTTCCTTTTTCTTGGAGTTCTGGCAATAATTATACATAGATAGTAAATATGCTTCTCTCTCAGGTGTTCTGGCATTTATAACATGTAATTTTGCTCCGTCTATCATTGCTCTGACAATAATTACAGTAATTTTTTCTCTGGAGCTCTGACAATAACATGTAACATATAAATTTGCTTCCTCTCTCTGGAGCTCTGGCAATAATTACATGTAAATCTGCTTCTTCTCTCTGAAACTCTGGCAGACCTGGGGTCAATTACTTTAAAATGTAATGCATATACAATTACTTTAGAATTTCTACCTATATAATTACCATTGCTCCCATTCAGAAAAGTAATTGTTATATTACAATTATTTTGTTAAAGTGTATATAATTAATTACATTACACATTACATTTTTACCCCCCAAAACCACAAATTTTATGACATTATGCTTGGTCGATATGCTTTCTCTAGGTCTGTAAGTTAGAGCTAATTTGTATTTAACATACATTTATCAATTTCATGTAGTTTACCAATTTACAGTTGACAAAGAAAGTGGATCGGAACACTTTCAATGTTGTAATTATTTTCTTCAGTATCTGATGTAAGTTCCTCTGATTTTTTTTTTTAAATTAATGATAAACATTCCTCACTATGTTTTATGTAATATGTTATATATCTTATTAACTGGTAATGGTATAATTGTAAAATGAGTATGCATTGTTAATTTAATAAATTAGCACTTGTAATTAGCTGGGCAGGCATAATCAATGAAAATGTAAATTTAACACAATTAAAGGTGATAATTACCAGTACCTAGATAGCAGTGATTCTCAAGCTGCCAAAAATGAATGTTGGATAATATAAATATTTACATTTGGCCTCAGTTTCCATTTGACCATACTGCTCTTGTCTTTAGCTTACCAAGTCCATTTTACCAGAATGAACTTTTGAAAAGAAAATCTTAGTTGGTTGTCATAGTATACATACTAGTATACTAATGTCATTTGTTTTGAGGCTATCATTTCTTTTAATACATGTATTATTTTTCTGGTTCTCTTATTTCATAAATATCAAAACAATTATTTACTGTGTCTATCAATCACCATTGAATAAACACCCCTCCCCCAAAAAATTACCGTGATTTCTTTCAAATTCAATAATAAAGAGAATAATATACATAATGTAATTAAAATGTAATTGAAAAGAAATGGTAATTACTGACATTTTAAAGAAAGTAATGCATTACATTAAAATAACTTGTAATTGAAAGATAGATTCATTACTCATTGCATCCCATTACTTTGAAAAAATGTAATGATAACAATGCATTACCATTACACATTACCATTACCCCAGGTTTGAGCTCTGGCAATAATTACACGTAAATTTGCTTCTTCTCTCAGGAGCTCTGACAATAATAACACGTAAATTTGCTTCTTCTCTCAGGAGCTCTGACAATAATTACACGCAAATTCGCTTCCTCTTTCAGGAGCTCTGGCAATAATTACACGTAAACCTGCTTCTTCTCTTAGGAGTTCTAGCAATTATTACATGTAAATCTGCTTCTTATCTCTGAAGCTCTGGCAATAATTATACGTAATTTTGCTTCTTCTCTCTGGAGCATATACAATAATAACACGTAAATCTACTTCTTCTCTCTGGAGCATAGGCAATAATTACACATAATTTATCTGCTGCTTCTCTCTCGAGCATTGGCAATATTCTGCCTTTTCTCTGGAGCTCTGGCAATAATAACATTTTGTCTCTGGAGCTCTTGTAACAATTGCATGTAAATCTGTTTCTTTTCTCTGGGGCTCTTGCAATATTGCACTTAAAACTGTTTCTTTTCTTTGGAGTTAAGGCAATAATTACATGTAAATTTGCTTTTTCTAGAGTTGTGAATGATGTAAAGTATATGCATTTATCATAAACATAATAATCGATTTATACCCTCGTAATTGAGGAAATTGTGAAAACTCTTAATTCCACACATTTCTTAATGTATCAAATTTGGCAATGATTGGTGTCAGTCGTGGAGAAGTTTAATTCAAGAGAAATACAGTATTCAATGATTACTGCATGATACATAATAAAGACCTATCTCTGGTATGGAATTCAAGTCTCTGAAAAATATTTCGATATTTGATCCTTGTAGGTTACGGGTATTTGCCATTTTTTGCTGTCAGTGACCTTGAACATATCTAAATAATCTCCGGTTTCCCATGTGTCTTTGTAATTTTTGTTTGAAGGTATGAGCTTCCAATGTTTCTTCATTAGAAAGTTATAGACCGGACACAAATTTACACTTTATTTTGGCCATCTTTGAATTTTCCTAGATATGACTTTCGGTGAAGGTCAATGCATATTCTCAGATTACAAGCAATCTTTGTTTCAGAGATGTTTTTTTCCGTACGGAGTTATGGCCTGGATACGATTGCTGGAACAGACGGACAAAGCGATTGCTAAAAAATAAAGCTCTCATAAATTTCTATAATTGTGAAATGTGGTCTCTAACTTCTATAGTTCAAAAGTTAGAAGAAAGACTAAGTTTATGGCAGAAACAGAATAACAGATTTTCAGACAGAACAAAAACAAACTTCAGTCTCAGGACATGGAAAGAGAGTGGGTTAGCTGAATAATGCTTTACAGCACGACCAAAAAGAATTGATAACGAACGACTCACGCCAACCTAGACAGACAATTTTTAGGTGTGGTGTAGGTGGGGGCTCGGGGCGCTAACATAATGTTGCAGATCGATAATATGACTGTCACATTTAATTAAAGTTTTCGTATATTTACCGGTCTTGTAGAGTAGGCTTTCCCCTCTGAACCCCCCCCCCCCCCGGAAAACTGGCTCTAGAGAAGGATTCTCCCTTCCACCCAAATTGGCTCCACGAAAAAATGACTCTAGAGTAGGATTTCCCCTCCGGAAATCCCACATCAGAGTCAGTTTTCCGGGGGGAAAATCCTGCTCTATGTATTAGATATAGAGTGCGATTTCCCCCAGAGCTAATCTCCCCCCCCCCAATAGAATATCATGGCTATGTTTATGTATGAGGGGAAAGGGGCGACACATTATTACGAATGTCCCATCTTCAAAATGGCGACCAGTTCCATTGAAAGTACGAAGCATGAAAATTGAAAATTTGAAACTCTTTTTTTTCCTCAGTAACCGACCTACCAATTCTCTTGAATCATTAAAATATTATTCTTTTCATCTGGTCAAACTGAGTTCTGAAAAATGATACAATGTAATCGGTTTGACAAATTTTTAACTGTATCCATGGAATTTTATTTGAAATGGATTTTTTTTTCTCCAATTGTATTTCATATTACATGTACATAATATTGATGTGTTAGTGTCTCTCCAAGTTTCTGGGGTTTAAATGTCCAAAATAGCTGTCATTGCCATGAGACTAAAAATGGGTCATCTATTTCTTTAAAAAAATGAAATTTTGTAAAACTTTAAGGCAGTATTTGCTCTTTGCTTTCAAATCCAGAATTACACCACAGGGGTCAAGGGGAGATACAGTACTTATGTTTCGATTGGCAAAAACATCGTTTCTTGTATTTTTGTTTTGTTTGGTTTTTGGCTTTTTTCCTTTGAAGAACTTTTCCGATTCAAATACTGTGGAAGCTAGTTTTACAATTTTGAATGAGTTAAAATTTTGGGTGACTTAATGATTTGAAATTTTAGATTTTATACTAAATTTGACAATTCTTGAATCGAAAACACTCATATTTCCATTAGAAAATCAGTTGACTTTCAACTGTTGACATAAACCTTTAGCCAAAATATTGTCAATATGATTTAAGAATTGGTACAAGGGGGATCCTACTCTGAGAAAGAACAAGGGGAAAATTTGGCTCTATTGTGAGATTTTCCCCCGGGGGAAATCCTACTCTATAGTAAAGTTTCCGGAGGGGTCAAACAAAGATCCGAGCGGAACCATACAATGAGATAAATATATATCAGAAAAATCCCTGCAATTTTGATAGTGTATCTTTATGGTCAAATGAGTAATAAACAAAGTTCAAAAAAAGTTTTAATTATTTATCTTATATGTAATTGAAATCAACAGAATTTATTCATGCGAGATATACATTCTTTTCAATATATAGGTACAAATAAACAAGTTAATACATGTTTCATCCATATAAAATGGTAAGATTGTATTTATTTATTTTCATATATTTGATATCAACAAATTTATACATATGAGATAAACATTCTTTTCAATAGACAACATATTTCAACCATATAAAATATTAAATTGGATTTATTTTATTTTATGTATTTGATATCAACAAAATTTATATACATGTACGTGATATATATTTATATATATTCTTTTCAATATACAATATACAATGTATTTAAAAATGTGTATATACTAGTACATGGTTCAATCATATAAAATATCATAAGATTGTCCACTGACAAATGTTGCAACATTATTCCCATGATTATAACTAAGGTTTGATACATATCCATATAAAATCTTTATAAGTAGATATTATATTTTGTATGTAAAACTAATTGCGATTTATCGAAATCAACAGAAAAAAAATTTAATGTATCCAAGTATACAAATAAGATACATATTTCAAAACGTTACAAACTGACAAAAAGGCCCGATTTTATACTTAACATTAATCAAGTCTACCAAAGTTAATTTTACAGCATTACAGTAAATCAGTAAAATGTCACAAAAGTACCTTCGATTCAATGAAGTATTTATTCAAGAAATAAAATGACGGTTGAGGTAGGTTTGTAATCATTGCTTTTATACATAGATTTAATTATTCCAAAGAACTTTGAAATCGTTTTCATTTTTTGAAAATTATTATTAATAAATGTAAAAATGTAGTATCCATGAGGGAAGGACAATATTTTTCACTATGATAAGATTATGGAAAATTGGTCAATTGAATAAAAAGGCATATAAAGCTATTGGTTTAAAAACTGCAGCTGTATATAGATCTATTTTTATAACTAGTATTTTGAAGTGACGGGTGATATATTTATTTGTACTAGCATAAGCATATTTTTCAATTATTAATTTAACTTGCACAAAAATTAAATATTATAACAAGAAAAATGAGGAATAAATATCATTGCATATAGCAAAATAAACAAAATGCAGAAAAAAAATCTTTGGATTTAGGACTTAATGACAAAACCATGGTAAAACAAATGTGTAAAAAAAATATATTTTATCATGTAAGAAATAAACAATGAGATCGTCCGTGACATGCATTGCATCAAAAATGAAATTGGATTTCTGTTCATTAAAAACGTTATGAAATTCGAAAAAAAAAATCTAGATTCAGATATGATCGTCTTGATAATAAATCAAATTATGCCGTATTCAATGGGAAGTTCAAGATTTGTGATATTTCTTATCCAGTCAATGAACTTAAAAACCTCGGTGTAAATTCCAGGAACATTTGGCACAGCACAACCAAGTCCCCATGACGTCACTCCCGCTACATACCACGTGTCTGGCTCGTTTTCCATAGGACACATTAATGGACCTCCACTGTCTCCCTACATGTAAATATCATGTTAAGAAGTTATCCAGAATATTATGAATATGAAATTATTTAAGTTTCCTTCTAAATGATTTGGATATTGATTCAGGGTCTGGTATAAAGACGAATAATGACCCCCGTCGAAAAATGACTCCCAATTATTATTTGTCATTGGAAAATAACGCTTTTTTTCCTGTAGAAAAAGTGGCGTCACCCTTAAAATATGCATACCCTACATAAAGAAAAATGACCCCTATAGAATGACCCCTTGTGGATTTTATTTTTTTGGAAATATTTCTTTTTTTGGAAATATTTCTTTGGTTAATAAGATAAAGAATTATAAATCAAGAGGCCAAAATGCTCTCCTGAAGTAAATTATAGATACAGCGATTATATGTTGGTCTCATTAACCTTTCGAATAAACTGATCGTTTTTAATTTGCTTACAAAGGTATGGACGCTGTAAACATTAGCCACATTCTTAATCATAAAAAAAGCTCAGTCTGTATTGGCATATTACAAGTTGAAAAGTACATATTGTATTTCCCACAAATATTCCCCAACCGTTGCATTCAAAATTTTCAATCCTAAACTCTACAGTGTGTAGATATTGACTATCTTAAACAAAATCCTCCTAAGTGTTCTTGTTCTTTCTCTTCTTTCAACTGTTGTTCAGCTGGACGCATATTTACTAGTGATGTAAGTAAAGTTCAAAATTACGACCTAAAAGCTATCATTTAAAATGGTCCTAAATTCAGGGAGCCCAGCTCTTCTAAATGGCGACAAATTTAATTTCAATTATGAATTCAGACGAGGAGTTTGCTAGAGATGTGCTAAATATAAAGGGAAAGACCTTGACACTGTCAGAATGGCACGGATTAAACGTTTTAGATAAATATAGAATTGCATTAGAAAATTAAAGGGTAAAACGCAAACCATCTGTCCTTCCGTTGACAGTAGACACCGGAAGTGATAAAAGAATTAGAAAGACCATACAAAGTACATGTAGTATGTTTTACTTTCAGATGACAAAGCTTGTCTTTGTTTGTAAGGTTCATTATTATAACAGCATTTTAGAAGAACTCGATTTTAAGTCCACATCTGATAATCCAACCTATGCTCACAGTTCCCTTTCAAAGGACAAAATTCTTTAAAATCACCAATTAGTCTTTAATACATTTGACATTCCAGTCAATGGAAGTGAGTTTGATTTACCGTAAGATCCCCACACTTTATAACATCCTTACAAATAAAAATATATTGCAGGGTCCGGTAAATGTTCAACCAAGCCCCTATCCTTAGTCCTCACCAAAATATTAATTGCAGTGAAGGAGAAACTTCATACGTATTACATTGTTCTAAAACATATTCAAAAAGTGGCGTAAATTAAATATGGATTCTAAAAAAACTTATACAACCATTCCTCCAATAAATTAATGAGCATTATTTTTGACATCATAGACAACTGCTTCATCAATAAAAATGAAACTCGTAAATTAACAAGTCTTGTGATTGGTCATCTGCAAAATTAGTTAAAAATCATTCCGATCCTACAAAAAAGTACTCTGAAGTTGATATTAAAAAGATGTTGCCGTTCCTTACTGATAATTTCTATGTTGTCTTTGAAGACCAGGTCTTCTAAAATCTGTTGGAATTCTGATGCACCTTTATTAACCGACCTGTTTTTATATTCTTATGAAGCAGAATATATTCAAAAACCTCTTCATAAGAAGAAGGAAATTCTTACTGTCGCCTTGAAATCGACATTTAGATATTTCACACTGACTTTTTCGTCTGTGAAGTTTGGGGAAATTAGCCTGGTAGGATAGCTACTCGCTTTTTCTACTGTTATGCTAAATTGGCAAAGAGAAACAATTCCGATTAAAGTTGAATGATGTTTATTGTAAAGTCAGCAGATAGAAAGTGAATTTTATAAAAGTTGTTACACACACAAAAATAATAATAATAATAATAAACAGGTACAAGTAATTATCGAATAAACAATGCCAGATAAGTAAATAACTTTTGAAACAACCTGTAGCGAAACCCGCTAAGAGAAGGAACGATTACTAAAACATCAAATAAAGATCGATCGGTTACGTGAAATCAGTCATGCATAGCGCTTACCAAAGTTGTTACAGTTACAAAAGTTAAAAACCAAAAGTAGACAATAAAATCAGAAAACTTACAAACATTTACATGTAACTCCAAAGACAATATTTACAAAACTTCGGGAAAATTTAGTTACCTTCTCTGACTAGAGAGTTCCGAACAGGGAACATAATTCATGAGCGGTAAAATTAAATTGCCAAAAATTTATAAAAATAGAAAAATTCCAAAAACCTTATTTCGTGAATAATTCAACAAAGAAATGATTGCTAATAATGTAATTATATAATTTTAAACATTATTTGAACATTAAATGAAACAAGCAATTTGAAATTAATAACATTTCAGATATTTAAAAATGAAGTGCAAGTCAAATGAACAAAGTAATTTATCCTAATTCCTTATCAAAAATACTTTATAGGAAATCATTAAAATATTAATTAAAAATAATTGTTATAGTTAATTTTAAATTCTATGAATTCTAAAACTTTAATGTAACAGATTTAAGGACGATGTTTAATTAATTAACAATACTTACTTCATTCACATGTCTACTTTATATATCCCACTGAACTCGAAATAAAAGATGCTACAACGTCTACCATATCCAATTCATATTTGGATGTTTTACTGACTATAGATGATAATGGCCAACTAATAACTAAACTGAATGACAAACGGGACGGCAATAGCTTTTCCATCGTCAACTTCCCTTATCTATGTAGCATTATTCTAACATCACCTGCGTATGTTGGTTGTGTCTCTCAACTGATTCGATACGAATAGCAAGTTTTGAATACGATCTATTATTAAACCAAGGCAAGTTATTGACAAATAAGTTGATGTTACATGGATTTCAACAAAACGTTTAAAGTTAGCTTTTTGCACATTCTCCGGTCATTATAATGATCTTATTTGTAAATATATACAACCTATATTTAGGTTTTATTTTGTTTGACATGTTTCATACTATTTGTTAGGTTCGAACAATTCTAAACAAAAACAATTTAATCTAATTTCTTCTAACATACAAGTATATTTAGAACTTATTTTTTCCACACACGGGGCTCTCCATCATTTGAAATTTTACTGTGTTGCAGACTTTACGCAAAGCAGTAATATTCGCAACTGAACTACTATTCTTATAATTACACAAGCATACACACAACTATTTTGACTCACTTATTCGTTATAAAATTGGTATGATCGTCCATATTAATAAAAAAAAAAATAAATTAATAGATATTGAAATCATCTAGAATGTCTCCAATTAAATATAATAATGTACATACTATAACACAAACCAACTGAACCCCCCCCCCCCAACACACACACGCACACGACACACAACTTTAAAAATACGATTATAAGAAAATATATAATATACATGTATCAGTATTTACTAGTTGTAAGTATTAAACTTTGATATTTTTATGTATAAATTTACATTTTACACATGCAATGACGAGCAGAGGAAATTCTGGTCGATACAATTGAATTACTTACCATCTTTAAAAGTAAATTTGCCCTGCTTTTGTTTGTCGATCGAATTACGGATTAGTTTTTGAATTTAAAAAAGAAATTTAGAATAGTAAAATACTTTGGGGGTATGCCTTTAAATTCTTCAATAATACATGTACATCAATTAAATTACAGTATGATGGTTGACTCACAATGCCATCATTATTCTAGAGACGTGATTCTGAAGTAAAGACATATATTTTTAAATTAATTTTAATATATTTAAATATTTAAAAATGCAACTAGCAATTATACGGTTACATGGAAGTGTGAAAACAAATGATTTGTCTTTGTTCCTTCATTCGTAAAGCTCAGCGAGGGTCTAGGAGATAGTTGATAATGCAAGGTGAAGCAAGACAATGTGGCATAATTAAGTGCTCTGCATTAAAAATTGAAATACGGTAGATTTGTTGGACTAAAGTTTCAGTTATAGAAAATTTATGTTCTGGTTTTCTGATTATCACGGATCTTACCGCGTCGCAAAATTTTTACTGTGTCGCACGCATAAAATTTGAATTTTTACTGTGTCGGGCAAAATTTTACCGTGTCGGGCCCGACACAGTAAAACTGCTTATGGAGAACTCTGCACACAAATATCTTGTCTGAACGAAGAACAGACTTATTAGAATAAAAAAGATGAAGATAACGAACATTGAGCAATCTAAAAAAATATCTAAAAACAAAACAAATCTGTGAACTGGGCATAAAACAGCCAACAGTCAAACGTCTGTAAATGAAGTATTTTTAAGGGTATGTCCCAGTCTAAGAGGACCAGCCTAAGCATTCCACTTCCAAGTCCCTAAACATTTACAATGCTTTGATCCAAAAGAGTCTTCTAGAGTTAATGAATTTTCGAAATTTTATCTCGCTCTCTTTGGTTATTACAAGCACAATAAGTTTTCTCGTATCTAGGTGTTTAATAAATCACTAAACTGTGATCCCATTGCTGCCATGTTAATTAATTTTGAAAATTCAAACATCCTACGTTTTTACATTCCTACAAATGAATGTGTCATTACTACTGCACAGTGGTAATCATTTTTGTTCAAGACGTAATTCTGTGAAATCAATACTTAATCCTACTTCCATGAAGTCAATGCTGGTAAATATAAGAGAATTTACACTGCTGGTTTAATTGACGTACCTTGCCCACTGATGATTTTTCAAGATATGCTTCATTTAAAATCATACATTGTAGTACAATTTGATGTAATTAGACAAAAAATTCAGCATACATTAGGTCATCTTTAAAATATTGTTGGTTTGCCCTCTCCCGACCGACTGGCTAAAAACCTTTTTTAACCTTCAGGAAGCAACGATTTTTTATATATTCTGGAAAATATATTTTAAAAATTTAGCACTGAAATTTTCTGAGAAATTTTTTTCACCTACCTACCGACCCAAATTTTTCATCCAGAGTCGGGAGAGGGCAAACAAACATTATTTTAAAGTTAGCCTTACCAGATATTATATAAATGTGACAATATATTGATGACAATGATAAAAGATGAAAGAAAAATTACCAAATATACATTATTAACTGGTCTTTCAATTATTGAAACTCTTCAAATATACTGGGAATAAGAAAAAAATTCAAAATTACGTTGCATGTGTTCTTTATAGATATAGTATCGCAGTATATTTTTTAATTCTAATTTTCATATGTATGAAATAAATTAAGGATATTTTTTTTTTTTTGAAAAAAAAATCTTATCAAAAGCAGAGTAGAGTTTCGACTTACCTGGCATGAATCGTGGCCTCTAGTTCCGCCAGCACACATCATGTCCTCTGAAAGTTTGTAAGGAGTCTGAATACCGGAAGTAGCTATAGCATGCTTGCATCCTTGCCAAGATGCTACATCCAAATTGACTTGTCGCAAGACCGGTTCATAATCCGCAGCTAAATGAGACGTAACGAAAATATTCACATCAAGATTAGAGATATCAGTTGAGTTTTCATAAAAGATTAAAACTGTACATTTTATTGCATTATGACCTTATCTTAAAATATCATGAAATAGATGTCCATTATATTAAATCAAGATACTCTTGATTAATTCCTACGAGTTATGTATTTCTGATTCATTACCTTTAATTCAGATGCTTTAGCACATACTTACCCTTTTGTTTGACTTTACCCCAGCCTACGGCAAAACAGCGTGTACCAACAACTGTCGTGTTATCAGGCAAGCAAAGGGGCCTTACATAGTCACTGAAGTACACTGGTGAAGCCAGTTGTATCAGGGCTATATCATTCATCACAGTCTCTGAGGAATATGCTTCGTGGACATGCAATGACTTAGCTTTCTTAAGCTGTCTATATCTGTTATAAGCAAATCGCCTTGTGTCACCAACAATTATAGTTAAATCATCAGTTGTTGTTTTGCTGAAAAACAATGTTTGAAAGGTCTGCTTGAAAATTTCAAAATAAATGTAAAGAAATCATTTTCATAATTTTTAAGAGTGTATAAGTTTATCTACAAATAACAAAACGTACAATTTCTAAAGTAATTTATTTTAAATTTTCATATTCATTACCCAAAATACTATAATTTCATTTTAACTCTTCTGTTTAAGTTATGCATTAATTAGTATATAATGTTAATTTTTGGTAACCTTACCCTCCGAGGCAGTGGGCAGCAGTAACGACCCAGTTCTGGTTTAAGATGCTTCCTCCACAAAAGTAACGCATCCCTCTGCCCCCATACAGACCCACATGAAAAGGCCATGTACCGGGTTTGACTTGTTTTCCATTAACAATACGGAGAGCGGACTGGAAATGGGCTGGTCGTGTTCCACAGACTAGGACAAACAAGAGAAGATTATTGAACAATCAACAAGTAAATAGGTCTTAAACATTTCAGACGTTTTTTTAACTTTTAAAAAGACGTAAAAGAAGCTTGTATAAGAACTAGTTCGTATTATTTTGCTTGTTATATGGAAGTACATATAAATATGATTGGGCAATTCAATGTCATTTATTGATTCATTTAATATTTGATCTAATAAAATACCTATATGCATAAAATATGATTGGTATACAGTATTCTATGTTTATTACAAAATATATAACGTACTATATTGTAAACAACATCAACCATATCAAACAATCCAAAATATAAATGTAGTTTTGGCAAAAAAATGCAACACCCCCCTACCCCCCAAGGAAAACATTTATTTGTTCTCTTCTGATGTGTTAATTGATTGAAGGACTAAACTTGATAAAATTACTCAGTACTTTATTGTATAATTTATGAAAATAATTATGAATTCTTGCATGTTTTGAAGATTTTGAAGCAAACCTTTTTTTTTTAACTTGAGTAACGAAGTTTGTTCCCCTTACATTATATTTAATAATTACTTTAATTACATACATGTATCTCTTGAATCTACATATGCTTACCAGGATGACCACACTGTAAATGGACAACATTGTTTCCGGTACACGTAGAACTAAGATTAAAAAAACATCATCATTTACATAGATTCTTTAAAGTGTTTGATAATAACTTGAAAGTAATCCAACATATAAAACCAGATTTTACTTGACAATGCTAAAGCGGTGACGGAAATTACCCTTTTCTTAGGAATGATTGCAACCAATTTGTGTTAGCTGATCCATTTACATTTTGAAAATCTAGTTTTGCCGTGGTTGTAGTTTTGTTCTTGAAAATGGTTGTTCTTGTTCCCCTGAAATTGTAAAGTTTTCAAAAAAAATTAATAATTAGACATTTTACTTATTGCACTGGATACATTTCTACTTAGCAATACACTATGAAGCAAAAAGCACTGTATAATAACTTTAGAAAAAAAAAGAATAGTTGTCTACATGAACTACTCAAGGCCAACTTTTCAATGTTGTAGTTGTAGTTTCTTAGAGTGAATCCTCAATATTTTTGTCTTAATAATAGTGACACTTGTTTCAGTGCTTCTTTTATCATCTTATACACGGATACCTATATCCCAGTTGTTGACAGACAAGGTCACTTAACGTCTCATTCCAATCGTCCGCACAGACTTCTTCCCAGTCATCTGATACGGAGTTGTAAACCTGAATAACGCCACTATCTGATCCGTTCCCCAATTTTACTGCAAAGAATTATATTATTTATACGTAATGTACAGTGTAATTTTCATTACTCCTCATTCATATTACAATGTAATTGGAACGACAATGAAGTTGCTCAGATTTGAACGTACATCTACAGTCTCGTTTAAAGTCATCATTTCGTAAGTTCTATGGTCAATATAATGACTTGTCAGCAAATACTATCTATCATTAAGTCAAATGCTGACTGACGTTTTTCATACTAATTGTTAGCCATTATTTACACACTGAATTGTCTTCGAATTTTTTATTTGTTTCCCGATCATGATAAAGAGTACACGGCGAGTGTGACCGGGCGAGAGAGAATGCTCACTCCTCTGTGGCCCCTGATCCCCACTCTGATGTTTTAGAGGTCCGTGTTTGCTAGATGCTCCTGATTTGTACTGTTTAAATGGACTTTTGAGCTAGAATACTGTTCGTTATCTCCATATATTTCATGTACTGTGCATTGAAGAAAAATATACAATGTAACTGTGTTGACTTTCCTTTTCAGGATTGCATTTATTAATAATATCCAACCGTCAATAAAATTTTATTTTTTATTTATTTGAATATGAATAGGAGCATATTTATTCATTAATTTACAGAACATCAACTTAAGTTTGAGAGGACTTTCTCATTGAAATTATTAAATTTTGAGTCAGTGATTCTAATTGACATACTACATTCAGCTTCCTCCACCTCCTCATAACAATCTGGGACGCCATTACAGACCTCAGAGTGCTTGATACAGAGACTGGACACAGGGTTACATTTGTATTCTCCTGTGGAGCACGCAGCTGAAAACAGAAAGGTAAATTATCAGTTGAACTTACTTATAGAGAAAGCAACTAAATATGTAGTTAAATATCTTTTTTTCTCTCTTTCGTTCCAAAAAAAAAAAAAAAAATGGAATTTTAAGTAACCATACTTTCCCTCCTAACAGACCGCCGTTTTTAGTTCTTTCAGTGAACCATGAAATATTTTGGAATAAATTTTGAAAAAACTATTTACATGGTGTAATATTTTGTCCTAACTCTTGCCCCCTTTGACCAAAACTGCATCCCCCAACCCCTGCAATACAATCGTGAATGAATGACCCTAACTATGAAGAAAACAATAACATCAAAACATTTCTACAATAATCCAAATTATAATATGAAAATCCAAATAATATTGAAAATTTTTTTTTACCACAATGAGCTTCATCAGCGTTATCTTCACAATCGCGATAATCGTCACACAAGAACGATATATCGATACAACGATCAGTATCACATGATATCTGGTTTGACTGGCATTCTACAAAAAAAAAAAAATTAAATATTTAAAACAAAAGAAAGTAAATTGTGACTAAATATTTTTTTACTGAAAGATGCAAGAAAACTAGCTAAGATATTGATTCCTCGTTTTATTTTTCATAAACATTTCTATTTTAACATAAACAACCATAATAAATACACTTACATGTAGTAATGGTAAAATTTCTCTCAGGAGACTTACTTAAAGAAGAAAATCTAAGAAACACAATACTGATAGTTTCAAGAAATTTTCTAAATGGATAAATACTGGTATGTGTAAGAAGAAAATGTATACCTTTAATTTCTAGTGGTTGGTGAGCCTCGTTGTAACCGATACAGATAGATGTGTCATTTACATCAGGTAAAGAAGAACACGTTAGATTCCTAGGCCATGGAGTAGAAAAGATCTCCCAGAACGTGAAACAGTTCTTCTTGTATTCTAAAAATGGAATTACAGGCTCTCTTTAGTTTCTATGGCCACTAGGGATTTACTTCGCACTTTGAAACATCTAATATACATGTAATATGTTACATATGAGTATTTCATCACAGTATTTTTTTTGGGGGGTACATTTATAATTACCATTAACGTTCATGACGATATTAATTGCTTGTTGAAAACCCTGAAGACAGTAGTTTCAATAAAAAAAATTAAATTAAAAAATGTTGGAAACCTTCACAGAGAGATCGGCATGGCGGTATGGTATGATAAGGAACCACCTCTGATCCTGAACATTTCGGAACAAACACAGAACACCCAAACAACTCTGAATGTTTATAACAATTCGTCATTCTTTGCATAGAGAAAACTAGATCCAGTATCATATTGGGCTTCGGGAAGTTGATTTCAAGATCGTAATTTGGTAGAGCAGACTGGGTAAATCCTAAATTAATGCAGGTATTATAATTTCGCCCATATGGAACATCCACGCATTTTCCGGCTGAAAAAACAAAATTCTGCTTCTCAGGACAAACAGGCCACTTCATACCAAGAAGATCATGATAATATAGAAAAAGATTGTATCCTTACGTTTGAATGGGTTTTCTCGGCAGTTGGAAGTTGGTAGACTGTTACAATCTAATGGAAATGATGTATTTTCGCAAGCTGATTTAACGTCTGGAAAAAAAAGATTTATTAGAAGTCGTTTATCGGACTTCTTTCTGGACATAATGACTACATTTATGAAAAATATACATAGATACATTAGGAATATTGTGATTATAATGAGACGTTTTGTTTTAGTATACTAGTAAGTAGTAATCACGTATGCGTCTTATCTTTACATAAAGGCATTACATGAGAGAATGAAGAAAATGTATATTGCTGCAACTATTGGATGAAATATATGGAGATAACGAACAGTATTCAAGCTCAAAAGTCCATAATACAATATAAAATAGGAGCAGAGCAAACACGGACCTCCAAACATCAGAGGTGGGATCAGGTGCCATGGAGGAGTGAGCATCCCCTGCCGACCGGTCACACCCGCCGTGTGCTCCTTGTCATGATCGGGAAATAACGAAAAAATCCGTCGACAATTCAGTGTGTAAATAATGGCCTAACAATTAGTATGAAAAACGTCAGTCAGCATTTGACTCAATGAAGTATATCTTTTCATAAAGGCATTACAAGAGAGAAAAAGGAAAATGTGTATTGCTGCAACTATTGGATATGAAGTATATCTTTAAATAAAGGCATTACAAGAGAGAAAGAAGAAAATGTATATTGCTACAACTATTGGATATTAAGTATATCTTTACATAAAGACAATTTACAAGAGAGAAAAAGGAAAATGTGTATTGCTGCAACTATTGGATATTATATATATATCTTTACATAAAGACATTTCACAAGAGAGAGAGAGAGAAAAAAAAAGAAAATGTGTATTTCACAAGAGAGAAAAAAATGTGTATTGCTGCAACTATTGGATGTGAAGTATATCTTTACATAAAGACATTTAAAACGAGAGAAAAGGGAAAATGTGTATTGCTGCAACTATTGGATATTAAGTATATCTTTACATAAAGACATTTCACAAGAGAGAAAAAGGAAAATGTATATTGCTGCAACTATTGGATATTAAGTATATCTTTACATAAAGACATCTCACAAGAGAGAAAAAGGAAAATGTGTATTGCTGCAACTATTGGATATTAAGTATATCTTTACATAAAGACATTGCACATGAGAGGGAAAAAAATGTGTATTGCTGCAACTATTGGATGTGAAGTATATCTTTACATAAAGACATTTAAAACGAGAGAAAAAAGAAAATGTGTATTGCTGCAACTATTGGATATTAAGTTTATCTTTACATAAAGACATTTCACAAGAGAGAAAAAGGAAAATGTATATTGCTGCAACTATTGGATATTAAGTACATCTTTACATAAAGACATTTTACATGAGAGAAAAAGGAAAATGTGTATTGCTGCAACTATTAGATATTAAGTATATCTTTACATAAAGATATTTCACAAGAGAGAGTAGAAAAAAAAGAAAATGTGTATTTCACAAGAGAGAAAAGGGAAAATGTGTATTGCAGCAACTATTGGATATTAAGTATATCTTTACATAAAGACATTTCACAAGAGAGAAAAAGGAAAATGTATATTGCTGCAACTATTGGATATTAAGTATATCTTTACATAAAGACATTTCACAAGAGAGAAAAAGGAAAATGTGTATTGCTGCAACTATTGGATATTAAGTATATCTTTACATAAAGACATTTTACATGAGAGAAAAAGGAGAATGTGTATTGCTGCAACTATTGGATATGAAGTATATCTTTACATAAAGACATTTCACAAGAGAGAAAAAGGAAAATATGTATTGCTGCAACTATTAGATATTAAGTTTTCTTAGTACATGTACTATCATAGGGAGTTATTGCATTGGCAGTAACAGTGATCGAAACTGGTCAAGATATCTTTGCTATTAAAAGTAAAATAATTACCTTGGCAATATTGTTTACACGGCAATACTGGTTGATTATTTTTGCACTCAGGGTTATACGCTGAGCACCAGAAATCTTTAGCATATCCATAACAAAATCCGTCGAAAATTTCAGCGTACTTTGACGAAGATTCTGCTACTTCTTGTAGTGTGCTGTGCCCGAATGCGTTTGGAAGAGTTGTCAGAGTGTAGGTCGTGTGATTAACGCAGTGATTTACACTAACTTTAAAGCACTGTCCTAGAAAAAAGGGTAAAAATCTCTCGAGTACAATTGTAGGAGCGAGTGACTCAATTACTGCCATATATAACATTGTTCTAACCCTGCCTTTTTGATATATTTTCCCTAACTCCAGTGATTCATGTGATACAGGTAAAAATTTGACCATTTTGCAAAAGTTAAACCTTGTTGTTTTAAAGAGATACAGGAAAAAATAGCTGCTCTTTACCTGGTGATACAGAAGGAAGCACTGTTGTTTCTGTCCCTAAGAATTAAACTAGGTATTATTATTTTGTTTACAACATAAAAAAATGTATGAATTGGTCTTTAAAAAATAATAAAGGGCTCTTATTCTATCTTTTCATTTTTTGTGTCAGTTTCCTAATAACTCATTATAACCTTACTTGGAACAAAAAAAATTGTCTTCAATTGTCCCTTAATTGTAAGTAAATAACTTAAAATGTACCGTAATTCTCTTTTAATTATTTATCGGTACTTAACAATCAATTTATGCTTATGTAATTACGAACATGATCGGTACAGTAAAAATTATATGATTAAAGTCTTTTTTAATTTGGTAATTTACGGATAAAGACATCCATAAAACTGACTGAGCGCTGTAATTTTTATCGAATCCGGCGACGCTTGGATCACTCCACTTCCAAGTCCGGAAACTAGTAGCGACACCAGCGATGATTCCGTCCAATTGAAGACATTTATTGGCGAAGTAAATTTTATGCTGTAGAGGACGCTAGACAATTGCCCATTTCCAGATCTACAATATGAAAAAAAATTATACTTATAATAATTGGGACAACTTGTCATCTAAACAACGATTGTTTCCATATAACAATCAAGGAAATTGTTCAAAAAATACCTAATTTCGTTAATGATTGTAGAGCTGTACTGTGATCGGAATGGACTTTTTGAGAAAATTAATTTCATCTGAAAAAAATAAAAGTACAAGATTTCATAAAACTCGTCGTACTTCATCATTCTCTCTCTCTCTCTCTCTTAACGTTTCAGTACCTGAAGTTCAATGAAGTAAATTTTAGTTTTTACTGTTACCATCAAAGGTCTCGGTGCATTAATTGCATCATCTTGTTTACACTAGACAAAAACATTTTTTCAGTAAACTTAATTTTACACAGTTATAATTGTAACGCTTTTATTCTATGTCTTGACATGTTAAAATGTATTATGTTCCCGATGTATCAAATATAAATGGAACTGAACTGAACTGTGAAATGATGGAAAATTGCTTAAATAATAAAGTGTTTGCGACACTGGTCTAGGTCAAAAGTGACATTTAGTTTAAACCATATCTTATATTTAATTTTCTATTAATTTTAAAAGAAGTTTATACACACACAACTATATATAAAGACTGTTTTAAAAAAATTCTAAAAATTATTTGTTTCGTCTCGTAATGTACAATGTTGGACTCATATTAGTAAGTACAAGGTAAATACGGTAGTAGATGACTGACAATAGTGCAGAAAAATGTGGTTTTGTTATACCAGCACTTTCTAAAGAAAATCGGGTATACTAGTACTATTGTTAGCCTGGTCCGTGCGTCCGTCTTTCAAACAATAATCTTCCTCAAATTCCTCTTACAATTTAAGTAGTAGCCAATTTATTTTTTTGGAATACATGTATTATGAGTGGTGTTATAAAGTATCCGAATTTCATTTTCATCCTGGGGTCGTAAACGACGTTTTTCTGCAAAGTCTTCTGATTCGCACACTTCTTACATTTGAAGCAGTATTCATCTTTTAAAATATTTTCGTTCTCTAATTTACAATTTAATTTTCTATTCCCAGTGAGTACATGACTAATAGGCTAATCATATTATATATTATAGACTGTCTGTAAGTAAATGCTGAGAACAAGAATTTTACAGTTTGTCTGGGAAAGTTTAAAAAAAAAAGAAGAAGAAATTTCATACATGGGTTTGACGCCGATGTGCAATAAGGTTTTATTTTCTTTCTAGGAGCCAACTGTAATCGAAAACCGACGTTTTTCTTCAAATTTTCTTTCTCGTACTCCTCTGCGAATTTTAAGCAATAGCCAATTCATCTTTTGCCATATGATAGGTGATGTCCTATATACGTGCAATAAAGTGTCAGAAATTTTATTTTCACCATGTAGACCAACTGAGGGTGAAAAGCATTTCTTTTTAAACAAAACAATTTTTCCCTCAAATTCGTCTTACGCCTATTCATCTCTTAAAATATGATTGATTGTGTCCTGCAGGCCCCAGGATCATGAAACAGACTTATACTTAAGTTAGATTTTCAATTGCCTGTAGAATGTTTATCAACTATTGAATTAATCTCTAAATTTGCAGATAACAATACTTTTGTAATACAATATTGAAAAATATTTTAGTTTTGTTCTGCTTGACTTCTAGAACATTGTAATACAACATCAAGATTTGACTTACGCTTAAGACGTTTCATGATCCTGGGGCCGACAGATTTGCAATAAGGTTTGAGCATTTTAATTTTCATAAGGAAGGCAAATTCAGGCCATAAAATTTTTTTTTTTTTTTAGAAAAAGCATGTTCTCAAACTATTGTTGCATATTACACAGAAGCCAAATCATCAATAAAAACATGATTGATGGTGTCCTGTAGAAATGCAATAAGGTTTCGGATTTTTTTTTTCATCAGGAGGGGGGGGGGGGCTAAATATTTAGTTAATTTTTTTAGCACAGAAACTTTCTTCCAAAATTCATTTTTAGACAGAATTCATACTTCATTAAATTCTTTAATTTCATACTGGTAACTAATTTGTAGTTTGAAATACTTACATATGAAATCCTTGGGACACATTCACATGAGCATTTTCAGTTCAATTCAATACATACATAATTACGTATATTATATAATAACTACTGCTGCTTCTTCATCAGCTACACAGATACACAGAATAGTTTTAGAGACAACTGCTTAAGTGCGGGTATTACTGTCTTATAACAGCATTTAGTTTATTCTACATCAACTGTTGATACCTTCTGAGGGAATTTCGGAGGAAAAAAGCTCAATATTTCGAATACCTTTGACGTAACACCAAATAACAACGTAAACTACATGTATAATTTTTATATTGTACCAGGTGACTGTTTCATCACGGAAGTTACGATTATTTGCTCATCAGATTAGAAGTAACATTAGAAGTTATACTTTGCATAGAATCACTCTTCAAAAATAATCCTTTACCAAACTTAAATTCTTATATTACATTTGATATTGTCATATACGAATTCAAACTGGAAATGAATTAAGTTGGTAGAGGATGTTTGTAACGTATTCAATAATACGTCTCGTCATGCAGAAGATTACATTTTATATAACATTTACTCGGAACTCAAATCAACCACGTAAGAATTTTCGCAGTATATCGATATAAATTGGAAGATGCCTCCTGAATGAAAACAGAATTGATGTGATACATGGGATTAGGTTCGGAAACAGCACACATCACTTGTAACAAGCCATTTCCTTTTGTTACAAAATTAGATAAAAACATGGATTTCCTGCCAGCTTCGATATGCCAAAACAAGAAGAATATCATTAAAAAGAGGCTTTATTGGTAATATCATCGGTCTTCAAAGTGCTGTCTACTTTTAATTTTCTGTGAAGCAAAAAGGATAAAGAAGACGATTGGTAGGATCCTCAGGTGGCTAATGGCAAGAGACAGGAGGATATTCGCCGAGTTCGACAGAAGACCGATCCAAATAACGTGAAACTAATGCGGAAATGAATGTCAATCAGTCATTTTCAATTGGAAGCAATCTTATTACACGTATTTCTGTTAAATCTAATTGAAAGTGATTCTTTTTCAGTATTATTGAATTATTCTAGGTAAGAAACCGGAAGAGAAAAAAATGTAGTACTGAAATATGCAATGATTCCCCATCGTGTCAATTTATTTTCCTACTAGTTTAATGTACTTGATAAGCGAACATGGTACAGCATTAAATAAACCTCCATATATGCTTCTAGTGATCAAAATTATATTTTTATAAAACACTCTTTATATACTTTCATGGATGACAAAGTAGTTTTCTACATTCATGTAGTCCATAGTATATGTAAAATCTATTTAAAGTTTTAAACGCTATTGGCACTCATTGGTGCTGAAAAGATAAAAGTGTTCTCGCAAAGAGTTTTAAGATTCAGTTGCTTTAGAAGGAAACCCAGGAACAATTATAGTGTAACGAAATGTCCTACCTGATATAAAAATGTCCTAGAAAAATACTGGTATGCAATTGAGGTTTTATCTGAATATTCTGTGTTGTAATTAGAGTAGGGCCCGGCTATTATAAGCAGGCTTCCATTAAAGGTATCTGTCTTGAATGAAACTGAAAGTAAACAATGGTGATCTTTATTCATTTTTTTTTAATTGCAAATAATATTATTCTCCTAGGTGCTTCTTAGACATATCTTTAGTAGATTACTTTATGATCATTTTATGTTTGCATAATTTGTATATATTCATTTGATTTCAAATTTAAAAATTTCGTTTTTTCGTCCATCTGCTTCACAAGCTTCAAAATTTCCAATACGTTCTCCATACTTACATGAAGGCACGTGAGTTGTGGTGATGGCTGTATAAACAGGGGGATATGTCGTGTCTTTTTCTGAAAAAAAAAAATGAAAATAAAAGTTAAACTGATAATATATACTGATATGATCAAAAGCAAATTTTCATGTCATATTTAAATCATTACTCAGTATATACTGCAATTCTGTTGTACTGCAACAACACATTCATGCTGAATTTTAGAAATGTTAAAACTTGAAAGAAATTTTTCATATTACTAAAGTTAGATTTTTTAAAATTAAAAATTTGTAGACGAGAACAAATTCAATTAATTGCACAATAAAATTTATAAAACAAGTAAAGTGCATTTTTATCCAAGCATGCTTTCTAGCTAGGAAATAATCATTTTTAATCATCATGGTCATCAACATTATCATCATCATCATCACTTAAAAATAAGCTGGCATACTTTGTGCGGAACTGATTAAATATCCAACTAAAAATCCAATGACGGCTACACAACAGATGATGAATCCAATGAGACACAACTTTCTTTTTCTCTTGGCCTCATCTTTTTCTTGGAATTCAATTTCTGGGATGTCTTCGGCCGGAGTGTAGTCCTTGGAGCGTGGTTTCTTTTCCAGGACTCCATCTGGATTGAACTTCGACTCTTCTTGTTGAAACAACGGATTGTCATAACATGCCTGAAGAAGGGTAACATTTTCATCACATCCTTTATAACTTCTCAAATGAAAAACTTGCATTGGAATTTTATGAACAGTCCCACTCATTTTTTTCACTCTTAAAATGACTAAAATCAATCGTTTTTCGGATACATTTTACAAAGATTCATTTCTAGTTCAAGAGGAAAGGAACCACATGATCAAACACCAAATGTCTTAGAGACTTTAAAAAAGACTGTCATCTAGAGTGGACGCGCCATCATAAGATTCTGATAAACGAAAAAAGGCTAATCAAGTATTCATTGGATCCACGGATCGATCCTGTCTAACCAACTCATGCTGTGTGTACAGAGTAATTATTGTCCGAATGTGCATACTACTTAGCCATTATTACGTGATCTTTCACAGATTTCTTTAAAAAATGGATTCCTTAAACAGGAGGCTATTAGCAAACAATTGCGGAAGATTCCTTGATAGTTTTGAAAGAACAAATTGCATCGGAGTTGGAGAGACGAGTAGGAAGTACCAGTATAATAACAGTGTCAAATTGTACTGCATGTTATTTTTTTAATAGAATACCCTAATGTATGCTTTTAACATCAATTTTAAGTTACGTATAAAAGTATTTAAGAAAAGTCCGTGGTCTTCTTAGATACCATTTTCCTAGTATTATTCCCTGCTCAAAAACTGAATTTTTTAAAATTGAAAACACTATCAATATATGGTAAATAAATTAATCAATGAATGGCAAATATTGCTAATCTTTTAATGTAACCAGCAGTAAAGATATAAAATAGATAATGGAGACGACTATTTTGTTTCACGGCATCTTCAAAATATACTGAAGACACACGGATTTTGAATCTTAATATGTTTTACATGTATTTATCAGTTTGTATGAGCTTTAAAATTAGATTTGGAATATCGGATTTAATTAAGGAAGACGAGTTTGAATGCAATAGCATCACAGATGCAAAGTTTGCTAGTTTTTACGGCTAAAACACGGCAAGGCAAAATAATTCCCGAATCGAGGAATCTTAAGGACAAGATATTCATTAGATTAGAAAAACTTTGCTAAAATTTCTTTTATCAGATCTCCATATAAATGGAGAATATATAATTTTTATGTATAAGAAATACCTGTCAAATGTTAGAAATAATTTTATCCACGACAGATGCCTTCTCAATAGGAGACATTTCTTTTTTCACAAAAATATTTATTTTAACAAAGAGTCAGTTCTTTTAATCACGAAATAACTTTTAAAGAGAGATCTCTGCACAGCAAAAGAGATGTTTACTTTAAGAGATGTCTTCTGACCGATCTAATACCCCCCCCCCCCCCCGCTTCATGCATCCGCCGTTTAAAGTTAAAAAGACATTTTACATATACAGTGTAAAAGCAACAGCATTCTGCAAATACCAAGGAACACAAACAAAAACAGGTTGTACATTATCTTGAAAAAAGTCATGTCTCTAATGAATACATGTACTGATTACGCCTCTTACAACTTCTTAGTCATTGTACCGTCCTGTAGGAATTAATTGAATGCTTCATTCTGAAACGAGGATGCATATGGTGATCTGTCTTATTGTGTTTATCCAATTGTCATATTTATTAGTATCCAAGTTTAACTAGATGCTATTTAAGACAGTAATACCCGCACATAAGTGTTTACCTATAAAATTACACTATTCAATCTCCTTTGTACCTGGGAAACTAGTGTAGAAGCAAAATTAATTATGCCAAAATTTACATATATATATTTACATTTGCTATGTTTTTCTACTAAGCCAACTGTGAAATTGATTTGAAAGCCATTTTCGTGTATACTCACGCGTAGAAATATGCACGGAGAAACTTGCGCTAAAGTGACGTCACAATAAGCTACAGAGACGTTAAAAACGTAACAATATAGGGCAGCGAATAATTCAAACATTGAGTATATTTTTGGTGCTTTTGAACATGTAAACTGTAAATATAAGGAATGTTTAACTTTTTAAGTTTAGTGTGAATTATAGGTGTGTAAATCACAGACTTGCACGTAGGCATATTTTTCATGAAGCGCTAGCGCGCTTCATGAAATATGCCTACGTGACAAGTCCGTGTGATTTACACACCAATAACTCACACAAAACTTTAAAAAAAATTCCTTAATTAGACACCACCAGTCATATTCTAGAGCATTTCTGAAAACCAGTTTTTTTGTTTTGTTTAAAAAGGTGTAAAATTATTTGTTAAGAGGAGTTGAACCAGGTATTTAAAGAAAAAGTCATTTTCAACCTCTTATTGGCCCCAGGATTAAATTGAGAATTCTAAAACCTTATTACACATCTTAGAGACGCCACCATTCATATTCCAGAGGATAAACTGGCTACAGCTTTAAATGCTGGGGAAGTTCTGGAATAAAGTTTGTTCGACTCCAAATGACCCCTAAGGTAAAAATAAAATTCTGAAACCTTTTTGCAAATCTACAATACACTACCTATCATATTCCAAAACAAAAATTGGCCACTGCTTAATGTAAGAGGAGTTTGAAGCAGACGAAAGTGTGACAGACAGACGAACGAAACGAACAGACCAGGATAACAGCAATGTATTCCAACTTTATTGATTGATTGTATATTGTTTTAGGTCCCATTTGAGAATTTTTTACTCATATTGAGACTCACCACATACCGATGAAAGGCTTCAAATTTAGACCTATACTCGGCACTTAGGGCCATTGAGCAGTGAAGGTTATTTATCAAGCCAACGCCTACTGTGACACAGGACCTCCTCGGCTTTTCAGGTCTCATCCGAAAGACCCATGATATCCACTTCCAATGCCGGTGTAACGATGAAAAGTGACCCCCGTAGAATATTGACCAGGGATCATTTTTCTATGTAGAAATTTGACCCCCCTGATCAATAATGACCCACGTTTTCGTAGAAAATATTGCCTTTGGGTCATTTTTCTCCGTGTGGATTGTAGAAAAATGACACCGCAGAATAATGACCCTCTGTCATTTTTTGATAAATATGGCTTTGTAAAGAAATTATTTGTTAGGCAAATACGTGGGAGTCATTAAAATCACAAAGTCTTATGATATGAAGTGTTCATTTCTAAAAGCTTTAAAGTTTAAATAACAAAATTAAAAGGTATTACTATACTTTACATAAATAATACAAGGTGGTTTATCCCAATTAAAGGAAAACATAACAAGGCTATAATGATGTTCTTTGACTATTAGAACAAGAATACGAGCTTTCTTTGATTTGTTTTATCACAATCAAGGTTTTCCATCCCTAATAGGACCAAATTCTCTATCCTTAAATGTTCATCATGTACATAATACTTTGATATTAATTTAAAGTATTTTATAGTTCAAAAGGATTTACCTAGAGAAAGTTTCAAAAATGTAATTTACTGAGCAGTAATTAATTAACAAAAATTGCTTTGAAGTCTATGGGGACAAGAATTTTTTTAAAAATTCATATCATAATATCAATAAATATTGTGGTAGAAGGATGCATTAAACATTGGAAATAGAATGACAATTGAAAACGGTTTTTTTTACCAGATAAGTTGTTAAGATTAATTTTTTTTATTAATTAAAAACAGATAACTCTTACCAAAATTCAAGATCATAAATTAGGACACATCCCACCCTTCCATGCTTATAGTAATAAATGGGAATTATGTCTAAATATACTGAGTATTCAACACCTACACATCTGATATGTATTCAGTTTCATTGTATCTTTTGCTATTAGGGTTGCAATATCTTAATAATAAATTTTCAGTTTCCACAGTTTTAATTATCTAAATGTGCAAAAAATCAAAATAAAGTCTTCTTTACGAAAGCCCATTGAGCTCATTTTCGTAGATAAAAAAAAATATTTTTCGCGTTATAACGCGAAACTTTCGCGAATAAACGCGTAACTTTCGCGTTATAACGCGTAACTTTCGCGAATAAACGCGAAACTTTCGCGAATAAACGCGTAACTTTCGCGAATAAACGCGAAACTTTCGCGTTATAACGCGAAACTTTCCCTGTAAAACAGAGACATTTGCATAAGTCTACAGTTTGTTTTACTTTTTAATGATCTAGTTTATTCATTACAGAGAAAAACGTTATAACGCGAAAAATATATTTTTGTTACCTACGAAAATGAGCTCAATGGGCTTTCGTACTTCTTTCTTCTTCATAAGTTATAAGAAAGATTAACGTTTTAAAACTCATCCCAATTAAATTTGCTTTAAAAAGAGAGATTGTTAAGAAAATTTTATCTCATAATTATCTTTCAATTTCTATGAATGAAATCTCAAACTTCTTCTCATAAAAATATAGGGAAGATTAAATGTGTGAAATATATAAATAATAAAAAATATCACACAGGACTGAATCAATATGCCTCTGACCTTCGATATCAGGGGTACAAAACGTGATTAGCTCAAAATCTTTACCAGTGTCTTTTGTTGTTTGCTAGTGCCTTCACAAAATGAGGCTTTTTACATAAAAAAAGAGGTGTTTAAGACAAGTCTATACACGGTAATATCATCTTCTATCCCTCTGCCTCCCTCTTCCCACTCCTTCCTCTTATCTCTCTCTCGACTTCCTCTTTCTCTCTCCACCTACTCTCTCTCTCCCACCCTCTCTTCTCTCTCTCCCCACTTTCTCTCCCCTCTCCCGTCCCTTTCTCTCTCCACCCTCTCCCGTCTCTCTCTCTCCACCCTCTCCCGTCTCTCCCCATTCTACTCTCTCTCCCCTCCCTCTCTCTCCACTCTCTCTCCCCCCTTTTTCTCCCCCACTCTCTCTCTCCCCTTTTCTCCCCCACTCTCTCTCCTCTCTCCACACTATCTCCCAACTATCTCCCTCTCCCTTTATTTTTTTTTGACCGTCTGACTCATTTATTATTATGCCTTGTGAAAAAAACCTAACATATATGCATAATACATCGATGTTTCAAAGTTATTTACAATAAAATTAAAGGAAAAAATACTTATTCCAGAATAAAGATAAAATTCTTATGCTATTATAAAAGACATTATAAAATGTTTATTCTTGATGTTTTTACTTTAAATTGGATTGGCAAATTTGTTTATTTTTGCAAAAAAATGAATGTAATTTAAAATTATAAGGGCGATAACTTCAAACAACAGAAAATACTACTTCCCTGTTCACATTTTTGTTCATTGCGTTATTTGTTTGCGCATTTAATTTTATATGCTTGGAAAACAATATTTATTTGCTTACTAACATGTAAGGAACATATGTCAGCTTGAAATCTAAGTTGGATATCATTTGTTGTACCGTTATGAAAAATAGATGTGCGGCCAATGTCCTAAATTATCCAAATGCAGATAGGAGGTCTATAAATATTCTTTATTTGATCTAGTATGTAATAAGGGTTTGACATTCACTATCCTTTTCCCATGTAAGCTTTCAGTTTACTATATTTTCATAATTTTTATCTTGTTCAGACATAGTGTCGTTGCTTTCAATGTCAACCAAAATGCACTTGCATCATGACTCACTCGTTGTTCTACTCATTACCCGGCATTTCATATTCATTTTCTTATTGCATATAAACGTTCGTTTGGTGTTTGTTCAAATACGTACTCTTAATAAAACTATGTATAATCTTTACTTGTTGCATGGTTCTACTCTGCTAACCATAGATTTCTACTAAACGGTTTTGAATGGACAGTGTTAAATGATTAACCGTTGGGCTATCAACGTAATTTGAGTAAATGTTCACCTTATTACAGGTCCTAGCAAAGCTTCTGGGAAAATTAAAATCATTCACTTAAGTAATAGAGCCATTCAATCAAAAAAAAAAAAAAAAAAAAAAAAAAAAAAAAAAAAGTCAAGCAAATTGTGGGCTTAAAAATTGTTCCAAAGTTGCCTCTGTCGCGCATAGGAACCCTCCTCAATCTACATGTACTGTACATAACATTATGGAGATAAAATTTATAAATTGTAAAACACTTGAAGTAAGCATTTAATTCTAAGTCTGAAGGAAGAATTTAAGAGGGAATGCCACACCAATTTTTTTTTTATAGATCTTTAAGATATCCCCTTTAAACTATGGTTTCAGCATTAAAAGGCCGATATTAGCTCTCAATTATTTTATAAGATTTTCCCCCCAATTTTTCATAGAAAATGAAAAAAAAAGATTTAAAAAAAAATAAAATGAAACTGCCAAATTTATGGAATTCCATATCCATATTCCACAGCCAACTGCTTACTGCCAACTGCTCACTGCTTACTGCCAACTGCTCACTGCTTATAGACGATATTGCCTGTTATTATCTTAAAGTTTTGCCAAAGGTCAACGTGTCCAAAAATTTATTTTTACAATAGCTCCAAAACTATGTGGTTTATAAAGTTCAAACTTTTACAGTTTATAAATATATCATTGATTAACAGGTAGAAAGTATCACTTGATAACAAATACTTAAAGAAAGTATTTATCGAGAAAAATTCTTTTTTAAAAATGCATATATTTAAAAAAAAAACACACCTAATTAATTCCGTACTTTTAGTGAAAGCCATCATTGCAGAAACAATATATGTTTATCAATGAAAGGCAAGTTGGACTTCGATAGCCTCTGGAAAGTTGTTTTCTCTGTTTATTTTCTCCAAATGTTAAGATTTGAAACCGAAAGTACATTGCAAATGGCGGATTTTATATAAATTATACCAAACTTATTTACATGTATGGGTTTCAGCTTAAAATAAATAAACACAGAAAAGCATAATAATCAGAGGAACAATATTCAATTTAATATATTTCTTAAATAATACACAAGATGTATAGAATTCGTAAAAAGTGATAATTGTATCAACCAAATCAACCTGACTTTTTAATAAATGTTTGTACAATGGAAAATAGGTATTCATTTTCAATATCGTTTAACGTTTCATCACCCCACAGTAGAGTGTGAGTATCAACAGTATGTAATTTCCCCCGGCATTTGCAGAAATGTGTCAAAAATACTTTTCTGGCCTCTGTATATTTTTGCATGAAAAGAAATAATGATGAATATCCTCCACTCTTCCACAAGAACGAAAAAGATCGCTATTAAGCACACAGTTGTGTCGAAGCCTTGTATGTAATATATTTAAGCGTCGAATTCCGTAACTGAAATAAGAGGGTGGCATAGTTTTATTGTAAGAAATGGACTTTTTAAAGATAGACAATGAGGAAGAATTTCTTACAATAAGAGGTAATGAGTTCAATTCGTCAATAACAAGGGGAATGAAAGTTGACTTATATGTTTGCAATCTGCATTTAGGTATGTTATAGTTATATGAATTTCTCGTACTGTAACTTGATGAATTACAACGCAAATTTGGGATTATATCAGTTAGATATTCAGGAACTTGGTTATTATAAATTTTATACATTGTAGTTAATCTAGTATTTTTTCTTCTTTCATGTAATGGTTCCCATCCAGTTTCAAAGTATAGTGCATCTTTAGAAGCTAATAGAAAGAGCTACATCGCCTACATTACATCCAACCCACACCAAGGAAGCATTCTAATTGGGGTCTAAGAAAGGTTGTGTGCATGAGTGAAAGAGTTTACCGATTTAAAACAAATTTGATTTTTTTTTAATAAGCATCTTTGCAAATAAACCTTTTTTTTGCATTTTCTCAGAAAACCCCCCCCCAAAATCGTATAAAATAATTAAGAGTTAATATCAGTCTTTCAATGCTGCAACCATAGTTAAAAGGGATGTCTTAAAGATCTAATTAAATAAAATTTTGGTGTGGCATTCCTCCTTAAATTATGAAAAGGACTGGGGTAGGAGGTAGAGAACATGTTAGAAATTCTATAACTGCAGTGCATGATTTGGAGACAAGCCAAGGCCATCTTTAAAAAAAAATGTTTGTTAACCCTCTCCCGACCGACTGGCTAAAATGGCCCGACTCAATTTTTTTTTACCTCCAGAAAACAAAATATTTTTTTCTTTTCTCACCCGTCCACATGTATGTTGAAATTTTCTTGGGGAAAAATTAACGCGTATCATATGTCATTCTAAAAGGTTTTTTTAAACAGGTTTTATTATAAAAGTAGGGGGTTCAGACTTCTATGGGGGTCATTTTTCAACGTGAGAGGAGTCGTAGAACTAACGGCCTGGAAGGTTTTCTACTGTCGAAAAATGATCCATCTTGTGGAACATTGACCCAGGATCATTTTTCTACGTAGAAATTTGTCAATATTCTATGGGGGTCACTTTTCGTCGTTACACCGGGCGCTTGGCGAAGGAACAGTCACTACCTACGTTGGCAGAAGGATAAAACGTACGTTCAAATAGGACCTAAGGTCACCAGCTCAATTCACAACTATCAAACCTTTTGATGTACAAAATAAGTTACCTCTGGTCCCCCTAATTATGTACAATATAAGGTTATCTCTGGTCCCCCTAATTATGTACAATATAAGGTGACCTCTGGTCTCCCTAATTATGTATAATATACAGTGTTCCCTACTCTCCCTATTTATGTACAATATAAGGTGACCTCTGGTCCCCCTAATTATGTACAATATAAGGTAACCTCTGGTCCCCCTAATTATGTACAATATAAGGTGACCTCTGGTCTCCCTATTGATATACAATATAAGTGACCTCTGGTCTCCCTAATTATGTATAATATTAGGTGACCACTGGTTTCCCTATTGATGTATTATAAAAGGTGACCTCTGGTCTCCCTATTAATGTACAATATGAGGTGGTCTCTGGTCTCCGTTTTGATGTGCAAAAAAGGGTACCTCTGGTCTCCCTGTTGATGTACAATATAAGGTGACCTCTAGTCTCCGTTTTGTTTTGAAACATAAGTTTACCACTGGTCTCCAAATTGGTGGTATCTGGTGACTGTTTTGCACTCTCTTGTCTCCTTATTGATATACAATACCTGATGACCTCCGGTCTCCGCATTGATATGACACATTGTTTTATCATTCTATATGCAAGACATTGCTCAAAGCAGGCTTAAGACAATAAATTTGATGTGACCAGGGATGATCCCTCCTATGCATCTGATCCTATCTCTGGAATTTAGAGATTTGTGTTTTATACTCTGTTTTCAAATTCCTTTGTTAATAGGATTTTTGAGATCAATCTCTGTTTGGTATCTCAACTTTTTATTTCATTTTCAATTATTTCAATTTTATTTAATTAACTGATTCATTGAAAATCAGTTTATTTGAAAACAAATTCAGGATATTAAAACTAAATTTGGACTTAACTTTATTCTCATTTAAAGTTCTTAAAGTCTGTGGATTTTCCTTTTTCTATAGGAACAGAGGTAACCTTTATTTGTATTATGATATAAAATAACCTTTATTTGTGTTATGATAATTTTTCATTGTCTTTTAGTTAAGGAGAGTAAGTATCGTAGATGACTGATGATAATACTAAACCATAGACCTACATTGAACACTTTAGGTCTATGACTGAACGAATGAAGAAGTCTCAATTTCCCTGTGTGCAATTTTTAACAAAGTAACAAATACATTGGTTCTCAAACTGCTGATAATAATACATGTATTGTTTAATAAAGTTAAGCAGTGAAATATTTGTGAAAGGGGGTGGGGACGTCCGACACCGAGCCTTAATTATGACATCAACTTGTTGTCATGTTTTAATGTTTAAAACATTACCTTCACGTCTCTGCTAATCTATTAGAAAGATCTATATAAAGTTATTAATATAACTGTATTGGAGTAAGACAGAGAAAACTTTTTTTAAAATAGAATTCAATCAAAATATAGGGTGACCTGAGGTCACCATATTGATACAGATGAATTTACTTTTGTGTCTTTAATGCCTGAAGAGTTCATATAATGTTTTATTACTACGCAAAATGACGAACTATTTGCGGGTGACCCGAGGTCCTAGTTGAGCGTACGTTTTATCCTCCTGCCCTACGTTTACGTCTTAGGTCTTGACGCGGCGCGGCGAACGATAATCGAACCCGGGCCTCTCGATCACGAAGCGAATGCCCTACCACTAGGCTACCGTGATCGATCCAACTTTCAGAAGAAAGAGTGGGCAGGATTATGAAATTACTCAATAAAATATGTAATAAATATGGAATTACTCAGTAAGGTAAAAAAGACAAATGCAATTAAAACGACAAGTCTTAAGATAAATCTCTTTAAACTATTTTCAGTGCCTGAATTTTCCTCAAATGGAGACTTAAGGGTATGTCCAATAAGGCATAAATTTTCCTGAATATATATAATCGAGTGCCTTTCAAGAAAACGAGAAATGTCTATGTCCAGAATAATTCAGCAAGAAATAAAAAAAATTGCAATGGATCGTCTACAACATGTATAAACAGATTAATTTTCATTATTAAAAAAGCTCGGCCTCCTCTTAATCTCTTTTTAAAGTTGATTTTGTTTATGAGAACAGGAACTTTTGAAAAATTAAAAGACAGAATGAAAATGAAAGTTCTTGCTGGTTGCATAAATGATTTTCTTGGAAGGACACATATAACCTCTTGCAAAGAGATTTTTATTTTGTGAAAGGATATACATTTCCACTCTATAAGAGATATCTTTGAAGCTTACGATATATCCTTTTTTGCATAATAAATATCTCAATTATGAAAGATGAATCAGATATCTCACTTTTTGTGATTAAAGACATATCTTTTCTAATTACCGAGATAGCTATAGTGGTAAGAGGGATATCGCTGATCATACATGTATATCCTCAGACTTATTCCTTTATCATAGGAAAAAATTAGAGAGATATCTCCTCAAGACTGTGAAATATCTCCTAAATTCAGGAGATTTCAAGTGATATATCTAGAAATAAAGATATATCCTTAAACAGATACCCTGTTCCTCAGAATAAATATCAAAAGTTTTTTGCCGTGTGGGCACCCACCTCACTGCTAAAAGAAAAGCAGGGTGCCTATAAATATACCTATACTCTCGCAATTAACCTGTAGGGACAGGCTAAAGTATCTACATGTACAAGAATATACTGATACACCAGTTTTAGAGCGATGGCAAGTTAATTGTACCTTGAAAACCGGAGCGGGTGGTATATTTACGTCTTGTAAGATCGTAAACTTGCTTTAGCCCAAACTATCTTTTAGAAGAATTTTATTCTATATATAATTATGTTCCAGTTAACATCTTTATGGCTTTTTAATACAGAGGAATAGAAGCAAATTCTAGAACTGGGCGATACGATCCTAGAGCTGGGTATTTAATATAAGCTGCAAACAGGAACAAATGTATGTAAAATTTATTTGAATAGATAAAGAACTTCATTTATTCATTACCTGTCCACAAAATCATATTTCAGATATTGTTTCTGATGAAAAATGGACTGAGACTGGGCGCAAAATTCAATGTGTTATATGCTAAGCAATTTTTAGGTTTGTGCCCTAGAACAATTCAACGTCTTAAAAAACAATGAAGACTGGAAGAAAAGAACATAGAACGATCGTTAATGCTTTATGACCTTTCTTGGCCAAGATCCTTGGTATAATAGATTACTGCTCATGAATTGCTATACATATATATTTACTCGATACTTACGACTGCAGGGTTGTATAACTTATAGTTCAACGGCACTAATGACAAATCTTTAAGATCGACCGCAAGATAAAGATCAACCAATACAAAGAATATATGGGAAAAGAATGTGGATGTCATAAAATTTCGGTGCTAACGTCCAATATAAATCTACTTTTCAACATTCTGTATACAAAGAATAGCCTAGGGTCAACTAAGGTCAAAATGGAATCTTAATCTGTGCCAGAGATTTTGACCATTCTTACTCTTAGTATTTATAGCAGAGTTTTGACTATTCTTATTCTTAGTATTTATAGCAGAGTTCTTATAGCTGACCAGAACCGAAGTTCAAGCGAGCTTTTCTGATCAAAGGGTATCCGTCTGTCGTACACGTGTGTCGTCTGTAAACTTTTCACATTTTCAACTTCTCAAGAACTACTGGGCCAATTTCAATTAAACTTGCCACAAAGAATTCTTGGGTATAGGGGATTCAAGTTTGTTCAAATGAAGGACCATGCCCTCTCTCAAAGGGGGATAATGAAGAATAAGTGAAAAATTAATGGAATCTTTTTAAAACCCTCTTTTCAGGAACCAATGGGTCAGAAAAGATGAAACGTGAAAGTTTCATTATATTGTGTAGAATTAGATTTGTTCAAATCATGACCCTCGGGGATAGGGTGGGACCATAGTATGCGATCAAAGTTTTACAAAATAGGAATATATAGGAAGGAAATTTTAAAAAATCTCCTCAAGAACAGCAAAGCCATAGTAGTCATATTTACAAGTATATGTAAGCATCCTCAGGTAGTGTAAATTCAAGTTGTTCAAATTATGACCCCAGGGGCCTGGTAGGTCTACATTCAGAGATAAAAGTTTTACATAAGAATATATATGAAAAAATCTTTAAAAATCTTCTCAAGAACAGCAAAGATGAGAGCGTCCTCAGGTAGTGTGACTTCAAGTTTGTCTAAATAATGACCCCTGGGGTGCAGAATAGGGCAAAAATAGGCGATATAAGTTTTTCCTAGGAATACATAGGAAAACTCTTAAAATCTTCTGGAATAGCTAAGACATGATTAATCGTATTTATATGGAGACATCCTCAGCCATGTAGTGTAGCTTCAAGTTTGTTCAAATCATGACCCCCAGGGCTAGGGCGGGGCCACAATAGGCAACTGAAGTTTTATATAGGGATATATATAGGAAAAAATATTCTTCTCAAGTACAGCAAAGCCATGATTATTCATATTTATGAGGAAGCATCCTCAGAGAGTGCAGATTTAAGTTTGTTCACATCATGACCCCCTGGAGTAGGGTGAGGCACGATAGACAATCAAAAGTTTTCATTTGAACATATTGTAAAAAATCTTCAAAAATTTTCTGGAGAACAGCAAAGCCATTTTAGTAATATTAATATGGAAGCATAAGATCTGTTAAATAAATATAGATAAATAATGTGTAAAGAATCATTAAACGTCAACTTCAATTAACATGACGATCTCTTCAAAACATTATATTTCAGCAATTTGATTACTTTTTTGACATATTTCATTTTATTTTTGGTTCCTTGTGTGTTAAATATCAATTATTAAATAATTGTTAAATATCAAATATTAGTTCATTTGCTTATCATATTCTGCAATTTATTCTGAAATACCAGAATAGGATTCGATGATTATAGTCCAATTCTACAATGAATCTAAAAATAAACATTAAAAAACATAATAAGCCAACTCCGTATTGTTCAAGACCTCAATTTTGTTGTCGTCTGTCTGGTTAAACCATTTCGGGCCAGTTAACAATGGAGTTACCTCAATCTTGTTAATGAAAGAAATCGTAACAAAAGGAGAACTAATGGAAATTTTCAACGATGCAGCTTTTTGTAAACACGATTGACCTCCATTTTTTAAAGTACAGAAATTTGCGTTGTTGCAAAAATAGTTAAGTTCTTTTATTTATATCCTTGAATAAATTGCATACAAAAAAAAAAAAAACAAAAAAAAACAGAAGACAACAAGGTCCAATGTCATTATCAAATTGAAAAATATGTATCAAATATCTTTCAATTTACGAAAATGTTATTTATATATCACGGCATAATTTGTGTATCACTGATAATAATATAATGGCTATGTTATTTTGTAAATGAAGTTGATTTTGAGAGAGATCGAGAATTCATTTTTGGGGAAATCGCACCTCCACAGGTTTATGTGATATTTCTCCGACAATTATTTCATTGTTTTTTTTTAATCATAATTTTTTTTAATTTCAATCATATTTTGGTCCCACACCACACAGCATTTGAATATTAAAATAATTCCAATATTAAATTTGCTTTATAAATAAGTAAATGGCACACTGCAAAGCTTCACATAAAAAATTAAATATAGTATGACCTAAAACGTATATGCAAAACATATTGATGTATTTTTCGCGCACTTTAACTTATTGTTGTGGTTTGACAGAGGGTAATAAGGAATGATACATAGATGCTCTCTGCTAGGGTCAGCGTTTGGATACAATAACGCAGTAAGGCTCCCTAATTACCAGAATCAACATTCTTTCACGCACTGGCACAAAGTGGGGAAGTGATTTGTATATCAATAGTCTCATTGTAGACTTGTATGTATAACATTGCTTATATTTGTTTAGAATGGTGGAATACAATTATCTTGCATGTGTTACATATCTACTTTTTATGCAAGAAACTGCTTATCGAAAATGTAGCGTGTTTCCAGAGAGCTTTCTGGGATAAACGTAGAATCCCTAGTTTTTCCAACAAATATTCTAACTTAAGAATTTTCGTCTTTGCAATCGCGAAAAATAAATTTACCACACATTACACAAAAGTTGAGACTAATCGTGTTGCTTCATACTGAATAGCTTAAGGTAATGTTTTGTAATTAATTGTTACGTGTCGAGCAGATTTTCTTTCGCAAAAATACTTCAAAGTCGTAATTTAATTGCCCTTTGTTATATTAAAAAACGAATACAATAAATTCTAATTCTAATTTTAAAGAAATCTGGTTTTTTTATCTTCGAATCTAATCTCGCCGAGGACAGGTTTTCAATATAAAGCAATACTAGAAACTGATCCATTTTTGAAGTTTCTTACCTTGAACAGTGAACGTATAAAAGAGTATTCCCTCGATGGGTCCCTCCGTATGCGAGGCATAATGTATTTATTTTAATGTTCTTCACATGGTCAGTAGAAATTGATTGTTAATGATAAATCGCAAGATATTAAATTATTCATTATCACATGTTGATCTTTAATTGCTATTAATTATGCACAACAGAAATCGCATGACTGGTATAAAGTGGCACAAAAACTACTCTCTCCACTAAGGGTAGTACACAATAGTAATATCCTAAAATCGATAAGCCTTTCTTGTAGTGTAGAAAAAATCCCCTTAACGACAAATTGCACCTCTGATGTCGGATAAAAAGGACGCTGATTAGCAAAATTACATGCACTTTTTATTATCCTCTTTCAAAGCAGACGTTCGGTCATAAGCGCGGGTAGACAAATTTTACGGTATTTCGAGTGGACACAGGCTAGTGTTGACTTATTAGATTAATTACAAGGCACTGCAGTTTAGTTGGTATGCAGATCCATGAGCGAAATTGTGAACATCTTGCTCCAATGACTATTAATCACACGTGAGTCTGAAGAAAGAAGCCTATGATGCCATTATACAGGCTTCTTAAAAAGGCATTAACAGAATAAAAAAAAAACTGGATAAGCTTGATTGTTTATAGCTTTAGAAGTCTAGATGTAATTAGTTTTTAAAAACTTTTTGTTCTCCATACGAAATCGTAACAGACACATATGGTACAAACTGTCACCTAAGTGAATAGCTCTCTATATGAAAAGTGTTTTCTAACGATTTGGCAATGAAAATAAGCAGAAAAGTTTGCAAAGAATCGATAATGAGAAGGCGAAGGACCTTTGCATGGGTCATTCTTTGCAATCTGATTTAGAAAAATAATTTCAGATTTGACTTGCGTGATTTGCTTTCGTTTCCTCAAAGGAAATGACTTTTTATTGGCTGTCTTTGGGTAAAATGCTTTGTTTTCGCATTCTTAAGTAATCTCCAGCCTTGACCTTATTCCTGCAGCCATTACTCTGCCAATTTAATCTAGTTATCCCTTTTATTGGAACTATATATATGCATTCCAAAACTTTACCAATTTAATCTAATTATCCCTTTACTGGAATTATTTACATGCATTCCAAATACTTTACCAATTTAATCTAGTTATCCCTTTTATTGGAACTATGAACATGCATTCCAAACTTTTCATTAATAACAAACGTGTCGACCCATTACTGCAAAGTCCACATTGCCAAACCACTCACTCGCTGATTTTTCAGATTAACACTGTCCATCCATCGTCCGTACGTTAACATCTGAGCATTTTCAGCATCTCTCTTACGGCTAAGCCAATTCCATCCATTTTGATTTGGTATATATACAGCACCCACAGGCAAAAGGATAGATAAATTGTGAATATTATACTCCCTGTGTCTTTAGGGGTGGGGCCAGTCATCAAAATTTATAAAAATTTCTTCATTTTTGGACATTAATCAGTCAAACTGTTGGGCTGAATATAATACGCAATGAGTGCTCTACCAATATTCGGGAATTCCTGGAACCTTGGTGCAGTGCTCAGGCTCCAGGGCGGGGCTAAGTTTTCATATATATGTTTTTAAATCTTCTTTACTCATGGACATCTAGCTGACAAACTGTTTGCGTGGTTATAAGGAACACTCAACGTATTGTTTTGTGGATTCAAGTTCGGTCATATCTTTACATATACCAAGTACCACTTTAAGTTAAGCTGGAGCAAATACTGGACCAAATTATTGGATCAAAATTTTTCATGGGAATAAATAGGTAAATTTCTTTGTAGAAATCTTCCTCTGAAAAAAAGCAGGGCGAGAGGACTCGGTGAGCGGTGTGGTCAATGGGCCTCTTGTTCTTACTTCTTGGTTTATTTATCTTTTTGATAGATATACCTCATGAATATGAATTTCTACAGCTGTTTGACCACTGAAGCAACCTTTTCATTTGAAAAGACAGTAATGAAACATCTCTTCTCGTGTAAGTAGTAGATAGGGTAAATCAATTAATAATAAAAGTATTTAATGAATTACCTGCTGGACTCTTTTTTATAAAAATATCATGGTGTAGATATTGATGATTGTTGAATCAAGTAAAGCATTGTAAGAATACTTTTTAGTGTCGTTGGAAACATTTTTTTCGGAGATGAACGGTTGCATACATTGCTTAAATTACCGTTATACAGGAGTCACATCAACTTTATTTTATCAAACTTTGAAATGTTTTTGAAATGTTTAACAAAGCCCCCCCCCCCCCCCCCCCCGAACTCTGATTGACAGTGCAGACTGCAGAGTGCAACTAATTTTATGTGCCGAGCCGAATGAAAGTTGATTATTTGTAAAACTGATTGCAAAAGAAAAACAATTGCTAGGAAATGTTTGCACCTTAGTTTCATTTAGAAAGCCCATTCGGTAATAAAGGGCACGACTAGAAGTTATGATAATATCATCTATTTCGTGGTTAGCACACATGATATTATAGGCAATGTAGACAAATTTTTCGCAATAGAAAACTAAAGACAGCTTGGTATAATAATAGTAATACTTAAATAATCTCTATCTGTGCATTATCCGATATCTAGCATTTTAACTTTACGTCTTCACATAGCTGGAAATAATTATACACCACCTCTCCTGTTTTTAAATAATCATGTAGTGAAATTATTCATTACATGTACTTCTTTTTAACGACGTGTATTCTTATATTTTTCACAATAATGAATGTTGGTTGCAGAAGTTTCAAATTATTAAGATATTTGTGCATCTAACAAAGTAACATTTCACATGGACACGTACCGATATTCGCAACCAATTACTGTTCACAAAAGACATACACATGTTCAACAAAACATATTTATTGTTTCAATATTTGCCGTTGTTGCTAGACTATGATCTGCATCAATGAATAGTATTCCTTGCCCATGACACATAAAACAAAAATTATGAATAGAAAAATATGGCGATTATGTATTTTTCTAAGCCATCTCTCTATTCGGACAAAAATATACCCCAAGACCAACACATTAAATCCTCTAAAATTCATAAACGTGTTTTGGCCGTGGAATAATTAAATCTTTCAGAATGCAGTAACTTAATTCAACTGGCGTTTTCACAATTATTCAATGAATGAAAGATTGTTCAAAACGTGTGTTTCTTTTGTCAACTCAAGGTCACGAAAACTCCTGTGTTTGAAAGAGAAGATGTTGCAGGACTTACCTTATCTTCTGTGGATTTCGTATCCTCTGTGGCCATTTTTAATTACAAATGATTGTGTACAGGGTAATTTGCAGTAAGAGAACATACGGGTGGCCGATGGCCGAATGTTATGATGTTCAGGTTGAATGCATGATAGGCTTAACATGTGAAATAAATGCTGTGAGAATTCAATAGGGTATCTGGAATATGGGTTTAAAAGGCAGTTTCCATCCACAGGTAGATGAGGTTAGAGGTATGTAGGTCTTTTGAAACGGTCATATACCTCTACAATTTTCTAATTCATTCACGCGTACGCGTGCTTGTAAATGTTAAGTCGAAATCTTTTCCCGAAGCCAAACCCTTTTAATCGTGCGAAACAAGACAATACTATTTAACAAGTAATCTAATTTACCTCAAGCAAAAGTGTGCGGCAAAGAGCGCAAAATAGAATTATCTCTTGTAAGAAAATTAAACCACCTGGACCTTTGACGGTTGTTCATTCTAGGCGATTGTTGTGAATAAAGCAACCGGTCCATCTTGAAGACAATGTTATCTTGATTCTCCGTGATCATGTTCAATATTTTTTTTTTACATTGATAAATATTTTTCTTGTAAATACTGCAAAATTTATATACATTTTGCGTTTTCACATTGAAAATATTGATTCCTAGCGTTCATTAATGTTTTTAAAATCATTGTATAAGTTTTAATGTTGTGCATTGATGTAAAATGATAGAATACTTACATTTATCTCAAAAGCGCACGGCAATATATAGTAAATGATTAATTTCTTATTAAAAGTTACTATTTATCAAAGATACAGCAAACAGTGCACTTAGTATATTTATCTTTCAGAAACATCTCAGAATATACATTAACTGAAATTTATATATATTTCAAAAATTTCTATTTATTTGTTCTTAGTATGTTTTAAGTAAAATTGGTTTTTCATGCCAATAAAATATTAACATGTACTTTAAAAAATATTGAAATTCATCCCTGATTTCAGTCATAGTGATGTAATATAACCCAGAAATATGCAGATTAAGTCGACCAACTGGATATGGATACACAGCAAGGATAAAGATACGATTCACATAAGGATTCAGTAATACAACACTGCAATTTATTCAAGGCTTAGATACATTTCCTTTATTCCTATACATGTACCTGGAGCTTTTTTTCTTACGTGTAAAAGATATTTTTGCATTTTATTTTTAATACAGTCATGTGATTTTTTTTAGTTTATGTGCGTCACCCAAATATTCTGTTTAACCATTGAAAATGTCTGCAATGAACAGTTCTGAAAATGACTTGCATATGTTTGAACATTGTTTAATGATAAAAAATGTCATGGCAAAGTATTCCTTCGGAAAAAACACTTCACTTTTATTGGAAAAATACATCATTATACCACCAACATACCAAATTTTTAAGAAACAAATGGACTACTAACAGTGGCCAGGTGTAACGGATAGGTCATCAATGGCTAAGTCACTATGATAACCACTTCCGGTATGTCCTTCAATCTCAAACTGAAATTCAACCATGATATCATTACTGCATATCAGTAGAAATCCTACAAAACCCCTTTGAAACTTTTTTTTATGCCAGTGACGTTATATTCTGTTACATTTAATGATGGGCTGATGATTATCATCGAAAAACTGATCAATTTGTTTAGTAATTGGACTATCAAATGCAATAGTTTTAATCAAAATTCAAGAAATAATGTGTTTGTTGCAAATAAATCGAATATTTGTTATTTCTTTATATTACAATATAACTGCCAAATATATATAAAACAAACATTTTTCTATCAATATTATGGAAACTATAACCTGCCTGACACAAACTATGCTATAAGAAAACAAAAGGCCCAAGGGTCTTAACGGTCATCTAAGTATAATGTAACGATTCATATATTAAAATAAAATAAGCTGATATCAAATAAAACTATGTTGCCCAGAAGCAAGAGAAATGGGATAATCAGGGATCAGCAAAATATTAATTTAGTACTCAGTAACAAATCTCAAAGTTGATTTATTTATTTGCCTGTACTTTCGCCATTTGTCACAATCCCAATGCAGACAAAACAAAACAATAGTTCTAAAGCACTGCTAGTTAACACATTTAATTCCCCCTCACATTGGCCTCTATTAGTCTTTGAAGATTATTTAATGTAAAAAGATACGGTGTCCCATTTTCATTTATCTATTATTTAAGACTACCTGACCATTAAAAACTATGAAAGTACTTTTTGTATTAAATATTATAAAAATTCTTGTATAATTCTGTTATTCAATTGACCTTTTTAAGTTACCTTATTTACAGTAATTAACTATCATAGGTGAATAGCAAAGGGGAATAACTTCTTTTAGTAGAAATTAATAAATTGACCAAAGGGTACAGAATTTCAAAATCTGATAAAAACACCCTTGCTTATTGCAACTTTATATATTATGTTTGCCCTCCAGATGCCCAGGAGCAGAGAAGAAGATTTTCAAAGAAATAATCCATTTTAACTATAGATTCAACATAGCCCCACCCTAATACTAGAGCCCCTGACCCAGGGGCAAAGATATTCACAATTTTGGAAGAGGCACCCTTGCTCGTCATAACCATGAACTTATTATGTCTCCTTAAATACAATGGACAGAGGAGATTTTCAAAGAAATATTGCATTCCTATTATATATTCAAAAGAACCTCTCATTAGCCTGAAATCCCTGACCCCGTGGTTATGAATTTCAAACTTTTTGAAAAGACATCCTTGCTCACCATAACCATTCAATTAGTTTTTTTGTTAAACACCCAGAGGCAGAGAAGATTTTCAAAAAAAAAATAATAATAATAAAAATGCATTTCCACTATTTATATAGAAGCCGTCCCCTCAACGCATGAACCCCTGACCCTGGGGCCACAAATTTCACAATTTTGGAAGAGGCATCCTTGCTCATCATAACCATGCACTTAGTTTAATTGCTAAATACCCAGGGGCAGAGTAAAAGATTTACGAAGAATTAATGCAATTTCACTATATAATCAATAGAGCCCCATAACATCAGAACCCCTTACCCAGGGGCCAAGATATTCACAATTTTGGAAGAGGCGATCTTGCTCATCATTATTATGTATTTGGTTCATCTGCTAAATACCTAAGAACAGAGAAAAAGATTTTCAAAGAAATAATGCATTTTCACTGTATAGTCAATAGAGCCCCCCCCCCCTTCCAACAGAAAATTTCACAATTTTGGAAGAGGCATCCTTGATCATCATAACCATGCACCTAGTTTATCTACTTTATATACAGGGAGAGAGAAGATTTTTAAAGAATTTATGCATTTTCACTATATGATCATTAGAGCCCCATCCTAACTCTAGAACCCCTGACCTTTGGGCCATGAATTTCATAATTTGGTAGAGGGCTCAATGCTTATTACAATCATGTTATCAGTTTGACTGCTTGGTGTCAAGGAGTAAAGAAGAAGATTTTTAAAGATTGCACCCCCTCCCCTAGGAGGGCAGGACCATGAAATTAAAATTTTTGTTCCCCCTTACTCATAGATGTTCTATGCCAAAATTTGTTGACATTGGTTCAGCAGTTGCAGAGAAGAAGCTGAAAATGTTCAAAGGTTAACGCAGGACGACGGACGAAAACGAATAGCAATAGGTCATCAATATACTAAATATTTTTTCTTTTAGAGGCTGTCTACCGTATGACTGTCTACATGTGACCAACTCCACAAGATAAGGACTGTCTTTTGCAATACTTATATATATCCAAAAAGAGGATATTTTAAACAAATTAAGCATGATTCCTGATTAAAATCAATTTCAATGCATTTTGATCACGAGTCCAATCTTTTTTGATAATTTTTATTCTTCTAATTTCTAATAACCCTAACTATGGTATTTTGGGAGAGTTTTTATGGTATCGAAAGCTATAGTACTAAGACTGCAAATGATTTTTTATCCCCCCTCCCACCGACCGATTTTAATATTGATGCAACGGTGCATTGATCATTTGCAAAGGAAGAAGCGCAAACTTACATACATTTTACAATGAAAGTATTTCACTTGGGAGGGGGAAATCCATCTGAAATATTATTACCTGGAAGGTAGCGTGGATATTAACACTGAGTCTAAGATGAAGCCACCTGTTGCCATGATCACCAGTATACCTCTTCATGTGGTAGGTGTGGCCGTGCTGGATAAGATTGAATGACAGATACCCGGTCTGTTGTCCATACATATGGAAGTAAGCGCTGAAGCAGTACTGACCAGCTGGGTAAGATGGCGAGTCTAATTTTGCTGTCTTTTGATAATGGCCAGAAGCCTCCATATAAAGGTAATGTCCTGAATATCATCAAAAGCAGTTCATGTTCATAAAAAATAAACTTCTACACATGAAGGAAACAATGAATTGGTTGCATTGTTAGAATGGATATTAAAGTCTGTGTACAGTTTTTTTTAAAGGAGATAAGAATCAGATTATCAGAGGTGCATGGCTATTCATTTCACTGTCACATCTATCATTTTATTAGAGCTTGCATTTGACCTACACAGTTTCTTTTTAAAAAAAAACTCTAAAGAAAACATTTTATTACTACTAAATAGATTCTTAATAGAAGATATTTTGTTGTGTTTTCATCTTAAAATTGGATAGGTATCGGGCTTTCTAATCTACCTGATGAAAGATTAGGGGAAAAAGTATAAAATATTTAGTAAAAATAAGTAGGAAAAATTAGGGAAAAGTAGGAAATTTACCAGAAAAGCTAGTTTTTATCATCTTTTGGTAATAATTTTATCACTGCTCGAATTAAATGCAAATCTAGTCTCAGACTGCATAACCACCATGAGACTTCGCATCTGGAATTACACATATATTAACTAAACATTTACAAGAGGTGTAGCTAGGGACTACTTGATATGGAAACAAAGGAAGAGGGTTCTGTGGACCGCCTTGAGGCTCCCAGTAGGTCCAGGGCAAAGCCCTGGTTCGGGGTGCGGGGGGCAAAGTCCCCGGAAGCTGAACAGCTTAATTTTAGTGTCCCCAAAAGAATATTACTGACAGTATATTAACTGAATTTCAATATAAAAAATTCTTATTTCGCCATGAAATTTTATAATTAAGTAGAAAAGGGCTCTCCTGTATTATGATGGGATTTTATCTGACAAGTCGTGTGCTTTTCATCCTAAGCTCTACATATATTGTTACATATATCATTCATTTTAATTAAATAATTTGTAATTTGCAATCCCACTTACATTATTATTTTTAGTGCACCTTACACATTCAAAAAGTAGTTCTGAAAACTGGAGATCTCATCTACTAGAATATTAAGTGATAACACTTAATTTAAAATCATTGTACATTGTGGTGTCATGGTTGTCGTTTCATGAACAGTGTTTTGCTATGTAAATTGATAACGAGGTGTATATCAAAACCAGTTTCAGTTCTTTATTAGGTGGAAGCGCTTGTATATGCCTAGCTATCACCTTGAATACTCTTTAGAAAAACAACATTGTCTTTTTCTCACTCAGTTTGATTTAAAATCTTTTCTATTTTAGTTTATTTTACTTTAACTTTCTCAATCTCTTTTCATCTGTATTATGATACCTTTCACTTCTTTCTTTCGTGACTAAAAAGTAGGAATAGTTGGAGGATTTTCAAGAAAAGTAGGATAAAGTAAGATCAAAAAGAAATAGTAGGAAAATGTAGGTACAGTAGAAAGCCTGTTGTTTAATACACGAAGTAAACGACGAATCATCCTCAGGTGTAAAATACTAAAATAGGGAAAGTTTTACCTGAAGTACTTCCGTAGTGGTCAGTGGTGGGTCCGGTATTGGCACTAGGTGTACGTCCATGTCCATCTGTCCACTGAAGGTTATCTGTTGTGGATTGGGTCCATCCACAAAGTCCATTGTCAAAAGTGCATGTAGCAGCTGTCAATAAGGAATTAAAAGGTCATCCTGTAAGATCATTTTTACTCTATTATTTTTATGGTGCATAATTAAAATATTCCATCTATGAACTTGTTATGCGAACACGCATATTTCAATTTGAATAAATCTTTAATAAAATACAAGTACCAACTTTTTCTGTAGCAAACGTTTGAAAAGAACTACTATGTTAGCATTTTGAAGGACTGAATATTGAAGTAAAGATATACCTTGGCAGTTAGAACTATGTGGAAAGTGTTCTTTCAAAGATTTATAAGAAAGAAATGACTTATAAAACATAAAGCTTATTCTTAAAATTTAAGCACAATACTCTGGTGACCGTGAAAATCATCCAGATATCACCAATCTACCTATCCTCAGAAGAAAAAGATTAAAAAGCACAACAGACAGTGTTTAACGTAACAAAACGACTCTCTTTCTCTCTCATACGAGACATATATCCGTTGAACATTTACAACAACATACCTCCATTGGATGGGAATGTATCTAAAACGAGAAATAAGGACAATACGCAACAGAATCGACACATGAGTAAATTAAATTGACAATATCTATATGAATCAATTAGATCAATTAGTACAATTCCAACAAAAATGTGGAATTCTTGATGTCGACAAATAGGTTATGTCTAAAGCCTTTCCTTGTGATTTTGAAGAACATCCTATGCATTGAATAAACAAAATGAAAGGATGACAGCACTTAAGGACATGCGAAATTTGCGACAAAATAAACGACCTTTTTTTCTTTTTAATTGCAGGAATGGTCAACATCAAGTCTACAACTTTGCGAAATTACTTAAATAAAAGTAAGTACAAATGTATTTACAAAGTACGAATCTGTTTTCAAAGGCGGGGTCATCATAATTTCTTGAATCTCCGTACGATAATTAGTATGCCCACTCTTTCGCTCACTTTATACATAGTCTGCTTATGTTTGTCTATTGTTTTTCGTTGAATAGTAGTTGTAAATTTCTATTTATAATGTTGTGTCAAAAGCAGAATAATAGACAAACATGCGCTCGTGGTTTAAAAGAGAAAAAAATGCATCTTCTTACATTTGTTCTCTCTGTTTTAACCAAGGGTTGTGACATATGGAATATTATAATTCACTACTTTCCCTCAGGTAACTCTGTGAAACTAAATTGTAAGGTGGCATATTTTGTGCTAACTAAACATTGTGCTCGAACACGTTAAATTGTTAGACACCGATTTAAAATCTTTTTACCTAACATGGACGTGCTCATATTGTTAATTTCGTTTTGAAACTTTTGTAAATAGTGTACTTGTGCCATACAGAATAAAGAAAGAGATTGCAAAGTGTGATCACGTATTTTTTATACGTCATTGTTATTTTTCTAGCCTAATTTCAGACCCATTCTTACAATCAAAGTTAGCTCCACCTCCAATGCCTACCTTTTGTTCAATCAAAGGCAGGTAAGTGTAAATTCTCTATATTTGGAAAACAGAAATGACAAAAACCATAGAATTAGTTTATTGTATCACAGTCTAAATTCATTTTAAAATATAAATTTGGTACCAAATTGACAGAAATCTTTAATAAATATGAAAGTGAAATTAGGTTAACATATGAAAGCAACAGAAGCGACCGAAAAAGAACCAAACCCCAGCGTTAAGTGCAGTCATCCTTTGCCGAAGTTTTGCGGTGCAATGTTTAAAATGCTGATGCAAAAACAGCATTTCTTGACAGTTTGATGTAAGGCAGGTTTAAAATGCTACTACATGAAATTTCCCTTTATTTGCACAGAATTTTGTTTGAATAAGCATAAGAAAGTAGACTCACGTGGGGTGGCGGTCTGATGATGCACTGTGACCTGAGGAGCAGAGGTAGCCCCTGTTACAGCGCCACCTGGTGGTGATCCAGGTCTAGGAATACAGCCGTAACGAATCTGAATTTCTTTGGCATCGATGTCGCTCAGTCGAACACGTTGACCGATCGTCACGCCGGGCTGCAGAGTCTCAATGGTGACTTGTCGTCTGTTGATGGCGAAAGCATAGGCGCTGTAGTGCATCACGGATCCATAGTCGTAAGGTTCGTTCAACATATCTAGTTGAGGTCCTACCTTGTATTTATCAAAGTTTCTTTCGTGTCCTAAATATCACCAAACACGAATTTAACTCATTAATATAAATATGAAATACTGAAAAATGATTTCTCTATGATATAAATATTTCTGAAAACTTAAATTTCAACCACTTGAAAGAATTGATTCCCACCATGTTGAATGTTTTCGAAGTGAATTTTGACGTAGTTGTCTCTGTCAGCTCTACTTTGTTCGTGCCAGAAACCGAGAGCATGTAAAATTTCATGCATCACAGTTCCTTTCCTCAGGCATCCTGTTCCTAATGTTACGTCAGCACGTCTGCCATGGTAACCAACAGGTGTATGACAGCTAAAGAAATTTCAAAGATATATACAAAATAATTTTATTAATTTCTTTTTGCATATTTAAATAGTAATAACATTGCATAATGAAATGGCATAAGGGTTTTTGAAAAGAAATTTCTACCCCGATCCATATGTGAATTGGATGTAGGCAGCGTCATTTGTTCTTGGCCTGAAGTCTATGCACTTCTTGCCATTTACCATGGTTTTATCCATGATTTCCTGCATGGCGTCCTTGAACAACTGGACGTGTGATGGAATTGCTGAAAATTTAAGAAAACGCTTGAATAAAGATGCTATTAGTAGCTGAAGGCAAGTGTATGATAGGAAAATTTAGATGTACACTTGTTTGGTAGAAGAAACTGGTGTAGATTTAAGTTGGGATATACCTTTACAAAAATGCACAGAAGGTCTAATCAAATCTCTAATTTTATCATAGCAGATTTTAGAGAGAGGCTTAAGGGTTCAGTATTATTATGTTTGGCAATGTTAGAATCTCTCAAAGGTTTTAGTTCAAAATCACATAAATATTTTGAACATTTGCATAAAAAAATACATAAAAAGAGGTACTTCGTATTGGAAAAAAAGAAGGTACGTCGTCTGTACCTGAAAAAGGAGAAAAATGAAAACGCCAAAAACACGTGCCCAGGGCTTGCCCATGCTAATGAATTACAACATCTAAGCGTCATCATGAGGGGACCACATAAATCCGGAAAAATAAATTTCAAAAGAAATTCAGAAACATAGTGATAAATGTCGCTCTCAACAACTATTTATCTTTAACGGATAAATCTGATTACAATAAAACTTGGCAAGATCAAATAATGATTCTGTGATCTTGTTTGAAAGAAAAGTTTCAGCATGTCGAAAAATTTTCACCAGAAAATTTATTACATTTAATCATTTTATCATTTATTATCATTTAAAGAAAGTTTTCTTGGGTCTTCATTCTTAATTCCAAACTCTGGTTCAAACCCACAGCCTTTTAAAGATAAAGCGAGGGACCGAAATCATCTTAAGAAAAAGATTGACCAGGTCATACCTGCATGATGGCTATCGATAGTATAGTGAACAACACCATGTGGCCAAAGATATCTCGTATCTCCTATAGCATTTCTAAGCTGAAATAGAGCACATATTCTTATAAAGGTTTATTTTCTTACAGAATTTACCAAAATTACTAACCTAATTTTAGCATAGTGTTATTAACAATAATTTGCACGTCTCACATACATTTGATTCTTGTTCAGGCATCAGCTCCATGTCACCCTCGAACAAACCTAAAAATATAAAAGATTGGTACCACAGTTTTACTAAATAGGAATCAGAATAATGCAAGTAATAATAATAATAATAATAATAATAATAATAATAATGAAAATAATAATAATAAAAGGAATTCGATTTAATAAATAGGTACATGAATTGAATGATTGATTACTTATTTAAACTCTCTTACCAGGATTTTCCTCAGGATAAGCTTGATCAAATCCTAGTTTAAAAAAAAAAATCACTCATTTTTATTCGATTCTACTTAAAATGTTTAGTAACCATTTTTTTTTTATAAATCATTCATTGATTTAAATTTCACCGCCGAATCAAGTTAAAAAACTACTGTAAAAAGTAAACAGCCGAACTTACCATCTGGTACTTCCTAAAATACGGAGTGGTGAAGTTCATTATTTTTATGAAGAATTAAATATTTTACATAACGTTAGAAATTTATGTAATAATATTTACAATCATCGTTATAATATCCATTGCGCAAAAAAAAAAAAAAAGAAAAGAAAAGAAAAGAAAAGAAAAAAATGACAATTTTTGGGAAAAGTTTAAGATCTAAGATTTTCTGTTAATTGTTTATTGATTAATAAGTAATAATGACAAAAAGTACTAGCCTGTTTTGGCCTGGCGACAACTAATGTAACAAAGAACCCTATAAGCCACAACTTCATCCTGGTGTATTGTGAGATCAACTAGTGAAATTCAGCCAGGTCAGAAGGGCTTATAATTGAGTGTATGTTATGGAGGACTTACAGAGTCATCCGTGAATCTGACTATTAATTACTGAATGATAAGTTTTACATATTTCAGATGTACGTAGTGATACCCTTACACTGCTCTTTTTCGTGCGAAGTTGCATGGACAAATAAAAAAGGCATATTTTCAATTTCAATCTTCGATAGTATATAGGAACTGGAAACATATTCTTGTATTTTCAAAATAATAACAATAATGATTTGTACTTTTATATTTACCCTATGGCATCCAAATAAAACTTTGCGCTATTGAAGCAGTGTTCTGACTCTGAGGAAGCATACTGGAGAGACAGAGTCAAAGCTGTGCAGAAAAACAAATATTGGATCGACAACATTTTTTTTTCTGACAAAAAGCACTTTGGAAAACTTTTACTGTAGAAAATAAGCATGCTTTGAATTTTCAAATTTATTCTTAAAATCTTTGTATTTATTTACTTTTTTCTTTAAAAAATATGTATTTATCATTTATGAAGTACTTTAGATGATAAAACACGATGTTTATTTTTAAAATGATTTTTAATGAATAAAAGTCGTAATTATTCCGGATCCTTTCCTGTTGCCTCAAATTGACACCAAACTCCTTTTTTTTCAATGGTGTAGATTTCTCCATTCTTCAACATAGGTAAAAATTTCATAGCAGAATAAAAGTGAACTAGTATCGATACATTATGCATTTGATGAAATGCGTTACTTAACATGTATTGCCCTTTTTCTTGGTCTTTTATGAGCCATTCAGAGTCGACTGGCATGAGTTTGGATTTTTTCCTGAATTGTACATAGTTAAAATACAATATCCAAGCGTCAAAAGAACTAGTATGCGATAATATATAATGCCACATTCAATTCAGTTTCTGTAAACGCTATGTGAAATTTTGTTGCTATGTATGAGTTTCCATACAAAATCTTTGTAGCTTTAGTAACAGACTTTGCTGTGTCGTTACCAAACCTGTAAAAATCCGCCCCAATTCGTTTTGAATCACGTCATCATAGATTGGTCAACTTGGTACACCTTATAGTAAATGTTATGAACTTACTATAAAAGTGCAAGAAATCATCCTATTGTAGATATATGTAGATAATATATTGCTTAGATTGTTTGTTGAGGTTGATGTACGAGTTATTTGTCAGTCTCAGTTTGAATTTGCAAGTAACGAAAAGGAGAACGATTGAGAACTAATTAATTATTACTGCGTTTAGTTTGAGAGATCCTTGGAATGCACTTAACGTTATAAATAGTGTGGACTCACTTAATGCGGACGTAACATATTTGGGAGTTTCTAATGTTTACGACTTCAGAGAATTTTACGATTTTAACGAAGTAGTGATTCGTGAATGTGGCCAATGTTTTACAATGTTTTGTCTATAATTTATCAGATCCAACAAGATAAAAAAAAATCTTTTTTATTATTATTTATTTATTTTCCGTGACATAATTCTTCTTACAAAGAATGGTACCAAACATGGAGAAACATACCTGCTTCGCCAAAAATGTATTGTTTATCTACTTTTTGTTTGTCCCTGTGGTTTTAAGTTTTAACATCTTTACACAAGTTAAGAAAAACCAAACAAAGTTCTCTTTGGACATTAGATGGCAATATTGTCTACTGTGATTGTTACTATATCTAGAAATATGCATATTTCGCTGTCGATTTTTTTAAATGAAGCATTTCATTTTGATTGCTAACTTTATTTACTCGTTGTTGCGTTAATTGTTATTTAGGCCACTCCACTTGTATTTCTTGTACATTCATAGTTCATTTTATATACTAACCTTAATTGTTTAAGGAATCATTCTGCTGTGTTTTATACGTAGATAATATACTAGGCAAAAGGGCTAAGGCACCATTCAATATTCTCATATGTAAACAGAACATTTGCCTAATCGGCACGAGTAAATCTAAGATACTTGTTCAATGCCGTCGTAGGATTTGCCGATATCATGGTGTCAACACAAGACCCTCAAAAGAACTATTAATTTAGTATTTAGCTATGGTGGTCAGTGAGGTGACAACAGCGATGGTATCCTTGTCTCTCTAACGATTAGAGTGATATGTCTCTCATATCACATAGGAGTCACCCAGTGCTTTTGCATCTCGGTCCACCACACTTTTGCCACAGATGTTGCCACAGATTTACATTGCAATCTTGCAATAATTGTGTGGTGTATGTTGAATGCCGTGACCACCAATAGAATACATTTTCATATTTGTTAATCTAGTTAAAGCATTTTTAATATATTCGATCAGTGCATATTATCTATTCAAGATATATTACTAAAGTCAGGTACTCTTCACACAATTGCTCCGAAGAAAATAGTTCCATTCATGATCAGTAGATACAACATTACAACAAATGTTAAGAATAATGATGTATATTTAATACGTTAAAGAAAACAAAATTAACGTAAAAAGATTTTAAGAAAATCACTTTTCCCAAGAAAAGGAAATAAAAAGTTTTCATATTCCTACGCTCGCTGCCTCCTCAGTCTTTTTCACGAAAATATATAGGTCATCCTTCGATTGATAGTGATAAATCTTTTCACCAATTATATAACTGTCATGATTATTGTTCGTTAATTGCCGTATATTTTCTTTTGAGTGAGAATATTAATCATTAACTGTGTGTGTGTGTGTGTGTGGTTTTTTCTCTTTTTTTAAATAACGGAATGGTTATTATGTTGTTAAACACCTGCAATCGTAACTTCTCGGCAAAGCAACGTGATTTGCCGAGCTCGTCTGAAAGGATCTTCGCACGTGTGTAAACCTAGTCTATTTGGTCTTGCAAGCACAGGTATGTGCATCGTTCGCTAGTAACGCTTAGATCATGTAGACTGGGTATCAGTATTTGCTACGGACATGAAGAAGAACTATACACCAGTTTCATAACAAGTGCAGGTTTTTTTACTCAAGCCCTAGACTGGGCTAAAGGGGCTGAGTTACCTAAAACGATGCTAGGTCATTGATCTACTCAGTTTAAAAACACGAAAATATACTATTTTTGTAAATAAAAACATTTCTAGAAACAAAAATGAAGTTTATCTTCAAAACGTCTCTATATTCAAAATCTATATAAAGTGTTAAATGTCGGATTTTATTCTATGACGAAGGAGTGATGCTCCACAGCCGCAACCGATCTCGCGCTTTCCTTTGCGTTTAACAACGGCCGTCAATGCATCTCTAGACGAGTTCATTGATTACTCTTGTTGACCATCTTTAACATCTGCCTATACTTTGAGTTAAAGTACTTTAATAGCACAAAATTAAAAAATAAATTAAAATCTATCCTTGATAGATCTATAGTTTTGCTATTTATAAAAATTGGGCTATCTTTGATCTTTGCTTGGACTTGTTTCGAATTTTTACAGAAGATTCTAACATTGGAAAGTTAGATGGTACACATGTAGCACAGGCCCATAGTATGCGGGATTTTTTCGGAGCCCCCCCCCTTTCACTTTGAAAACGTTGCTACAGGCCTGTAACATGCTATTTGGATTAAATATTCCTGAAAATGAGTGAGCTGTTAAATACATCTTTAAAATTATACGGTTAATTATATTTAGTCTATGTTCTATGTGAAATTAAAACTTTTTCTATAGGCATCTGATACGTTGTGATAATAAAAGTCACTAATCGCATGTAACGTTATATACATGTATGTACATGCAGTTTCCTTAGTACATGCATATTTTATTCAACAAAAGATGTTGAAACCCAGTAGCCTAAATATTATGTCATTTTAGGTTATTTATGGCCATTGTATAGTTGACTTTCTACAGCTTGAGTATCTCTGACGTTTTATCAGTAAATAGTTTTTTTTTTAAAAATTAGAAATCATCTGAGCACAATGAAAATTCGAATAAATTAAAAGTCGAATATCTTGGATATGGGGTAACCCATATCTATTCTTGTTAATAGAGGAAACAAAAAAAATTTATTTATTTTATAAACCTTACAAAAGGAACACCCTGCAGAGATCATATTGACTGTCCTACCATGCCCTATGGTCAAGTACCGCTTAGGATGATTTTTTTCTGAGTTTTGTATGAATGCAAAAACAAAGAACCCAAATCAAGATAGAAAATAGATTTATCCCCCCCCTCCCCCCACCTACAGTGTGAGCACGATTTTCATACATTTCTATGAAATCGTTACGCTTCATTTAACATACGATTCTTCATTCAGATTGAGCATTTAAATGAATTACTTTTAACTTTTTTAACATATTATTAATACATTAAATTCATCATTAACAAGTTTTGAAAAGGTAATTATTTATGGTGGTTTGTTAGCAGTTTTATCTAGTATATTTTACTTAGGTTGTTTGCTGATGATACATTTAATGTTATCTGTCAATCTCTGTTTTAAATTGCATGTCCAAAAAAGAGTCTGAATAAGAACTGTATAGTTGTTACTGCGCTAAACTTATAGTTTGGGGGATCTTTGGAATGCACAGCGTTATGAATAGTGTGGACTCACTGAATGCGGCCGTTGTAACGAGTTTGGGAGTGTCAGATGTTTATGACTTCTGAGCATTTTACGTTTCGTAACAAGAAATAGTGATTCACGAATGCGGTCAATGTTTAACAATGTTTTCTCTATGTAGCATACACGTGTTGAACTAAGTATATGTTTTTTTTTATTAATATATCGAAGGATTTTGCAAGAAATCCTGTCCAAGAAAGATACTCTTCTTAAAAGCAATTTGTACTGATGTTTGAAATTACTGCACTTTTTCACCATAAAAGAATGTTTATTGAGCATTTATTTAATATTTGTTTTTGCAATTCCTGCATCTCTATAGACAACACAAGTAAAGAAAACCAATGAAAGTTCTCCTTAAACTACATGGCAATATAGTCAACTGTGATGGTAACCATTTACAGAAATATGCGTATCTTGCCTCTCGATAGACTGTCAATTTTATTTTATGGTTACTATTCCTTTAATTATTTCTAGAAATGTTGCCTCGGTCTTGTTTTCGTTGAAAAGATCATAAAATGATCTCGCTAACCTATGAAAAATCTGTGAGCATAGTAAGATTTCGCTGCATGTCCGTAAAGTTAAGTTGTGAACATGACTTCTTCTTGCTCCAAAGATGGTTCAGACCATCTCAAAGAATATTTTCTGAACGTAGCTTTAGCTAGAGAAAAAGGCAAATTTCGACAAAAAATCGTAAAAGTAAAGACTGGAAAACATGGTTTACTTTGGTGAATCTTCACTTGTAATTACACCTTTTATGTATGCTATCACACTAGTGATCATTTACACTAGATTTCACTAATGGGATATAGAAGTAAGTAAAACCTTTTTTATAAAAAGATGTTAAAAAGAAAAGAATTGATGATATATTTGAACATTAACGTAATGTATTTCAGTGTTAGTGTCTTGTCTCACTTTGCATAATCCTTTAATTCTATCTCTCAATTTGTATGGGAGCCTGGTTAGAAAGTCAGTAGGGATCTTTTTGATATTTTAGTAAAACATTTGACTTATTTACACATATAACATATTGACATCAAAATCAATATGCTTTAATCGCGAACTTTATTCCAAATGTTATATACTGTATATAGTATGTATGTCAGATGTACTAAATAGACTTAAATCTTAGTACAAATATTCTTGCTATCAGCAAGCTCCCGACCTTTCGTGTTATGAGGTGTCTGTACTGTGTCCTTATCAGTAGGACACCATATTAGTCTTATTTCTAAATTATTCTTAGCAGTGCCTATTTACACGAATTCATCAGTCGGTCCATAATTATATTGATTAGCTTTCTAGAGATATCGAGATTCGTAAACTGAAATGGTAGCTAATTTCTGAAAGAAGATTTTACAAATTTTGTAATGTCTATACTATGAAACGTATGTGTATTGCTGATTTATTATCATTTTTCTTAACTATGCTATTTGCTGTTTCAATGGAAGAGGTTACAAAATAGTTTTTAAAAATATAAGCTACACCATGTAACATCATCCACTTCAACATGTTCAATGCTACCATCTCATTTTTGACAAAATAAAATGTTTCACAAAATTTATATATTGTATAAATGTAAGATTAAAACGCCAGTCGTGTTTTTAATAAAAAATTCATAGTATAAATAGCTCGTCTAAAATTTTAAGTTATGATTACATGAAGTCAATCAAAAGAGAGAACATTGTAAATGGAGGGTGGAAGAGGATGTTGTAAAAAGTTGGGAGAAGGGGTTGGAGAGAAGATGTGAGAGGTTGGGAGGGGAGAGAAAGTAAGACAGTGAGTTGGGAGGGTTTCCCTTGTTCAACTCTACGTCAACCTTATCAAAGCCAAAAATAAATACGTGTATTTGTGCAGTGTGAAAATATCGTGACAAAGGATCTTCACATTTTCTTATCATTCTGACCTTGTATCGATTTTGTGCTACATGAATTCTTATCATAATGTATATTTCACCAAAAGGCATGATGATGTCGGATATACATAATTTAATCATGAAAACTATTATGAAACTAATGCATAATTATAATATTCTGTCAATGTTTTCATTTGAGACCGTCAATTTGATGCTTAGAATTTTCAGGAATTCCTCAATTTGTTAGTGATAAAATATACTGAGACTTTATATGATACTTTCATATATAACTGTCAACAAGTATTTGACTGAAGAAATTTGATTTGCTAGGGCGATATTCTTTTGCAGTTTTCTCGATTATTTCATTTATAATTTCATGGAACTTTTTAAAACATTTTACTAGAGTTTTGGAGAACAAAAAAAAAAAAAAAGGCTGAAAATCCTTTTAAATGTTTACCTTTAATTATCATACATTTATTACAAGATTCAGCAATGATTCGGTGTCACTGATAAATCGTCAATAGCAATATCACTATGGTAACCATTTCCAGTGTGTCCTTCGATTTCAAACTACAACAATACGTATTTTATAATAAATAAGATTCTTCCAAATAATCATGTTGAATAGCGCAGGCTGTCATACTGATATAAATTTCACAACTCGGACCAAAATTATACCTGTTATGATTTTAAAAATGGATAAGTGAGATTTTTGAAGTGCTATAATAAATTAAGATACTAGTAAATTATGATTTTTGACGGAAAAATTTCGGAACATCTCGGATGAGGACCTACCTGGAATGAGGAAGCATGTACGTTGATACTCAACCTCATATGGAGCCATCTGTTACCATGATCACCTGTATATCTCTTCATCGTGTAAACACGTCCGTGTTGAACAATGTTGAATTGTAAATACCCAGTCTGTTGTCCATACATGTGAAAGTAAACACTGAAGCAATATTGTCCACCAGGGAACACTGGTGAGTCTAACTTGGCTGTTTTCTGAAGATGGCTGCTGGCCTCGAGGTATAAATAGTGTCCTGACAGGAAATAGACAAGATACTTACAGATTCTCTTTTTATTACTTTGAAGTGTAAGCAAACTAATATCATTAACGAGGTTCTGAGATTTTTAGCTCACCTGAGCCGAAGGCTCAAGTGAGCTTTTCTGATCACATTTTGTCCGTCGTCCGTCTGTCCGTCTGTCTGTCTGTCAGTCCGTCCGTCTGTAAACTTTTCACATTTTTGACTTCTTCTCAAGAACCACTGGGCCAATTTTGACCAAACTTGGTACAAAGCATCCTTGGGTGAAGGGGAATTTAAATTGTTAAAATGAAGGGCCAAGTCCCCTCACAAGGGGAGATAATCAAGAGAAGACAAAAATAGGGTGGGGTCATTAAAAAATCTTCTTCTCAAGAACCACAGGGCCAGTAAAGCTGAAACTTATATGGAAGCATCCTGGGGTAGTGTAGATTCTAAATTGTTCAAATCATGACCCCCGGGGGTAGGGCGGGGCCACAATGTGGAATCAATGTTTTACATAGAAATATATAGGAAAAATCTTTAAAAATCTTCTCAAGAACCACTGGGCCAGAAAAGCTGAAATTTATGTGGAAGCATCCTGGGGTAGTGTAGATTTTAAATTGTTCAAATCATGACCCCCGGGGGTAGGGCGGGGCCACAAGAGGGAGTCCAAGTTGTACATTGAAATTAATAAGAAAAATCTTTTAAAATTCTTCTTCTCAAGAACCACTTGGCCAGAAAAGCTGAAAATTATGTGGAATCATCCTGGGGTAATGTAGATTCTAAATTTTTCAAATCATGACCCCGGGGGTAGGGCGGGGCCACAATAGGGAATCCAAGTTTTGCATTGAAATATATAGGAAAAATCTTTAAAAATCTTCTTCTCAAGAACCACTGAGCCAGAAAAGCTGAAACTTATGTGGAATCATCCTTGGGTAGTGTAGATTCTAAATTGTTAAAATCATGACCCCCGGGGATGGGGCGGGGGCCACAATAGGGAATCCAAGTTTTACATTGAAATATATAGGAAAAATCTTTAAAAATCTTCTTCTCAAGAACCACTGAGCCAGAAAAGCTGAATCTTATGTGGAAGCATCCTGGGATAGTGTAGATTCTAAATTGTTCAAATCATGACCCCGGGGGTAGGGCGGGGCCACAATAGGGAAACATTGAAATATATAGGAAAAATCTTTAAAAATCTTCTCAAGAACCACTGGACCAGAAAAACTGAAACTTATGTGGAAGCATCCTGGGGTAGTGTAGATTCTAAATTGTTCAAATCATGACCCCCGGGGTAGGGCGGGGCCACAATAGGTATTACAAGGGGGAAGTCTGGTAATGAACAGCATGGCCAAAGTTACTCAGGTGAGCGATGTGGCCCATGGGCCTCTTGTTTCAGTATGATTCTCTTTATTCAGAGTGCTTGTGGGTATTAAGACAAGCAAATAGGCAGTCTTGGAGTGTAATAATTTCCTTCTAACTATACATACAGAGAGAGAGAGAGAGAGAGATCTACCAGATGTGCTTCCGTAGTGATCAACACTTGGGCCTGTGTTTGCACTTGGTGTACGCCCATGTCCATCTGTCCAGTCAAGGTTATCTGTTCTGGATTGGGTCCACCCACAAAGTCCATGGTCGAAAGTACATGTTGAAGCTACAAAGGAAAACCCCAGTCATTTTTAAACAATCTGATGAAAAAATGTATATACACGATACTTTATAATTGTGTAAACTAGGATTGAAAACATACCTTGATTTGATGGGAAGGTATCTGAAAGGGAGGAGAAAATTTGTTCAATTTATGTTTTCATACCTTGCAGCTAAAGATAGATTGTTGACAAATACCAGGAATAATATAGACATTTAAGTTTTTAACCTACTTATTAATAAATGATTATTAAAACTTTAATAAAATAATTAAATTATAAACTTATCTTATAAATTTTTTTATATGTATTTTGAATGCCAAAATATGATTACTATGTATTTTACAGTGTAATTAAAATTATTGAGAACTATTTTTAAAGAAATCGTACTTCTAAGAAAACTAAAATACATCCAATTTCAATATTATTCAAACAATTCTAATATGGCTATATAGAGAAAATCTGGATAAGTGAATCAAGTCCCTCAAAGACATGACATTTCATGTTTTACATGGAATTACATGCACATATATTATTCTACAATCTTGATAAATTGCAAAACTTACGTGAAGTAGCTGTTACGTGATGAATTGTGACATGAGGAGGGGAGGTAGCTCCTGTCACTGCTCCACCTGGTGGTGACCCTGGTCTGGGAATACAACCGTAACGAATCTGAATTTCCTTGGCATCGATGTCGCTCAATCGAACACGTTGACCGATCGTCACGCCGGGCTGCAAAGTCTCAATTGTGACTTGTCGTCTGTTGACGGCGAAAGCATAGGCGCTGTAGTGCATCACGGATCCATAGTCGTAAGGTTCGTTCAACATATCTAATTTGGGTCCTACCTGGTATTTATCGAAGTTTCTTTCGTGACCTTAAAGTTCAATAAGTTTTGTATATATATATATATATATATATATATATATATATATATATACCTTGATCTATTATGACGTCACAATGAACTTTTGCTTTTGGACGTTACCAGATAATCTACCTGACATTTGTATAACTGCCTGAAGAGCCTATCATGGCGAAAGCGCTTGCAGAAAATATTTTGTGATTTTTTGGATTTTTATTTTTAATACCGGTATATATATATATATATATATATATATATATATATATATATATATATATATATATATATATATATATATATGAGAGGAAAACTATGCATGCTAACAATAATACTGTAGTCATTCTAAAGCTTTTTGCAAGCTCAAAGTGTTCTTTCTACAGTTTGTCCATCTATCCTCATACAGACCAGGTTGAATGTTGTCAAAATGGATTTTGACGTAGCTATCTCTGTCAGCTCTACTCTGTTCGTGCCAGAAACCGAGAGCATGTAAAATTTCATGCATCACAGTTCCTTTCCTCAGGCATCCTGTTCCCAGAGTTACGTCAGAACGTCTGCCATGGTAACCAACAGGTGTATGACATCTTAATAAAGAAAAGTAAGTTTAAGTTAAAATACCCCTCAGATTGTCAGTGGAAAATTTATTCTGTAAATATGTATTGCCATACCCAGATCCATATGTAAACTGGATGTAGGCACGTTCGCTTCCCCTTGGCTGAAAGTCGATGCATTTCCTACCATTAACCATGGTCTTATCCATAATCTCCTGCATGGCAGCTTTAAACACCTGAACATGTGATGGAATCGCTGAAAATAAATGTTTTGACGATCACTTGCGATCTCATACCAATTTTTTGAATATTTTTTAAGCAAAGAAATGAAATTTCAGCTATTTTATTCTGAGTAACATCGATATAAGCCACTGGTCCTGTTTTCATTCTATTGTGGAAATAGAATGGACATAAACCCGTGGCTTGCGATGATGCGGTCTCGGGAAACTACATGTATCTTCCACTTTACATGCTTGTGTCCACTAAAATTATATACATCAATAATTTTAATATAGACTGGATTTTTTTTACCTGCATGATGAGAATCGATCGTATAGTGAACCACTCCATGTGGCCACAGGTATCTAGTATCACCTATAGCATTTCTTAACTGTAAAATCAAAGTTGATGCATTTCTAAGTATGTTAGGATGTCAACATTGGAGAAAGGTAAGGATGAAATATTTTAGAAGTCAATTCTGTTCTATTCGAATCTTCAAAATATAAATTACACATTACTACAGTATATCGTATATTATTATCAGGGAATTTTGAGGTTGAATTATGAAAGGCTATCATCTAAATTAGCGTAAAATCTCCATACTTTAACTTTACAATACCTGTATTTGCAAAAAAATTACTATGTTAGCAGGAAGGGAAACTCACATTTGATTCTTGTTCAGGTTGTAATTCAATGTCGCCCTCAAATAAGCCTGGAAGGCAAAATAAATGATGTCGAAAAAGATAAAACATTTCTTTTGTTTATGGATTGTTTGTTAGTTTGTTTTAAATTTTCACAATTATTTAAGCGATTCAAACCTGGATTTTCTTCTGGATAATCAGGATCAAAGCCTAAGAAGTGGAAAGGAAATAGTTACTGTCTTGCTTTCTACTTAAAGTAAATGACATTTAACATATAATGTACATGTATGTATATGAAAAGTGTATTGACATGAAAGATGATAAATTAAGACTTACCAACAGGAACTTCCTTAAAAATACAAGTACATATTACATGATTTTTTTTCTATTTATATCTACATCATTATTTTCACCCCCATGCAATAAAAAAAGTACGTCGTGTTTTAAAGACGACAATTGATAATAGATGAAATAGGTAAATAAATTATTAGTTTTTCCAACCCCAATTATTTATATGTTTGATTTGTTTTGTTTTGTTTGTTTGTTTGTTTGTTGTTTTTTTCATTATGGTAAAGGAAATTCGTGAAATAATATTTGAGGAACAATCTTAGAATATAGTATTCAAGCAAAGTTATTTGGTTGTTAGTCTTTGACCTCTATAAAATAAACCAGTAAATATTTTTGCGAAAATAAATTTTCTGAAACTGTTGAAATCTTCATTTGGTGCTAATGTTAATGATATTAGAATTTACAAAATTTACCAAATTCAACTTTGAGTTTTAAAAGGAGTAGAATTTATATAAGTATATATAAAGAAAATCCTTATAGAAAGTTCGATTTGAATTGAATGTTTAATTTTAATAAAAGTTAATATTTCCATGAAGCACTTACTGGTTGTGGTCTGGCGTTAACCAGCGTAATCAGGATTGCTACTAGCGACAACTGCATACTTGTGTGGGATTTGACCAAGTGGTAAATAATTTAGTGCACTCTGAATGATATGCAATTGTATGGAAACCCTCTTGTGTGTGGGATTTTTTTTTTTTTGCAGATGTATACATAACTTTGAGTGTATGATTATTTTTACTATATTATGTATGATTGGGTTTCCTATGGGACTATTTGGTACTTTGGAGTTTTCAGAATGCAATTTTCAATACAATAAAAAAAATCAAAGAAAAATAGATAGTATTATCTATTTGTTTCTTTGAGTTATTTGAGTATTGAATAAATAATTCTTAAATCATTTCTAGGTTAGTCAACGTATTCAGATGTTAGATAATAATCCTTAAGAATTTCTTGAATAAACCGCATATTTAATAGTTGTATCTTTTTCATTTTTTTTTTTTTTTTTTGCGAGAAAATTTGAATTGTAGTGTGTTTATCATTTTGGCTCATTCATCAAATAAAGGTTTAATTTTACTTGACAATTAACTGTATACACATTAGAGCTATATCATAAATGAAAATGTATACTGCATGCATTGGGAATTTTACCACAGATGAAGTATCTAGACTGCCATGTATTTGGGATATAAAGAATTTAAAGTTTATTGAGGGAAGAATTCTAGAACTTCAGATTCATTGCAAAAAAGAGAGTTAAAGATATGCTGGATAAAGATATAACCTATCTCAATGATAGTTTTGTTTGGATGAGATCTAGGCAGAGTGTCCATCTTTATTACAAAGGCATGATTACGTTTCCGTACTGCTCTGTACATGTATGTGCATATAGAATATTCTACAATGTAGGTCGTGGGACAAAAACGATGACCTTTCTCTTCTTATGAAAGAAAAAAAAAATAAAAAGGATCAGGAAGCTTTTTCATAATTTTGGTTACAAAGCGAAAAGAGAAGAAAAATTGATCTGCCGGTTGATCTTATTAATGGAATTGGTTCCATTTTGTTTTTGTTTTTGTTTTTTACTAACCTCTGTAGGAAGCATGTTAACTTATTTACTTTTAAAGAGTAAATTAAAAAAAAAATACTACACATAGTAGCATTGAACAGAAAGCTCAAGATAACACAATGATATCATATAGCTAAGGGTCATTTGACGTGGGCGCCTGAATGAGGCAGAGGCTTTAGGGGACAGATTATTTTGCCTTTCCCATGTGTCCAGGGGGAACCCTGAAAGGTGAGGGGGCAAAAGCCTGACCTGTCGGATTTTAAAAATTATATAATACATTGTATCCGTTTTCTAATCACCTGGAGCAAGTTCCATTCCATTCTATCGTTGTATTCGATTGTCTGTAATTGTTCATCCACTTATATAATATATAAGATCTAAAGCATTAGTATTCAAAATTGTGGTTATCAACATATAGAAGGCTTTCCTTTGTAAAACATTCCTCGCTCCCTATCCCCGGAAAATAGGCTCTAAAGTAGGAATTCCCCCACGGAAAATGAATCTAGAGTAGGATTTCTCCTACGGAAATCCCATACCAGATTCAATTTTCCGGGGGAAACCGTACTCTGTGTAATAATTATAAATCCAATGAAATATCATGCCTTTACTTATATATGGGGGGGGGGGGGGGGGGTGACGACGCATTGTTACAAGTGTCCCTTCTATAATTTTCCAACAGGTGCTTTCGCAATAGACAGTCTTAATAAAACTTCACAGAAAAAGTAATCAAAAAGTCTAGTTGTGCCTTCAACATTTAAAATTTTCATAAAAATGGCGACCAGTTCCTTTGATACATACATGTACGAAGTATGAAAATTGTTAATTTCAAATCTAATATTTTTAGTAACTGCCCAACCAATTCTTTTGAAGCATTAAAGTTTTATTCTTTTCTTCTCCTTAAACTCTTGTGAAAAAAAACATTATAGTACAATATAATTGGTTGGACAACTTTTTAACTGTAGTTATTGAAGTTTAAAGGAGGAATTTTATTTTTAATGGATTTTTTCCGATCAAAGCATAAATTAGGAGGTGCACAATAGCACTATGTTATAAAGATTCTTTGAAAGTCTCATTAAATTTTATTCAGTGGTATAGGAGGAGTTGCGGATAAGAGATGGGTATCCCGATAATTATAGAAAGAATGTTAATGTCCATGTTTTACAATGGAAAGCCTGAAATATGTGTCTGATCAAAAAGTACATTAGGAGATCAAAATGGCACTATGTAACAAAGATTCTGTGAAAGTCTCATCAAATTTTATTCAATGGTAAAGGAAGAGTTGTGGATAAGAAATGATTATCCTCGATTTTATAGAAAGAATGGCAGTGTACATTTTTTTTTTTGGGGGGGGGGGGGGGGAGGGGGGCTATGGGAAACCCGAAATATGTGTCCGATCAAAAAAATTAAAATAAAAGGTGCACAATGGCATTATGTTATAAAGATTCTGTGAAAGCCTCAATAAATTTTATTTAGTGGTATAGGAGGAGTTGCGAATAAGAGATGGGTACCGAAAGCGTACGGAAGGACAGATGAACCGTGGTACAAACGGACGGTCGGACACCCCAATCACTACTCACTCCCCGCTTTTCAAGCAGGGAATATAATAAAAACCGGTCAATGTTTAAGAATTCGAATTTTACAAAACGTTAAGAGAGTATTTGCTTTCTGCTTCAGTCAAATCCAATATTGCACCGCTGGATTCGAGGGGACATACTTATGCTCGAAATCAAAGTTGCTTGTATTTTTATACCCACGGTTTAAAAGCGGGGGGGGGGGGGGTATAGTGATGGGAGTGTCCGTCCGTTACGTTTTGGGGAACCCATTTCTTATCTTCAACTCCTCTTATAGCACTGAATAATATTTAATGAGACTTTCAACTAAACTTACATAGTGCCATTTTCCACCACTTATTTTTTATATTTTGATCGGGCGCTTAATTCGGGTTTCCCTTAACAAAGACACTGTCATTCTTTCTATAATATTGGGGTACCCATCTCTTATCTGCAACTCCTTCTATACCACCATACTGCTTCTATACTGTGCGGGGGTATCATTTTGTGAGTTCAGTGCTCACAGCACCAGGCTCCGGGGCCATAAAACTTAGATGAACTCACTTTTGATCTCAGTCTCACTTTTCCACTATATATTCCTTTTATAAAAGTGAGACTGAGATCAAAAGTGAGCTCATCTAAGTTTTATGGCCCCGAAGCCTGTAGTCTACTCTGGATTAGCTATGTAGATTACAGAATTTTAGAATGGTTGATATAACCCCATCCCTCCCACAAGCATGATTTATGTTAAAATATTGGAATCACTAAACGTCCGAATTCTGTCTGTGGACTTTTTTGTCCATGGATTATAAACAAACCTTTTCAATATTTTTCCCCAGACGTAACTTAGTAATTACACATCATCGGAACATGTACTCCTGTAATAAATACAACTTTGAAACGGGCGAAGGTTGAAGCTTGGGACCAGGGGCCTGTTCAACAGAGAGAACTTCGCGAGCGCTCACCAAAATTCCTTATCCCTTCAACAGAAATGTTCGCGAGCGCTCGCTCTGTTGAACAGGCCTCTGAAGTGTGTCTTGATCCTGTACGAAGTTGATTCAGAAAAGCGCGAACTTTTTAAATATTTCATAAAACACCCAACCAAAATTATAATTTTTTACACATTGCTGTGAAATAATATTTTCGATCATTTGGAAAATATAAAAAGGTTGTAAAGTCATGCAAGTGGAAATGGTATTTAAAGGGTGTTAAATGTCGACGGTCGGCACATCGCAATTTTTGACTTTTAAAAATAGCATTGTCAGCGAGGTTTTCTTTATAACCAGATTGAAATATAATGAAATATAATGTAACCAAAAAAGAAAAAAAAAAACAACTCTATACTCTGGAGTTTTGATGTGTGGAAATTCATTAATTGACATCATAAATGATAAATATATTTCGTTATATGCACATACATGTGATATTGCCAATGTCATTGGCGACGTCGGGTAATGCGGCGCACCAAATTATCATTCTACATGAAAAGAGAAAAATACTTGCTGTGGCCTTCAATTCCAGATTTAGATATGCCGACGGCATATTATCAATTAACAATAGTTACTTCCATTAATATATCGACTCGATATATCCCAGTGAACTTGAAATAAAAGATACCAGAGTCTGACACATTTATTTCATATTTGGATATTTTACTAGAAAAAGACGTTAATGGTGACCTAAGACAAAACTTTATTTTATACACAAAATAAAACAAGGTTTAAGAGTACAGTTGGTTTAATATCTAACATTTTAGTAATTCAAACAAGCATTCTGAGAGTATTGCATTAGCAATACTAGTCCCCTACCGGCAAGTGTAATCTGGTTCCCGTTAAGAATTGAAAATGTCATAATTCCCTCAAAAATCAATGAAGCTGAACGAAATGCAAACTTGATCTATAACTAATCAAGGTAAAGTCACATACCAAAAATCAGCTCAACATCTGAAAGCGTGTAGAAGAAAATTGCGGAAAACCCTTAAAAATTGAAAAGGCCATAATTCCGTCAAAAATCAATGAAGCGGAACGAAATGCAAACTTGATCTGTAACTCCTCAAGATACATTTACATAACAAAAATCAGCTCAATATCTGCAAGCGTTTAGGAAAACCAAGTGGGACAGACTGACAGACAGACAGACGGACAGCTAGACAGGCGGACGGACGGACAGACTCAGAGGAAACCTATAACACTTGAACACATTAAAAACTAAGGAAGAAAATTGTACATTCTCAATTACTCGTATTTTGGCAGTCAGAGGGCTACTCATTACTTTCTCTACCTTTCATTCCTAAACCTAAAGCAACCACTAAATATCCCAGGAAAGCAAAATGTCTTGGGCTGATCCGCAACTTCCCTTATTTATGCAGAAATATACCCTTATCACCTGCATATGGAGTTTATGTCTCCCAGTTGATTCGATATGCAAGAGCATGCTCTACGTTAGAACAATTTCTAAAACGAGGCAAGCTATTGACAAGTTGATAAAACAAGGATATCAACAGTCTCGCTTGAAGTCTATAGTCGATACAATGACCTTGTCAGCAAATGCAATCTATCATTAAGTCGAATACTGACTGACGTTTTCCATACTTTTTGTTAGGCCATTACTTGCACACTGAATAAGGATTTTCCCGTTTGCCCGATCATGACAAGGAGCGCTCGTCGGGTGTGACCGGTCGATAGGGGATGCTTACTCCTCCATGGCACCCGATCACGCCTCTGATGCCCTTAGAGGCCCGTGTTTGCTCTGCTCCCGATTTCTATTGTTTCATTGGATTTCTGACCATGAATACTTTTCATTATCTCCATCTTTCAGTACTGTGTTGAGCGGGGTGTGACTACTGTCCATAAGAGAAAAGAGATGACCAGAAGATACAGACCAAGTTCGAATTTGGTCATGGCCTGATGATTGTCAGAGTTATCCCTCCTGAACTTAGAAAAAAAAAAATAAGAAATTTTCAGTTTCTGCTCTTTTGTAGAGATGTATGTATGCAGGTATTTTACTAGAAAATACAGGTCAAGTTCGAATTTGGTCATGGTCCGATGATTTTTGACAGAGTTATCAGTCTTGAACTTAGAAAAAAATAAGAAATTTTCAGTTTCCGCTCTCTAACTTTTGTAGGGATGTATGTATAAGGTTGAAATTGCATGGACAGGTATTTTATCAGAAAATACAGGTCAAATTTGAATTTGGTCGTGGTCCAATGATTTTTGACAGAGTTATCCCACTTGAACTTAGAAAAAACAAGAAATTTTCAGTATCTGCTTTCTAACTTTTGTAGGGATGTACCTAAAAGTTGAAATTGCATATACAGGTATTTTACCAGAAAATACTGGTCAGTTTGAATACAAATTTAAATATTGCATTTGAAATTTTGGCTGCTTGCCAAACGACACATCTCGTTAATACTTACGTCTCAAAAATCTCAAATAAAAAAAAATCTTTTCGAAATGTATATTTAAAAAAAAAAGACATTCGATGGAGTGTTCAGTCTCCGAACGCTCTTATTTTGTGTTCTGCTGGATAGAACAATGGTAAACGTACCAGCAATGTACATGTGTATAAATAGTAAAGAATAGAATATAACCTGATCCAATAATGCTCAGTGTGCCTTGTTATTTCAACTTATTACTAGTAATTACCTTATACTTGTTTGAAAATCTGTATTTCTCTTCTCTGTTTTTATATTAGTTATTTTTTTTTATTCAGATATTTCATTTTTCTAATTGAAATTTCACCATATTCTTTTTTTCTTGAAAATTTGGGAATTTTACTTGAGTAAATATTAATATAACAAAACGTAACATTTCATGAAACATACAAGATTGTGCACATATATATATATAAACATGCAAAACTGGTAAGAGACAGTCCCGTTTCAATGAAATGTATGTAGAATGTACCTTGAACTATATCTAAGATAACGTAGCAATATCGTCATGCTAAAAAACTAGAGCAAGGTGACAGCATCATGATATGTATGAATGTATTCGTACACTAATAGGCTACTAAAAATTAACAGCTGAAATGGAATTTTCAGGTAGGGGATATAAAAAATATGTTATTCCGACAGGGTAATTTGCAAAAATTTAACATTGCGTTAGCAAAATCGCGTTGTTAACGTTACGCCGTAGCGAGGACGTAACTTAGGACAATTCGCCATCATACTAACATACAACACGCCGTCACGCAAACGAATCTTTACCCAATACACCGTTACGCTAAAATACAACACGCTGTCACGCTAACAACGGACTGTCATGCTTACACAACTTTACAAACATGTCAATGCGTTAACAAACAACAAGCTGACGCGACTTTTTACAATATAGCTTATACATATATAAGGCATAAAAAAAAAAGTTTTCTACATTCTCACAACGTCAGGGATCCTAAGTCCACGCATGGTCATGGGACCATGCATGAACTCAGGACCCTGAAATTGTGAGGATGTTTCCTATTGTAGTTAAAAAAAAGAAGAAGTCAGCTCTCTTTAATTGACAGAAATTGTTCAACAAACATAGGGAAAATAGATATCATTACAGTATGTTTATTTTATTAACAAATGTACAGAACAAAAATAGTCTAAACATGATACATTTACACAGACACTATAAAAATCAACAGTTTATGTTTTCCTTCTTGTGATATGATCATATATAACAACTTGGACATATTTGGGAGTCTCTATCACATAACGGTATGAATTGTCTCCTGGGTTGGGGGCCTGAAATATTAACAGAATTAATCATAATTTAAACAAGTGGGACAAGTTGTCATCTACTAAGAAAACATAAGAAGATTAAGGAGGATAATTATATAATCATTGTTTTGGAGATAGTAGTAATAGGGATCACTTGTTTCCCAATCCTATTCAGACTGTATAAATATTGTTTACCCATGCATGTATTATGCAATTATTATCAACCTTAATAAACTTCAAAAAATAAATTTACAGAACCTTTAAGCTCTTGAATAGTGTAAGTGATAAATAAAAAAAAAATTACCTTGGGATCTACAATGAGCTGTTTGCGATCCCTTTTGTTTTTGAAAATCAATCCTGTAGCATTCTGTGCCATCACAAGATAGTTTGGAGAAGGATTTGATGTAGAAGTCTGAGTTTCCCAATTATAAAAGCTGGAAATAAATGCATGTGACACTATATCATTTCTGTGACTTCAATACAATAAGTGAGGGATCTTATGTTTGCATTTCATATAATATAGGTGATATACTTTATTTATTTTGTGGAATGTTGTTTGATAGTAGGTATTGCATACAGTCACTTCAGTCTACACAATGAAAGTATTTGCTGGTACATGTATGTGGATCAAAGCTTATGCTTTCCACATTAAATTGCAGTGGAAAGATATACAACATGACAATCCAGTGCCCCATTAAATCACAGGATATTGTACATGTAGTTTCTGGGAAAATAAGCTATATATATAAATTTGGATACTTATTATCTTACAAATCATTCAAAATCTTGTTACCTTAAATCTGATGGCCTTGGTAAGAGTTTCTTTTTCTCTGCAAAGTATGGCTCAAAGTCCTCTGTCTTCAGTCTGTGTGCATAATCTATGTAGCCAGAAATTTCTTGGCCTCTTGCATTGAAATCCCTAATGAATATTACACTCTACAAAATAATAATAAAAGTAATTTCACTAATTTGGGTAAAGGTATCTGAATACAGACAAGTGCTTCTACACTGTTGTATGCACAGTTGAAAAACACATGATTAAAATTTATTTTCTTGTAATCTGTGGATACCTACTGTCATTTTGCCACTTCTATTAGCCTCCTCCTTTTCTGCCAAGGCCTTAAGAAATGGATCCTTGATATCCTTCCCAGAACTTGCTAAAGTTCTTCAAACCAATAAAACAAATTAAAATATTTTCACAAAACTTCTAATATTAGATTTCAGTATCATTGAGTGTAATGAAGTAATTCATTAAATTTTATAGAATACATACTTTTGTTGACTTCTCTTTGAAAGTCTGCTGGCTTCAGCTGCCTGTTTCCTGGCTTCAAATTCTTCCCTTCTTAGCACTTCTCCTCCACTGCCTTTATATCCTAGCTCAATGACCTGCCTGGCAAGCTCTTGATCCTTAAGTCAAAAGAAAAAATATTTATCCAAAAATATTCTGCTGAATGAACACGTTTATATAATATTATCTAGAAAACTTGATATTATCAATAAATAACAGTTACTAATTATCAGTATGTGGTGATTGTGATTTTAAAGGCAATATTAAGAATATTACATTTTGCATGATATCTTTAGGTCCCAACACTGACGCCACTGTCACTCTAGTACTATTAGTTACATAGTTTTGTAGTGACAGGGTACGGGATGATACCTGGTTAGTAAATTTCATACCTGGTGAGGCGAAGCCAAGCCAGGTATGAAATTTACTAACCAGGTATCATCCCGTACCCTGTCACTACAAAACTATGTAACGAATTAACCCCACCGATGAAATGTCTATGGTCTGTGGTTTGTAAAATTGTTTTTCTCCGCTATATGTTTCATCAATCATACAATGCCTATTATGACGTCACGTTGTGTTACGTAATGTTGTTTTGCGAGTGTTTCATAATGTACTGACAGTTTCGAAGACTTTTAGTAAAGTGAGAAAAAGGTTCCATCTCGTTACTTACATTGATTAACTTTTTACTTATCAACAGACACCCGCAAACCTCGTGAACTCGAGTTGTTTGAAGTGTTACAAAAGAACGATAACTCCGCATCAACCATGTATTGATTTTCAAGCGACTAGGTATAAGTAATACACCCCCTTTACGTGACAGACTTCAACCAATCGGAAGCAAGGATTTCATCGAAAAATCATCAGAGGTGGGATAAAGTAAAATCTCGTTATCTCGAACCTAATGGGACTGAAAAAAAACTTCAAGATATCCGAGGATACGACATATCGAGGGTAAAATATTTAAAGAATAAGTGGATGGGATTTCCAATTAGTTTGACATATCCATGGTATTCGAGATATCATTGTTCGAGATGTTGAAGTTCAACTGTATATCATATTTGGCTTCATTAAACTTTTTTTTAATCTGAGTGGTTTCGCTCTCATTCCATGTTCTCCCTGAATGGATTTGCTCCATTTACCTATTTGCCATGAGTAGATTGATTCAACCCCAGTGCTTTCTCTCAAATAAAAATGTATGCTATGTTAGACAACGGTTGTCAAACAGTTGTTAATAATTGCAGTTTTTAGATCAAAATGAGCATTTTAATTGAATTTGATAATGAGATGTCAATCATTACTTTTTCTGCTTTCTCTTCGTTCGAAATTCCTCTGTTATTAGAAAATCTGTTACACATATATAAATATTTCAAAAACCATTTCTGTGACAAATAAGATAAAATACCTCCAAATAGAACAAATCAATTGGTTTGATGTGGGAATCAAGAAACTCTTCGTATGTTGCAAATTCTGCAACGATATTATCACTTCCACTAGGTACTTCTTCCTCCATGTTGTTTACATACCTAATCACGCAATATCAACTAATACGCAGTCAAATATAGTGCAAAATTTATTTCTTAAAATATTGTTTCCTTTTATGTTTGGAGGAAAAGATAGCTAATCTCTCCTTTTATTTTTTATTTACTGAATCCTACATGAACAATTTGAAAAGATTTTGTTTGTTTATAAAATAATATGTGAAACACCAAATTAGCGGAGTAATATACTGTTTCCAAGGTGAACACTTTTTAAAAATAAAATAGAATAGAGTAAGAAATTATGAGCTTAATTTATTAATGCAAATGCATTTTATGTAGCTGCTGATTTTTTCTTTTCTTAAAGAAAAAAAATTCTGCTCTCGTTTTTACGAGACGCGAGTATCCTAGACAACAACAATGGCTGCCTACATTGGTTAACGAATCGTCGAATGAAAATATTTTTTCTCTGCCCCTTTATGCTGTGAAGTACTGCTGTAGTTGTGATTCTGCATTATTACAGGTATGGTCTTTACAGTCATTTTCGTACATAAGTACTTGAAGCCTGCAAGAATATCCTGATGCAATAATTTTAAGTAAGTCAAGGCAGGTGCCCGTCATTCTGGTCATAGGGGATCGGTTTCATGATGATAAATTTGGTGTACTGAGTGTTCTTTTAATATGTTGACGGTGCGACCGTTAGGACGAGCGCAGTTGTGTATAAATTACTGGATACCTATCTAGTTTTAACTTAGATCCACCCCTTCATTTGGAAGGTCTAGAATGTGACGTCAAATGACGTCAAATATTAGTTGCATTTCCATAATGAAGTCTTAAAATTAATGGGCAAATATTGAACAAAGAGCATTTTATCTACTGTCTACCTGCAATTCCTGTTAATGGAAGGTGAGTTATATTATTGTGAACTTTTCTTTGGTCATCGCAAGAACATGATCCAGAGAGCAGTTCTGCAGTTCTAGTTTACATGTTTGTAGTTTAGGGCTGTATAAATATATCGATATATCAATACGTATCAATATTTAAGAATGTATCGTATCAAAATATAACTTCCAATATGTATCAGACAGGCAGATTTTCTTATAATTCTGTGAAAAAGTTGGGAATTTCCATCACCAAAGTTTTGAATTAAAATTGATCAATAATGATGTAAACATTAAGCAGATAGCACATATCAGACACTTATTACAAAATATATATACAACTTTATTTTAACATGTTGATTTCACAATCATTAAAAGTTTGAATTTGAAGTGTAATTTGTAATGACAGTTAGACAAAAACTTCAAAATGGGTTATAAAACAATTAGTTTTTATAAAATTCATGCAATTACCTACTATACTATAAACATGTTTATAGTATAGTAGGTATATATATTTTTTAACAATTAAAATGGGGAGTGCCTATGATTTGCACATGCTGTTTTATATAAGCAGTGAACCAACACATGGAACATGATACCTAGTAATCATTAGCGGAGCGGAGAAGTGTACCAAACATGCATAGAAAGTTCAGAGAACAGAATGGAAATCCCATCAAATTTCACTCTCTCTCTCTCTCTCTCTCTCAACTTTGCCTGTTATTCCATATGCCTACTGAGAATCCTCTACTTCCTTCACATTGTCTATAGAAGAGCCCTTCTGCAATGCTTTCTTTGCTCACTGTATGCATATACATGTATTACATAAATAATGTGACCACGTGAGCAAGCAGAATAGTGTGAATACAAATTTCTTTGGCTTTGTTGCCCTCAATGTGAAATCAGTCAAAGGTTTCATAGTCAAAGACACCATCAGGCCATTTTAAACAAAGTTTACCCAAACAGCCCTTTGCAATGCTCTTGCTCTCAACTTTGAAACAAAGTTTACCCAAACAGCCCTTTGCAATGCTCTCTGCTCTCACTATGTGTGTGCTCAATTTAAGCTTTTACATAAGCAAGTAGAAAAATTGTATTTAAATTTTTTTGTCATTTTATGGCCCCAAATAAAAAAATTCTGGAGGTTTTAAAGTCAAAGACCAACGTAAACAAAGTTTTAAAAATAGTCAAAATTTAAAGGAATAAATGTCAACTAAATAAAAACTCTACAGAAAATTGGGAAATACTTTAGACAACAATAACCATGGTAACATAATAAATTCAGCCTGATAAGTTCTTGCTTTTTACGTTGATTTGAATCATTAAGTAAATTTTGTAATCTGCATATTTAAGGAATAACTGTTTTCTTGTTTGTTATTAATTTATTTGCAACCATTAATGCTGATATAATATGTCCAAAAACTGAGTTTTACTTGCATGTTAGAGATGCATCAGTGGAGTTGGAGTGGCTCAGTGGATGCATCATTCTATGATGATGTCACAATCAAAAGAATTCGCTTTTGCTGATGCTCAACAAACTGCCTCAAACATCAGTCATTAGCCAATCAAACTGCAGATTATAAAACCTTACCTTAGAATTATTCATATTTGACTATTGATATGCTCGTCAAGTTATTTTCTTAATTTTTATAGTGAAGAAATTAAAGGAGGAAAATGGTTCTAACAGATCTTCCATTTGAAAGAAATGCCCTCATACACAGCAGATACAATGCAATCTGTCGACCAGGAAGTGCTCCACCATTTAAGGCAGATGAAGAAACTCATAGGTCTTCTTCCAAGGACTATGCAGCTTTCCTCAAGTAAATTTAAAAGTGTTGATTGATTTTTTTATTGTTTAATGCCAGGTCAGCAGTATTTTAGCCTTATTAAATGTGTTGAAGGAATTTACATTGTGATAATCAGTGTATTGATAAACTGTTGAAAAAAAAATTCAGGAATAATTTTAGCATAAAAAAGTACTGGCAAAAGAATGTAAATGTAAGCATATAAAGATGATTTTTGGCGTCTCAGAAAGCTATAAATCCCACATGTGTGTGTTTGCAATTTTGTATAATATGCAAAGTAATGCATGTTTATCCATATGTATGAACATCTGTATAATAATGGCAGAGTGAAATTCAAAAATAAAACTTCCATGTCTGAATCCATGTTTATTCCCTAATTTAATTATCTTGTTACTCTGGATCATTGATTTTTAAATATCCATTTTACAGAGATCAAGAGAGAAAAGTTGGACCAGAGGGGTTTTTAGATTCTAACAGATACTCTCACTCTTTCCTTATAAAAAAAGATGCTACTGGACGTCGTAGAGCGGCCAGTGTGTCAGGTCAGCCCTCGGTGGTCACCCTGACCTCTCGTATAGAGCAGGATAAAAAGGGCTATCAAAGACGAATCAAAGTCATAGAGGTAGGCTAAATCAGTCTTGAAGCTGAAATTCAATTAAGGAATAGTATATTTTGTTTGTTTGATATCAAAAGTACATGTTAGTTGAAGAAAATTAATTTCAAAGATATTTTTTAAAAAAAGAAGTACCTTGTAAACAATAATTCCTTCACCTTGTAAACAATAATTCCTTTTGTTATTAAAAAGAGACGACAGTATCAATACATTTTTTGGTGATCTTCAATTGTAGGATCATATGTGGCAACACAAACAAGAGGAGAGGGAATTAAAGAGAACAGAAGGGGATATCATTAAAAACCAGAGGGCAGTCAGACACACTCTCAGGGATTTTGAAAATGGTAGTGTAATTCTGTAAAAGTCTACTAATGGTAGATTTAATTTGAAGATCTTAAATCAAACTTTGAAGAGGTTTTTTTTTCCACACTCCCCTTTTCACATTGCTGATTAAGACCATTATTGCTATTTTGTTCTTCTGTTTTCTTCTCTCTTCATCTCTTTAACAGTCTGAAACTTTTCAAAAAACTTCTCGTTTTTTATTTAGGTATTAATTAAACATGTAGATTTCTTATTCAGTCAGATGTTAATTTATGTCTAGAGAATGTATCATGATCCAAGGTCAGATAAACAAAGTCAAGGTCTAATGGGTTGCAAGTGTAATAATTTTTATCTCTCCCTAAACTGTGTGAAAAAAATGAAGAAGAATTAAAAACTTGTACTTGGCACTAATAACTAAGGTAGCTTATAGTGAGAAAGGGGGTGTTCTGATCCTGTCACAAGGCCTTGTTGACAAGATCAAGATCACATGAAATAGAAGTGTCAAATTATGTCAGATCAATAATTTTATTATGGAAAATAGAAGCTTTTACTTGGCATAATTCAAGGAATGTGTGTATTTGTTCAGATTCAAAGACTCAGATTGTAAATGATAATCGGAAGAAAGTCATTCTTGACACATAGTTATTTATAACTGGAGAACAGTCCCTAGTTTGGAGGCATTTGTATTAATTGATATAAAGGCACTAAAGGAAAAACAAATGTCAATATATCAGTACATGTATATAAAAAAATTCAGATTTCATGTTCTGAAGCATATATTATGTATTATAGATACCGGTATGCACACAATCAGATAGACCCTCTGTTTAAAAATTATGTATGCAAAATCCATGCATTGCCAAATGAAACATTGTAGGAAATTGTAAAATACAATGCAGGCCTATTTAAGAAATGATTTCTCAAGCAGACTTACTTGCATTTAATATAAATTAGGGTTTATAGTCTATTTAAGGATCTGTACACTCTCTGAAACAGGGTAAATGTGAAACTTTTATTATACATCTGATGGAAATAATGTTTATTTAAGTTCTTTGAATCTGCAAATTTTCATCTTGCTTTGAATTAGTTTTAGCTAGATTATGAAATAAATTATCATTTTCCCAAAACATGTATTGACAATGTGAAAGCGTCAAATTAAATCATTAATACATGTATGCATGCAAATTCAGGGCTTTCAAAAACATTAGAATCAGGTAGTACTTTACAAAAATAACAAGATAAAAAACAAAACAAAAAAAAAAAAACAAGTTTTTTTTGTTCTTTACTTTCAGCTATAAATAAGAAGAGAATGGCAGAAGAGAAGAAGCTTAGTCAGGGTCTGGAGAAATATACAGTGCTTAGAAGAGACCATGTTCATAAAAAGGAAGAGGTGTGTTTGAAAACACTAAAGTCCATGAATGTTATATTTGTATTGGGATTTTTTATTTCAAGTGATGCACATGCTCTATGTTTTCTTTTTTTCTTGAAATCCAGATGGCAGATTTTTGTTTACAGCTGAAGATTAATCTAATAGCCTAGTTGCAGGGTGGAGATTCTTTTCTTGGGTGAAAGTCTTTGTATGGTTATCTTGTATCTTCTTTTCAGAGAACCAAAGAGCGCACTAGGAAAACTATTCTTGAAAATCAAGAGTATAACCAAGAGAGTAGAAAGGCATTTTTGCACTTGTAAGTGTTGACAGTAAATAGTGCATGTTTGAATTAATAGCATCTGTCATTATACGCTTGAAATTTCAGTTAACAAAGAATCGCACACAGAATAATGTTCATGCTAACCAGGCTTTCAAAGATCGGGATAGAAAAAATCAGCTTGCAAAGTAAGTTTGTTCGATTATCAAATGGGTGATGGTAAAATACATCATTTAATAGTGAAGAAGTCTTTCTTCATGCTAAGGAAAATTTTCTGCAAAGGTGCCATGTTAGTTTTTGTAAATTAGGTATTGTTGACCCAATACTAGGTTACGCTGACCTCATTTATGTTAGATTCATGTCCTTCACACTGATATGTAGAATCTTCAAATGGCCTACTTAGGGTATGTTGTATGTCATGACTATTTTTAATAGTACTTGCTATGCACAGTTAAATCATATCAAACACATAATTATTATACACACTGTCAGGTTAAGAGTCATCAATCAGTGTGAGTTTATTCATCTTAGCCGAGGATTAGTGGACATAAGAATATTATTTGTAAGTCACAATGAATTTTTCCAGCAGGTGCACCTTTCCCTTCTGGTATCTTCATTGTAAATTAAAGTTCTGCAGTCCAACAGAATATGTACATGTACATGTGTAGTTTTAATAAGGCCACCTAGGTCACTCAGGTTACTTTTTGCTGTTTTCTTGGATGACATGTGATAAATTTTAAACCCAAATACTGTTCAGGAGCCTTGAAAACAATGTAATTTAGGTGAAAATACTGTACACTACTCATCAAAAAAACTGTACAAAAACTACAAAATTTCAACAACAACAACAAAAATGTCAGTATTAGTGGATCATATTTATTACTGAATTTCAAGTCAATAAATAAACTATATTATGAAGCATTATTTTTTGCAAGCAACTTTTGCAGCCTTTAGAATTTCATACTCATAACAATCCTCAGTATTAAATGCTAAATTTTGTAGAAAGACTACCACTAGTACACATAGGTGCTCAGTTTCAGGATGGTGTACTTTGTTTATTCTTTGTTTTTCTTTGTCTGAATACAATGATTAAAATAAAAATTGAAATCGCTAAGATTAGCAGTTTTTAAACTATTGTATTTCTATGTACATGAAAAAAAAAATGCATATTAAAAAGTGTGGAATGCCTCAACTGCATCATGTGGATAACATTCATTTTGTGAAGACATTTCATCATTTTATGCTGATACTTTGATATTTTGACATTGCATGTATATGCTGAAACTTTGACATTATATGCTGATACTTTAACATTGTATGCTGATACTTTGACATCAGCATATAATGTCACAATATCAGCATATAATGTCACAATATCAGCATATAATGTCACAATATCAGCATATAATGTCAAAGTATCAAAGTATCAGAATATAATATCAAAGTAACAGCATATACATGCTATGTCAAAGTATCAGCATATAAAAAAAGTTATATTTTTCAGAACTGCTGAGTGTAATTTTAACAATTTTTGTTCTTTGTTTATTTTAATATTCTGTATTCAAAACCAGACAGTGGTAAATAAAAAATGTGTAGTAATCTACAGTAAAACAAGCCTATAACAAGGTCCCAGGGACAGATGATTTTGGTTTATAATAAATGTATTTCATTACATGTGTATCCATTTAGTTTACAATATATTAAAGCCATGGGGAATGAAAATCACTTCACTGTAATCCATTATAAGTAGGGATGGCAACGAATATTCGAACATTCAAATATTCATTCGATGAGTTGATATTCGAATATGAATTTAAGATTCGAATATTCGGTGTTTTTCAGATTTCATAAAAAGAGGTACTGTGATTAATAAATTTTGATTAGAACAGTGCTGGAATTATCCCTGTTTAATTTACTAGCGATCAATTTCGATCATCTGATTCTTTCAATACTTTCTTATCTTATAAATCTACTAAATTACATGTATTTTGTTTTGAGTAAGGTGTTAAAGAATTGTACAGTAATGCTTTATGTATAATACAAAACGTACTTTCATAGTTTTTATTAGTTAGATACGATCGGATCTAGAATCGAGAACAACAAGTGAAATCTAAGAATGTCTAAAAGTCGTGATGAGTATACTTATCAAAATAAAATTAATTGATCATTGAATGAATGTCTGATAGAAATAATATGTAAGTAATTTTGTAAACGGCTTAATTTCAGAATAAATGAGTAAATTACTTGATTATCTCTGGTTGTACAAAATCCTGAATTTTATATTCATTATCGGGAAATTAGTTTCATGTAATTACCTAGGAAAATTGTCTATGGAAATATTTGTTTACATTGTATCAAAGCTTATAACAATATCTCTTATCAGGCAGATAATTGTAATTTATTACACGTATTGAAATCTGAACAGTATACCGTTACGACTATCTTGCCTTTGACTGGTTCCTCAGTTGGAGCTACTATAAATACACGTTTCATTTGTTAAAATTATACTTTTCTACATTTAAATCAATTATTTATTTCAAACATTGACAAATATCAAATGGAATTTCTTATTGTACACCTACAAAAGTCTTCATACAATTTTACTTCCAATATAAGTATACCTATGCTGAACCTTTCATGAGAGTAGGATGATGCATATTTAAAATAAAACAGATTTTATTTATTTTATTGAATATTTGAATATATTCAAATACATGTACTTTCATTGAATATTCGAATATGAATTATTGACAAAATTGACATCCCTAATTATAAGGATGTTTTTCTGTATACATGTATTGTAATATGAAGAAATTTGTTATTTTTCTTTACCAAGTCCAATATTTTACATTTATGAAATAAATTACATACTAGTATATTGCGTTTCTTGTTTGATAGGTCAGACTTATCCAGACAGTACAAAGCTAAGATGAGTGAATTGGAGCTTAAGAGAATGGATGTCATGAGAATGAGTTCTGATTATGAGACAAAAATGAAAAAGAAGGAGGTATGTAATGCTTTAATGAGGTTTTAATCCTGGTTATTAAAATTCTAAATTTGATCCCAGACACAAGTTTGGTTACTTGTCTATATGGACATTTTGACTATCTTAGGGACATTTGAAAAGTTCTCAGAATGATGTGATGAAATATTAACCATTTAACAGAAGTTAATTGTCTTGATTTTATTAGAAAGAGCAGGAAAATATGCACATCTTGTGACATCATTCTGAATTCACCTTGACCTTTAACTTTTCTCATTTTGTGTTTAACTTAATTTTAAAGAAACCATTCATAATATTTTTATCAAACTTCATATGCTAATACATACTGATGTAAGCTTTTCAACTGCATCAACATTTTTTGACCTTGACCTTTCCTTTGACCTTACCTGCATTTATTTTAAATTAGTGTTTAGCTCTGTTTTGTACCATAGGACTGGCGGTAAATTTAGATTTTGCTTTCATGTTGCTGTGGTGTATTTGCCAGAAGAATCACAGTTTTTTTTAAGTCACGCCCACCTTTTGGCATCAAGCCATACTGTGTCAAGACCTTGACTAATGAATGAATGATGTCAATTTCAAGACCAAGGCAATGGCTGATGAATGAATTAAGTCAACATTTTAAATTTCAAAAATACTAACACTATTTAGCTTGTCGGTGTCCGCTTCATAAATGGTTCTGTATGTTTTCTCCGCGTTTCCTTAATCAGTAAATGATACGTCCTATCTCGAATTCTCGTCATTTTCTTTCCCATCTCCAAATACATATAGCAATTTCACATCAGAAGTCCCCGCATTTTTTTTACTTCCAGTACCATTTCAAACTTTCATTAAAATGTCACAAATCATTTCATTTTTTGCTGTACGCCAATTGCCATAAAGAAAAAGTTCAATGCCGATGTTTCCCATATCCATCCCCCCTTTAAAAAAAAAAAAAAAAAACGATCTAGAAAGATAACTTTTCTTTCAGAGTTGACGGCTTGAACATAAAAGCCTACAATCGCTACCCCTATACCTGTACCTGACAAAAATCATGTTTCCTGCATCTTCAACATTTCAAAGGTACAATATCTTCACATGTACCAATTCCGATTTTTTTTATCAACAACTTGTAGTAGCAGTGCCGCAGTAAAGTATGATCCTTGCAGATGGAGACAGCTATTTATGCAGACTCCGGACCGTGTCTTGACACCTCGTAGTAGGCGGTGCTAATTATCAACTTGCTTTTCTCTCATTGGTCCTCTGGTACAAGTAACTTACACAATAGATATTAATTGGTTAGCTGTAAATACACTCACAATTTTTATTCACTCGGGGCTCCGCCCCTCGTGAATGAAAAACTGTGAGTGTATTTACTGCTAACCAATTAATATCTATAGTGTAACTATAACTTAAATAAACCATTCATAATATTTTTTATCAAACTTAATATGCTGATACGTATTTGTGAGAATTATTCAACTGCATTAAAAATGTTTGGCCGTGAACTTTCCTGAGACCTTGACCTCACTTTTCTTGAATTTGCATTTTGCTTAGTTTTAAAGAAATCATTTAAGATATATTTATGCAAGCTTATGCACTTATACATAATTTGGTGAGAATTTATCATCTATATCCAACTTTTTAGATTTCAATTTTAAAGAAACTATTCAAGATATTCTCATCAAATTTCATACACTAAATACAAATTTTCATGCTGCATTACAAATATACCCTTGATGGGGCATTCATGTCCTATGGACATATTTCTAGTTTTCACTCCTTTTGCGGCGAGTTTTGCCCTCTTACAAATCAGCTTATTTAAAACTATAAGAGTTGCACAGGTTTATCCGTATATTGGTATACATGTGTCATGATATGCATGATACCTATTGTGATATGGAGACTAAAATACCAATATTTTGAATATGTAATGATAAATTCCAGAAATAATTGACTATTTTGTTCAAACTTTTGAATTACAATTCCTGGAATTGTAAAAAATGTTGTAAAACAGTATAACAAGAGCATCTAGCATCCAAACATGCTTTATCAATATAAAAATAAAAATGAAAAAAAGTGAAGTTCAGTTTTCACAATATATTTCTTAGAAAAAATAGGGAAATTCATTTGAAATCATAGTAAAATTTAAGTGTAAAAATATCATATTATCATGATAATTTTTTGAAAAAAAATGTGATATATATATATTGCGATAAAAATTTGTGGTGATACCCATCCCTATTTTAAATTGCCCAGCAAATTCAAGAAAGACAGCATTATCTCTTAAACACAATTGTATCTGGGCAAATTTAAAACAGGGCAAAATTGTTTGTAAGTGTGGAAAGGTAAAAATAAGAAGGAGCTTAATTAGCCCTGTATATGGTTACTCCGAAAATGATGTCAGAATCCTGTGTTTTTAGTATAGTGACCATAAATTAACATAACAAAAGACAAAATTTAAGCATAGTAAAATTTGAAAGTCATTAATACATTTCTTGGATGCATGCTGACTGACACTATTGCCAACTGGGAAAAGGATTATGGTATATAGACTACAGTCTATCATAAACAGATATAATCAAGCAGGAGCTTCTAGAGTTTTGAGGAAGTCTGAAACTGTGTCATACATGGCATTCTGTGTCTTATGCTAAATATTGGGTAAAAAAGTCATTGCTGTGAGAGAATGACAAAGTTTACAATGATAGGAGAACAGTGGTCAATACTGCAGATTTTACTGGCATTAATTCTTCAGGTGTAATGATCAGTATGGGGCAATGATTAAAGCACAGGAAAGGTTTAGCTGAAGCAATCTCATATTTTCTCATTAAAACCAAAATTTGCTCTCATGTCATATTCGGAATTATGACATTACACAAAATTTTAAGTGATGTACATCACAATATGTCATTGTGCTTATATTTCTGCCCTTTCCAATGATATCAAGATTATTAACTTCCGATAAACAGTTAGTATTTCATCAAACTATTCTCGGAACTTTCCATTTTCCCCTCTAACATCTGTAGTTTCTTGTTTTCTTATAGGAGGAACAGTTTCGATTAAAGCAAGAGTTAGCTGACCTTGCAATCAAATTGAACATGGAGGCTCAAAAAGGGAGAAAACAGAAGTTTGATATGGAAAAGTAAGATATTTTTAATAAACAGTTTAGTGCAATAGTTTTATACATTTACTGATTGACATGCAAAAGAAAGGCAACATGCAGTTAACTACAAATATCTGAATTTTTAAATTTTTTATCTTATGATATTCACAATTTGACACATATTTAAGGATAGGAGAAAACTTGACTTAAAAACACTGGAGAATTAATGATTGATATGTTAAAAGTTATCTTTTAACTGTAGGAAGTAAGAGGTAATTGTTCACTGCCCCCCCCCCCTTTTCAATTATAGCGTACAAGTCCGCCAAGCACAATTATAGCTCAGATTCTATGATGCATCAAGTTCATTAATCTCTTGATTTGAGCTAAAGAAATATTCTTTAGTCTTTTTGAAGTGCCTGTTTCTCAAATGCTGAGGTTGAATTTCCTCAAACTTGGCACCGTGGAGTAACTGTTGGACTTCCAGTCTATGAACTGTCTTTCAAGCTAGTGAGAGTATGAGAATGATGAGGCATGATATAGTGCATCTTTGCATCTGCAACACTCATGTTTATTGTGAGAATTTCATGCTAGAAGCAGTTGAAATGCATGCTTACAGCCATTTTCAGAATTGGCATCACTTATGGGAAAGAAATGAGATTTTTTTGAAGGGGGGGGGATAATGCTACAATATTTATGATGAACAGAAAAGCTTTTGTTAACCCAGATTTTTTGTTAAACAAGCAATTTATGATTTCCACTTAGTTGGGTTCATCATGCAAACTTTGGTCCAGTTACGGAATGAAAATCATTCAACCCTTAAATGAGAACTAATCAAAGTCGAAGATGTTCTCACTGTTGAAATACAAAATCGTAAACAATATCTGATTTGTTTTTTCCAAATAAGATGTTGCTTTTCTTTTGTCAGTGCATGTTAAAAAATTGTAAGATATGAGCTTAGATAATAACTGTCTTCCATTACTTGAATTTGAAACATGACAGTTTAACTGATAATTTTTCAAAATATTCCCTTTTAATACAAAGGAACTATGATTAATAACTTCCTTACAGAGAAAAGAAGAAGGAGCAAACTAATAAAATTCAAGAGGATTTAACAGCTGAGAAAACTGTGGAAAATAAACTAATGTAAGTGTCTTGTCTCAACAAAAGGTCATGTAAATAGTAGTGTAATGAACGTATATATACTATAAATATGCACAGATGTAATTCAAACTATGATATTAAATTGAAAATTGCACAATTTCCCAAGGATGATGTTAAAAATCAGTTATGTACCAGTTATTAGCATATTAGATGATGTCTGCATCACGTTCCTTTTATATTTCTCTTGTGATCTATAGGAGAAGTGATGGCGATACAAAAGCAGCAGAATCAACCAAAAGAAAACTCAGTGCTGATCTAACGGTGACTAAATCTCATCTGGACATCAAAAAACGAGATGGTAAGAGTTATCTTCCTTAGAACATACCATTTTTCATGCATGGTATTTATATTTGTAGCATATAATGTTCATGATTTTAACTACAGGACTTTTGTCATTTCTGCTTGCTCACTGTATCTTTAGTATGTGAATTATGTTATATGGACATTTCTTTTGATCTCTTCTTCTGAAGAATCTTTGAAATAATTTTCTGTCTGAGAATTGAGCAATCTGATTCATGTATCTTGCATTTGTTTACACTCACTTTACAGAACAAAGACATCTGACAGATACTCAGTTTAGACTTGTAGACAACTCTAACATACAGAAACAGTTAAATGAAGCTGCTGAATATGCAGAGATGGACCTTAAGGCAAAACAAATAGATAAAAATGTAGAGGTAAGTTATTTTTATTTATTGTCCCCCGAGTTTGCAGAAATGGGGGCCATTAAATCTCATTTGTCTGTCCATCTGTCATTCTGTCTGTCACAAAAACTTTAACCTTAGTCATTACTTTTTAATGAGAAAGGATTGCACTTTCATATTTCACATGTATATTACCTCTGACAAAACCTTTCTAATTGAACAATGATTTTTGACCCCTTGACCTTGAAGTTTGACCTACTTTTCAGAAGTGTTACCATTGGTGATAACTTTTGAATGAGAGAAGATAGGGCATTTATGTTTGACATGTGCATTACCTGTTAAAAGATCTTTATGAATATACTATGATTTTTGACCCCATAACCTTGAAGTTTGACTTACTTTTCAAAAAAATTAACATTGTTGATAACTAATGAATGAGAAAAGGTAGGGTTTTTATATTTGACATGTGCATTACCTGTTACAAGACCTTTATAAATACACTTTGATTTTTGACCCTATGACTTTGAAGTTTGACTTCCTTTTCAAAAATTTTAACATTGATGATAACTTATGAATGAGAGAAGATAGGGCTTTCATTTTTACATTTTCATTTCCTGTGATAAAATCCTTCAGAAAAAACTATCATTTTACTTCATGTCCTTGACCTAGAAGTTTTACCTGCTTATCAAAATTTTTACCTTTATCCTTAACTTTTGATTCAGAAGAGACACCTTTCTTTCAGATTTTTTTCACATGTGCATTACTTGTGACGAGACCTTTCAGATGGTATTTTGATATTTGACTTCATGACCTTCAGCTTGAAGATTAATGTAGTTTTAAGAAACTTTATTTCTTTGCTGTAACTTTTCTTAATTAAATAGTTCTAATTTTTTCTGCATGATGGACAGACAAGACAGGACACACAGACAAGACAGTTACAATATGTCATAAATACTTGCATACCAACAACTAAAACACTGAAAGTGAGGGACCATAATTCTTCAAATTTGCTTGTTAAGTTAGCATCGACATCATCATTGCATTTAGTCTGTTATTTTCCAGCACACAAACAAAATAAAGAAAAAGCTCTGTATTCACACTTGTTCAAATGTGTTTCTTATGGTCTGAAATTTACATTTCAATATCTAAATGAATTTCAAGAAGTGCTTATTGCACAAAAAATTGAGCAGTGTGTTTCATAGACACTGATGTTTATCAACGTAAGATCTTAACTTGTACGAGTTGTCTCCCTCTTGTCGCATATTCCAATAAATGTTAAAAAAGAATTGTTTTAGATGTTAATTCTCCTTTGGTTTTATACAGGTCATATGGAAATGCTGGTAATGATACTCCCCATTTTACTATGCATGACTGATTATGATTTTGCATGAGGTGTACTGAACTATTATTGTATATTCTTGATATTTTCCTCCAGTTACTTTTCTAATTCTTGTTGGCATGATAGTGAAAGGGCCAGTATGGATTCAATATATTTCTCTAAAAAAGTGTTAATCTATGCATGACTGTTTTACATGGGGAGAAATGTTGTATCTTGTATTGGATGTTGGCTGGAATTATAAATAAAGTGGAGAAATTACCATCATGGCAAACTACAGCCAAAATGTACGATCCTCTCCCATTCTGTCCGTGGTTGAATGAGAGGAGAATATTTCATATCTAATTAAAATATTGACCAATGCGAGTAAAGCATACTCAGAAATAACCTTTGATGTGACCTATCATTATCCAATCGCAATTTATGTAACATTAGTTGTTTATCATTAAATTCAATTGCAGTGCAAACATTTCATTGATTTATAACATGACATCATACATAAGGCATGATTATTCAAGACTTCAAGAATTTTTATAATCAAGCCTTCATGGGTAGGAGAGCTATGTGCGGAGTCCAGACCATGACTTAAGATGATGAGAAATGACAATAAAGGCAGCTTCTATGGTTAAAGTTAGAGTTTTTCTAGAAAATGTCCAGGATAAGATTTCAAATATATCTGTCGGCAATCATGCTTGCATGAGCAGTGTGAGAAACTGAGAGATTTTATCTCTTAATAAATAAATTTGAATTGTTCTCTCACACTGTTTGTTTCCATTTTCTTTCTTTTCCTACATATAAATCAGAATTAAATGTAAATTTTTCTAATCAAGAGTTTTGCAATTGATTTTTTTTTTAACTGAACAAATATATACATTGTATCAAAAAGAAACTGGAAGGGGAGCTTAGTTATGTCAGGTTTGAGATTCCTTTGGTCAATTTCAAGCACACTTTTGTGAAAAATTGTGAAAACAAAAAACAAAGGCAGTCCAATAAATGATTAGATATATACCCCATGCACAGACTCTTTGAAAATTTGTTTTGCTTCAGACCATGAACTGTGACACACAAAAGCTCTAATTAGCAACTCAGCTTGAGTGGATTAGGCATTTGGTGCATTTAGATTTAAAACTAGGGTTAAAGCACCGAATTCAAAGGAGTCACATGTCCAAAACATTAATGGTTTCCGATCATTTGGAACTTTTGTCCATTATCCCATTTGCTGTTTTAACCTCTTTTTTTCGTGAAATGAAAGTCAAGTAGTTTTTTTTTACCCTCACAGGTGCAAGATGAGTCTGAAACTTTATATGGTGGTAATCTTCTAAATGAACACCCGTATGACAGGTTGTGTACACTTCTGTGAATGGTAATTACTCTCATTAGTCTCGATAAGTCATCTCTAAGTCAAGGTTGTGCAATCTCTGAGGAATGATCTTTGTCCCACACGTGGCCATAAAATTTCTGGATAGAATACATGTTTGTTAGGGATTTCGAAGTTTTTTTGGACGATGCCTGATTATTTCTGTTACTAATTGGTCTAAATTGCAATTTGAGGAAAAAAGTCATCTCTTTTTATATCTTGCTGAAATAATCCATTCAAAATTATAATTATCTTATTTTGCATGTTAAGTTAAAAAATGAATGCTATTCAACACCCAATACTCAACTCTTTGCATGTTATGAGAAATTAAGCTGTGGCTAGCAAAACAGCAATGAGCAGGACATCTCCCTCTACAATGTGTAAATAGATAAGATTCTCAGGCAGTCAGGAGTTAAAAGAATGTTTAATTATTATGATAATGAGATTGAAAAATTATAGTAGTATGAGTTCCATAATTGTTCTACTTTTTACAATGCAGTTGAATTTAAAAACATGATGGTTATGCATAGGTAAATAAGGTAGAAAAAGGATTCTCAGGATAATTCTCATTGATTTTGGCACTTCAAATTACTGTGCATTACACATGGATGTCAATGAAGATAACAAAATTGTTAATTTTTAATATTTGAATGACCACTAGCAATACTCAGTGATGTAAAAGTGAAACTTGCTGGTTGACTGCAGTTAAATTGTGTCACATAAAACCTGTTTTAATATCTATATTCCTACCTGATTTATTTCTGTAAATGGTGTTCTGGCCATATTCATGCAATTTTTTTTTATCCTATATACATGTAGCTAGAACACTTTTTTCCAGAGTGCATATTAATAAAGCTAATTTCCCTTTTTCCCCCTGAGATTTGAGGTTTTAAGTGTACCTGAGCCAAAGGCTTAAGTGAGATTTTCTGATCAAATGGTGTCCATCGTCCGCCTGTTGTCAGTTTTCTGTCGTCTGCCGTGTTGTCTGTAAACTTTTCAAATTTTCGACTTCTCCTCCAGAACCACTGGGCCATTTTCAACCAAACTTGCCACAAGTACCTTTGGAAGGTATTTAAATTTGCTCAATTAAGGACCACACCCTTTTTCAAGGGGAGATGATTAAGAATTCATGAAAATTTAATGGCATCTTTTAAAAATCTTCTTCTCAAGTACTTGTACAGCAAAACCATGATTAGTCATATTTTATATATGGAAGCATTCCATTTAGTGTAGATTAAAATTTGTTCAAATCATGGCTCCCATGGGTAAGGTGGAGCCATAATGGGTGTTCAAAGTTTTACATAGTAATATATTGGAAAAATCTATTTTTAAAAAATTTCTGAAGAACAGAAAACCCATGATTAGTCATATTTATGTAGAAGTATCCTCAGGTAGAGTAGATCAAGTTAGTTCAAATCATGAGTTTGACCCATGAGTTTGGGAGGGTGAGGCCACAATGGGTGATCAAAGTTTTGCATAGGAATTTATAGGTAATATCTTTAAAAATCTTCTCAAGAACAGCAATGCCATGATAAGTAATTTATATGTAAGCATCCTAAGGTAGTGTAAATTTAAGTTTATTGAAATCATGGACTTGGGATAAATTGAGGCCAAAATATGTGATCAAAGTTTTACATGGGAACAAATAGAAAAAATCTTCTCAAGAACAACAAAGCCATAGTCAGTCATATTGATATGGAAGCATCATCAGGTAGTTTAGATTCAAGTTTGTTCATATCGTAACCCCCGGGGTAGGGTGGGACCACACAATATGTGATCAAAGTTTTACATGGGAATATATATATATATATATATGTGGTAAAAAATGCTGATGAAGAACAGCAGGGCATATAGTGACTCAAGTGGGCATTCAGGCCCATGGGTCTCTTGTTTATTTTATTATTTTCAGAATCACTGTTGTAACTTTGGTCAAGAAGTAGGAATCCATTTGTGTGCTAAGTTTTTTTTCTTTAATAAATCAAAAGTTATGGATCAAATCACTCCAAAGATTAATAGTTAAATTTTGACAATAAACACAAAGGGAATGAAGAGATGTTTTTCTTTAAATTAAATCGGAACAGTGACCATCAGTCAATTTTTTAATTACTACCTTTTTGGAATCTGTTAAATTATGGGTGCACTTAATTTTGGCAAGTAATTCAATTCTATGTGTTTTTCCTTGTGACCATTCCTCAATTTGTTACGAAAACAAAGCGTTGATGTCAGTAAGATATACATAACAAAGCAGGACCTGTTCCATTAAGTGTTTTTGTTATTTTGACATTTTTCTGTTCAGAGTTTGAGGTTGGTTTCTATGTAGACCTGGCATTCACAAGCACAAAATCAGTTTTATATTGCCCTGGCTTGAACATCTGATAAGCATAGGATTTAAAACTTCATGTTAGGTGAATTCATTTTGCAATTAATTTACACTTAAATGCATTTATGTACAATTTATATTGGGCTTACTTGGTCCCACTTTTGCTATGAATGACTAGAAAATGAAGGCCGATTTCTGTATCCAGTCCGTGTCTTGCCGTATAAGCTTCATATTAAAAACATGCAGTCATGGGCAAATTTTCATTCTTTCACACAAAATAAAAGCTCATTCACAATTCAGACAGTATTAGATGATTCAATAAACGATATTGAAATATTCCACATGTCAAAGGTTTATGTGTCGGATAAGTGCTTGTTTACCAAAGGAGAATTTTGGGGGTCATCTTCCATATCGATTCTAGACATATTTATTCTAGGATGTTAAATTGCACATTCTTTAATGTTTATGTAAGGGTAAAAAATGTATGTATTTCATCAAACTGCTTCATACCTATCAAATATTTGGAATGTTCTTGATTAAGATGACTCAAGGATCATGATGATACCCTATAATTACTCTCTAATTGAAATCCATATACTCCAGGAAGTAAATTTTCACTTATAAAAACAAAATCGAGTCTTGTTAGAATTGGCTGTAAAAAAGGTTCATGCTGATTTGTTTAATTTATAATCTAAAAAGAAACAAGTATTCCTCTTTCAGAGTGGTTAAATTGAGCCACCCTTTAGTGACATCTCAGTAACTACATTGTACATGTGAATGACAGTTCTAATACATACATTCACCCATTTACAATTTTGTAAGTGCCAATGGTTTAATGGGGTATATTAAGTTTTCAGTACTTTGTTGCATTTTCCATTTCAGAACTACTTGCAAGAATTTCCATAGTAGATGTATTTGACTTTATGGAAATCTTAACATGAAATTGTATTGATTAACCACTTTTCATATCATAAATGTGCAAATTTTCATTTCTCGGCAAGTTTTGGAGATATTTGAAGATAACCTAATTAGCTTTCAATATTCATTTCAGGCTCATAATATGAGAAGAATACATTTAATGAATTCATCATTGAAAGCCAGAAAAGAGAAAGGTGCTCAACATGAAGAAATATGCCAATCTAGATTCAAAAAGAGATTCAACGATAAACAGCGCTTAGAGCATGAAGATTCCCTTAAGTTTTTCCAGGTACTGTGCTGAAGTATTACTGTTGAATTTACAATTCATATTTTCATTACAATTATTTATGATCATTATAAGGAATTGGAGAGAGCAGAGGTAAGGAGGAACAATGCTAGTTGGGGAGGGGGGAGAAAGGGGGATAGGAATGCAAAGAAAAAAAGAAAGAATTTTAAAACGTGTTTGATATTATTGTACAGTTTGTTTAAATTGTTTTGAATCAAACATAAGGTTTTGTTTTAATTGTTTTGTATCAAACATTAGAGACTTTTAGTGACTTATAGCAATACTTTAAAAATATATATATATACCCCGTAGCATTATTCTGTCCCACTGGTATGGATGCAATTCATAAATTCCACAGGTTGTAACTAAAATTCATGATTACAGTATATAATGAGATGACATATAAATACTGATGGCCTTCAACTTCAAGGTCATATTGAATTATTCTGTAAAATCTTTAGTCATGTCACTTTCTTTCAATAAAGAAAAATGGGTTAAGGCTTAATAGTTTGCTTACAATGTAGTTATCACAATCAAAATCAGGTTTTAAGAAAGATATTTATTTAAAAAATAAGAGAGAGAATGAATGTGGTTAAACTTTTGTAAAAAGAAAAAAAACTCATGCAAGGTTGGGCTTTTTAATTCAGAAACTTTCAAGCTAAGAATCATCCTAGGTGGTCCAAACAAGTATTCTGTACAAGTTCTCTACAATGTTTGACATTTTTAAACTGAAAAAAATAATAATATGAAAAAGGAACAAATAGCATTTAAACCACAGGATGTTCTGAGTTGAAAAGACTTATTATTCAGCATTTCTATAGAAAATCATTGAAAATTTGTTCACATATTCTTAGCATAAGACTACACCTTGTTAATTTTCTCAGCATGTTCACATCATGGATGAATGCATATATATTTTACTGCATTTGAAAAATGCTAAATTTTCATTGAATGGTTGAATTTCTTACATAATGTCAGTATTTTAAGAATGATGGAACATATGTAATTTAAAGGAAGTTCATGTAAAAAACAGTGACTGTCATCTTAAGCACCTATTTTTTTCATTATTTTATTATGGCATTTCAGTTTTTCTTCCTTACATTATATATAGTTTGCTTATATATTGAACACAAAAGTTGATTTGATGAGTTGTCTTTTCAGAAAGCTCAAAATTTGATGTGAGTCAGAATTCTAATGCAATTACAAATGGTTTGTGCATGAATCACATGATCTAAAATTTGTACTTTTCTGTCAAAATTTCTCAGAAAAAATGCCTTAAAAATCTATAAAACTTTCAACAAATAGAATAGGATTAAAAAGAGCTAGGTTCACTTTATGCATGCATAAAAATGGCCCTGTATATAGCCAATAAATTGCTGACACTCTATGTCACCTTTCAATCATCAATATAAAGTGGAGACTTAATCAGTGTTTCATTTCCTACAACAAAGTTTCCTCTGAAAGCCCAGATACTGGAAAAAAATTGGCTTTGTGAAATTGCAATTTTCTTGAATTTTGCAGAAAAAAGATGTATTAAAGTTCCGTTTGCAAAGAATTAAAATCTGAGCACACTCCTCAATCCAAAAAATAAAACATATTTTATAATCTTCAGAAACAATTCTTTAATGAATATATAATTGTGAATTTTGGATCAGAGCTTGTGCTCTATTCGAAATATTGAAAAGTATCTTGAACTTCAGGCCATTTTTAAAGAAATTTTCAGGACATGGGAATAATGACACATTTTATGATGTCATATTGTAAAATTTGGATCAGAGGCTGTGCTCTATTTGAAATATTGAAAAATATCTTAAACTTCAGGCCATTTTTGAAGAATTTTTCAAGATACATGTATTAGAATAATGGCACAGTTTTTGATGTCACAATGCATCGACCAGTGAGAAAATTACATCAATTTTTTAAAATATTAGTATGCCCTCACCAAGGGTTCAAGTGATATTTAATGCATTTTAAACTGATAATGAGCAGTTTTGATTTTTTTCAGAAATTCAAAGGGCCAAAATGGCCCAAAGTGAAACTTGTCCTTTATATTTAAACATTTGAATTTAATTTGTATGGTACTTGTATATTATGCAGTACCCAACCCTATATTCGTATTTGAAATGTTTTTAAGGAATTTTAAGTTAATTGAAATCCAAAGACTCATAGGTAATAAGTTAATGAAAATTTTTCCTCAGAAAATGGTGACAAAGGGTGATGATTTGGAGCACTCCTTGTACAACAAGATGAGGAATGCCGAGTATGCTCGCCAGAAGCAGGAGCAGACGGTCAGACGAATGCAGCAGCAGTTAGCAGAGCTCAAGAGGAAGAATGCCATCCGAGTTAAAAATGAGCTTGCTGAAACTTACAGGGAAGAGACTGAGCTTGAGCAATCACTTGTAAGAGAAAAGGCAGAATTAGACAAGGTGAGGAACTTGGCTTAATTTCTGAATTTGTCTAACACTGAGGTACATGCATGTCAGACAAATATTGGGACTACAAATACCATTTATCTTTTCCTTTCCTACCTTAAAATCAAAGAGGATGTCATTGGAGCCAGAGTATAGTGTGTAAAGTGCTGTATTTATATAAAACACATGCATGTTTAAGTACAAAAATACAGTCGTTTTAAAGTACAAAAGTAAAAGTGATCTTTTGGTAGATTAATGGACACTGGAGGTCAAATATACTTGTACCACACACAGGAATCTTACTCCCATTGCAAACAAAAACACAAAATACAGATGAATGGAGGGTTTGATTGTAACAAACTTTACATATCTGCCCCCTTCACATTGAGATAATGCTCATTACTTATAGACAAATTCTTCACAGAATATTTTTATCAATCTGGAATTATGTTCCTGCTGTGATGATTTGCTGAGAGATTACTCCAGTGATCTGTGTGGCTTATGGGTTCCTTGTTAATCCATTTGGAAGCCTGCAGAAGTCAATGATATGCTAGCATTATCTTGGTTGATCAAGTACATACGGGTAATTTTCTGTAGACTTCCATGAAGTGCCATTGACTTGTGGGTTTTTTGGGGGGGGTTTTGTTTTTTTTTGTGTGTTAATGGCCAAAGAAAAAATTCAAAAACTTCGTAAGAAATGTTTCAAAAGAAATGATCGTATAGAGCCTTTGAACACAATAATTGATCTTTTAGTCTTAATTTAACCTTTTAAAGTGAAATCTTGTATGGAGATAAAAGATAAGAACCATGTAATTAGAGGCGTTTTTTTACTCTTGGTGAACATTTGGGGGTAAAACTTACAAGATCAAATTATTGCGAAAAATAAGAAATTGGCAAACAGCACTGTCCTTAAGTTGCCATTGGTGAATGTGTTTTCTTGTTTTATCTGTAGGGTACTATAAGTACAGAGCCCACAAAGGGTAATTGCCCATGGTGAAAAAGCTTCACAAGTAGTTGGGTTATCGAAGCCATCAGCTCATGTTTTTCGACAGGGGCCATGATCACAAAGTGATTGAATTTGTACAAAAGTTGTGGACATACATATCTGTCTGGCTTTATGTTCAGTTCACAGAAGGAAAGTGTCGGATTTTAGTTCTAAAGAAAAAACAAACTTTTTAATTAAATCTTTATGAGTTTCTTTGAAATTGGATAACAATTAGCACATTTGATACAGGCAAAGGCTACGGTTTAGGTTTCAGTGTTCATGCTGTGATTACTATCTTATGCCCTATCCTGAACTGTTAATGATTTTTGAGTTGATCTTTTACAATGAGATTGCTTTATCAAAACCATCTTATCCAATCACAAGGGATATATAGCTGTTTGAGGAGAGGAAAAAATACTAAAAAATATGATAACATTCAACTTTTTTAGGTCTACTTAAGTCTTAAAATAACAGGGAAAAATACCTTTTTAATCTGCTATTTTTTCAGAAATAATTCAGCTTCCATATCCATATATGTTTCAAAGGTTTCTTTTTCAATGGTTATTTGGGGAGGCATTATGTTTAACTGTGGGTGATGGGAACTTACCCTGCAGTAAATCATGTCTTCTCTGCTGTAGACTCTACAGGGGATAGAACAAAATACTGGTACATAAATCTGTGGCATTTTGATAGAACATATCCATGTCTTGGCTTTTATGTTGTAAGTGACAATTTTGAAATAAAAATGTATTATAGGATGTCATAAAACTTAACACTGTGTAGGATTGCCTTTTGTCCTTTTGTAATGGATAAACTGCTATGTGTCACATAAATAAAATGTTTTGCAGAATTTACATTTTCTCAACAGATTCTTTTTATTTTCAAATTCAGAATGTTTTTCTCAGTTGCTGAAACTTTAATTATATACCATTTGGAATATTTATTAAACACATAGCTTAAATTTTACATTTGTATCAGACTTAGTGATTATAACTTATCTGCATCATTTTGTTCAACATATTATCTCCTACATCTGCCGTTAAGATCAACTGAGATTTTGTCATGCAGATATAGAAGCAGCTATCTTTAAACATGTATACTGCAAAACTGTATGTTATTTATATACCCTGCTTATATAGAAAATGAAATGATGTTTATTTTGTAAGTAATGCATATATATATAATGACAACATATAATGTATTTAGGGGTGGAAAAATTGCACTGTATTCCAGTCTTGATAGGTGATGAAAACTTCCATTATCAATCTATTATCACTTTATATCTCTTTTCTTGTGAGGTAACAATAAGATCGCACTAAAAGATGAATAAAAACAGGTGTTAGGGAGATCTCATCAAGTATAATGCAAACATTTGCCTTTCTAACATATCGTGAGAAAACATAAAACTTGAAATATGTAACATCAGGTCGTAATCGAAGGATCAAATAATTTCCATAATAATAAGCCTTGTACCACTTCAAGAAAAAGAAAACTACTCATTCATTCATCTTTTTCACAACTTTCTGCTATATGATAATTTGACAATTAGGTAACTGATTAAATTTCAGTTCTTTTGCTATCGGCTATGCACCTGTGTATAAGAGAGTTAAACTTATGGTGCTCTCATTTGCCACAAGGGTTTGTAAGAGTCTGTTAAAGTAGCTGAACGGATAGATACTTATGGTCTTTTTGTCAGAAAACTTGTGTAAAAAAAAAAGTGCAATAAAGTGCCCTTTCACTTTTTTTTGGTTCTCTTAAAGTCTTAACCGTCATTTGTTACTTTCAGTTCTAGAGCTTTTTTTTGTTCTCTTAAAGGCTCGACTATTATTTGTTTCTTTCAGTTCTAAAACTTTTTGCCCTATCTTTCTCTTCCTCTTTTTTGTCTTTCCTGTTATTAAGTTACTTTCAGTTCTAGAACTTGTGTTTTATCATGTAATTAAAACAGTGTCATACTTTTTAAACTATGGTAAAAGAACATTAACAGATTTGTTTAATTAAAACTTAATAAAAGACATGAAAGATAATGTTATGGCTGAGTAAATTTTTTTTACATATATTAGAATTTTTTTAATGAATATTTTAATGTTTTTCCAGTTTTTTTCTTCTTGCTAACATTCATTCTGTAATTGCTACATCAGTATGCTTTAAGAGATTCAAAACAAGTGGAGAAATATGTTACTTGTACAAAAAAATTGTGTCTAAATTCAAATTACATATGGCGTCAAGTTGTCAAATGATAGGGTGGGGATTACCACATAATTCAGCAAACATAAAATGGAGATAAGTCAAACCTAATCACACCGTATGTCAGAAATTCTGCTGATTAAAAAGAATCTAAGCTCTCCTTGAATAATTGCATTTGGCTAGTTACCTTTATGAAATATTTTTTTCATTTAGAAATACAAATACAGAATTTAATGATGTGTGTATTCAGCATATTATCTCATTTCCAAATAGAGATCACAGGGCTTAAAGTACACTGGATTTATTATCACTTCCTCTATTCAGGGTGATAGAGGGGAAGTGATAATTGTGTACCATCAGTGAGATGTAGTTGTAATGGTTAACATCAGGGATGGACTGTTCATTTAAAATAGGAGTGTACAAATTTCTCCCTATATCTGAATTTGTTCTATGAGATGTAATTTCAAGATGAAGGGAAAAAAATATTTCAAGTTGTTTCAAAATGTTTTGAAACACCTCAAATATAATATCCTAGTTTTATTTTCTTTTTAAACTTATTCCATCTAGAATTTTCATAAATCATTACCTATGATATTAAATGTATTTGCAATGAACTGTGTCAATAAGCAGCTTGAAGTTATATCAGTTAGATTGACTAAATATATATGCATGTAGGTAGTAATAAAACTTCATAATGGCTACTCCCTTTTACACTTAGATAATTCATATATATTTTACACACCCTAGCAGAAATCAAAGCAAATCATTCATTGAAATTTATTGCTTGATATCTGATTTATCCCATGGCTAATTCATCACTCATCAAAGAGTTCCAAAATAAATACATTGTAACAGTATGTTGTTTCAAATTGTGGCCATATTTTAGTTATATAAGGTGAAGCATGTAGATGTAATACAATATTATTTTAGGAAAAAAAGATAAATTCATTGTACAAAGGCACATACTTTAAAAAATTTTTTTGAAATAATGAAAAAATCTCTAAAATTAATTTACAAACTTTAAAGCCATTTTAATGTTTAATGAATACATTTAGGTATTGGACCATTTTTTATGCCCATGTTTAAGTCTCAAATAAATCATTTTTGAATTCCACAAAAGAATTTATACTCTAAAATATAACCATGAATTCCAAAAACTCAGTGCGTAAAGGTTTTTTGCAAATCCTAAGGCTTAACTTTATCATCAGAGAATCTATTTTAAAACATTTAAAGTAATTTACAACCTTTAATTCATTTACTGCAAGGAGAAGTAGGTAATAAGTTAGATATTGTAAATTTATGATAAGGGGAGATTTTGTTCTGAAGTGTGATAAACTCAGTATAATGTATTGTAATTTATAGATTATGTCAGCTACAAGTTGTAGAAGATCACTCCAGCTAAAGAAAAACAGGTCAAATACTTGAAATTATCACAGTAACAACTGTGTACTTATTCCATGTACCCAAGAAACACCCCTCAATTATGGCTTATCTACCAGGGTAAGCATTTACAACAAGCCTAAACTTCAACCAGTCATATTTCTGATTCAAGGAACAAAGATTTAATGACATTCGTGTTCTGGGACAACCAAAGTTGAACAGCTTTACTCTTTTAACCATTACTTTAAAAGGCTTTAAAATTTAGGAACTTTGAGATCAAATGTGTATTGAACACTTATCTTCTGTGGTTAAGTGAACATTTACACACACTTTTGTACATATGTGTATTGGGGGCATAATGGTCTTGAATAACTTTTTACTTTTAGTAACCTTAAAAATCCTCTCTGATTTATTTTAAACTGATGTAGTATTCTTTGAAAATCATGACAGGATATTTAGATTGTCCACAACATAATCAAAGTATTGTATCAGTGACATTATGCCTCTGAACAATTTGTTCTCTGGGACTTTGATGGTTTCGATGCTCTAGATTGTGTCTGTCAGCGATGTAGGTTCTTATAATAAAAGTCTCAATTCGTTGTACACAAAATGCCATACAAATCCCATAAATTTTTCAATCCATTCAGATTTTACATCAATATATTAGCATAATTTCAATATCCTTCATTTAGGCTGCTTTTCTGTAGGTAGTAAGTATTTAGTTTGAGATTATATCATGTTTATGAAAGATTAAAAAGGTTAAGTACCACTTTAACAATTTCAAAGAAAAATCAAAACTTCAAAGTCAGGTATTAAAGTTTTAACTCAGTGAGAAATTGAAAGGGAAATCCTTTTTAAATTGAAAAGAAATTGAGTCTATAAAAATGAACACATTAACTTTGGTTTTGTAAGAAATTATTAACACCGTTTTTGTGGCCTTTCCAGCACATTTTTAAACTGATTTTGACAGCATTTCCTCTAAAATTGATTTTGGTCCATGGTTTTTTGCAGTAAATAAACTGCATCATTTTTATGTTATTTAAAATGAATACTTTCTTTCTATCTAATTCTGAATTACATTCTGAGATATCAGTGATTGATATTGGTTTTTTGTTTTGTTTTGTTTTTTTTAATGTAATTTAATTTTAATTTTTATACATTTATTCATTTATTTTTTTAATTCTTTTCACACTTTTTAAGGAAACCTTTTTATTTTATATAAAAAACAAGTAGGAATTGTCATGAGTTTAGTGAATTTTTTTCTATTCTACAATAACATCAGAGGGAAAAAAGTTTAATCATTCATAAAATTAATTTGAAAAATCTATTTAATTCTTAGTATTTTTTGAGATTATCAGTGATTGATATTGTTTTTCTATTTATAAGTCATCAAAGCGTCAGATCTAAAAAGACATCATCCTTTAGCCCTGATGAATAATGAGTTGTTCTTGGATGTTGGAAACAGTTTCCCAGAAAACAAGAAATTAACAGAAATATTTAACAAATTAACTTCAGCCCAAATGCTACAATCAAGCTCTCCTCACTTGTCTTCAGTGCAAGTTATTTATTCAAATTTCATTGATATGTGTTTGTATGCCTACCACATTTTGCCGAAAGTTTTCCAGATTTAAACTGAAACTGTTGCCTCTTTTTATGATTTATATAAGCTGATCTGTAATTTATGCCCCCTTCTTGCTAATTACCATCAGAATCTCTCAAGATTTGTGGCTTCACTGGCTCAAAATTTTCTTTTTAAGAAATGTTTGCTTCATAGATTTAGGCATTTACCATAATTTTTTTTCTACAGGTGCATGCACAGAGGGAAGAGAGTTATGAAAAGTTGCAGAAGCATCGACAGATGTTGAAAGAAGACAAACACATCTTAAAGGAGCATGAACGGGAGCATACCAGACTGCTTCGAATAGGAGCAAAAACAGATACAGCCACTGAAGCTTATTAAAAGTGACTTGACTGTTGTAATTGGTTCAAAAGAAGACTGGCTGGTATGCTTTTTTACCCAAGGTCCTGTGTGACAACTTTACAGTCATCCAAGCATTTTGCATACATTGTCTTCATGATGCTAACCCAGTGTATCAGTTGAAACAGGGTCACTGAAGTGTTTTGCTAGGTGCAGGGTCATCTGAATGTTTAACAGTTGCATGAAAACATGTTCTCTTTCCTCTTGATTCATGGTTGAATCTCTTGCAAGTAACTGAAAGTAAATCACATAGTTTGCATCTCACAAAAACATAGGAAAAGCACAAGCCCTGAGAAGTTTTATTCTAGTCACCAATTGTCACAGACAGAATTACAATTTGGTCATTCTTACAATTCCATAATTAGTAAATTGTGGCCCCTAAATTCTGTTAAGATTTAGTTTAATATTTAAGCACCGAATTGGCTTTATGTAAGAATTGTGTAATGTATTTATGAATTGATAAATCCATTTGCATTCTATAAATGTGTGTCTAGTGCGTTACTTATTCTACCTATGAAATTTACTCAGAATAACTCTGAAAAGAGACATGTTAACTATGATTCCTTACCTCTAGGCATCAGTTTTTAACTCCTCATGCAAACTAGCTTTTATTGCCTTTATTTTTTATGTAATATAAATGTTTTTTTAAAAAATGCCAATTTTTGTAAAGCTATCGCATCTTTTTTTAAAATTTAATTTTGTTTGCAGCATGTTCCAGAACTCTGACAGAAATTATTTTAGTATCCCATTGTACAGACATTTGTATGAAGTTTAATAACAAATATATAAAGGATTGTTAACAGAAACAGAGAAGGATATAAAATGTGTGAAAGTGGATCAGATGACCTTAACGAAACTGACGATGTATTTTGTCCATTCTTTTTTATGTTGAGTAGTATTCAGGTGTCTTTACACATTTGGAAGTGTTTGGTGCTAGAAATTCAGGGACTCTTGCCCTTAATTCTTTCTAAAAATAACCCTTTTAGCACATCTGGTTATCACTGAGGGAAAAGATAGTTTACAAGGAAAAAATTACCATTTGCAGTTGTATGTATTATCTGGAATCAGAATGGCTTATTTCTGGCCAACAAATTCAACTTTACAATTTTGTACAATGTGCTCAGAATTATAGTCTATAATCTGTCTCCTTTGAGATGAATAGTCCCATAAATTTAATTCATGTAATATTTAATGTTAGGTATTAAAATGACACAACTCCAATTAAAATGTGACAATTTGATACAAACTGTTTTATTAGACAGTCAATTTGGTGGCAAAATGATGTGTTAATCTGCATTACTGGTGAATTCATGGGGTGTTAGATATCCTTTATAATACAGACTTAATGGGGAAATGTGAAGATGAGTCTCAAAAGTGCTTAAGATTTCAAGTGATACTGATTTAAAAGTCAGTCTAGAATTGTAATGTGTTGTTCACATACAATGTCACAGGATATTAGAACTGCCTTTTGTTGAAGTTTTTGTTGCTTCTCTTAAATGCATGCCTTAAACTCGGTCTCATTGTGGTTGTTCTACATATATATTGAAGAAATCATATGATTTTCTATTGGGAAATCATTGTACTGCAATCTTTATAGATAAAAATACATAAAAAAAGTTAATATTGTGTTTTAATCCATAACTAAATCTTATTTTGATTTATGTGGATGGAGAATTTTTGTCTGTATATTTTCAATCATTCCGTGCCTCTATGTCATGTGCCAACATAAACTAGATCTGTCTTGGGATTTCATTACAAGGCCTCTGCTTTGAAGACAATGTTATTTGTGATGTTATACAAAACACAGTAATTACTGTTTACTGATTTATGTCACATTTTTATTTTCTGGCTGTGAGAATTTATTTTTATTTTGACATACATATCGATGTTTTTTTTTTCTAACTAAGCATACTCTTTACCTTGTGTTAAAATAAAATGACTCAACTTTTTAAAATTAATATTTTAGTGATTTTTTTTTTAATTCGGATGTGTTTATTTTTTAGTAATGAAATGAAGGAAAAAGTTTATGTTATCGGCCCTGAATTTTTTCCAAGGTCACCATTTTTCGGTGAGGAATCTGGGAGCCCGGAATGGGAAAGTCGTGTACGATCTTCCATATCATAACTGTTTTCAGAATTTTAATGCAGTTATGTGCAAGTGAAACGAAATTACATAAAGCTGAGAGTCGTACATTCATCAAGAATTCATCGAAGGTACATATTGCAATGGTACAAAAATCTCGGACCCGGTTAACAAGTTGGAGCTTGAAACAATATCTTTTGTGAGACACTTTCCTCACTGCTTTACTTAAAGGAAGTGCGTCACTGGAAAATGCCACCCCATGTGGTTCCGTAATTAGATAACGTATTTTTTTTTTTGGTCAGGTTTACCAAATTTTCAGACCAGTGAGTTATAATATGTACAGATCTGCAGCAACGCTTGCAGTTGCTTATAATCTATTCCGAGATTCTAAAGTGAAACCTTAATAAGATAAGTAATTACTGTATAAACAGTTTAGCAAATGAACATTTTCCGATAAACACGTTAGAATGTGCAAATATGTCATAAAATGGCATATCTGCGTTAAATTAGGTGACAGGGTATTTGAACAAACATCACAAATTATTTATGTCAACGACAAACAATTTGAAGAACACTTATCGGCCAGTGTCCAGTGGTGTTATGGTGGACTTGACCTTTTTTGATGATACTAGCCAGATTTTGACATCAGCCATTGTCAACTGGTGGGTGGAACCCGAATATAAATGATCTATCAATGGACACCAAGCATTTTTCTCTTCAATTGGCAAAAACTAATAATCTCGCCGTACAAACATACGGGCACAGATTATTCTTTGTTTTACGGGTGTGAGAGGGAACCAATGCAAGGGGGCGTGTCCCCACGTGTCTTCGCTGTCCACGTCGTGATCAATTTGTCCGTGTTGCTGGCTCCTCATTAGTCGTCCGATGGTCGGAGATCGGAGTAACCCGCTGGTCTCCGCGGAATCTACCTTTGCTAGTTCTGTACACGTAGTAGTTGTTTACCCACAATACGAGAACTCTTCCTGTCAACACGTTGTTCCGAAGACACGAGATGTTCCTGAATTACCCACTTTTTATTAATTCTCGGGAATTACACTAAAAAAGACACGAGATGTTTCTGAAATACCCACCCTTTATTAATTCTCGGGAATTACACTTAAAGACACGTGATGTTCCTGAATTACCCACTCTTTATTAATTCAAGGGAATTACACTAAAAAAGACACGAGATGTTCCTGAATTACCCACTCTTTGTTAATTCAAGGGAACTACACTAAAAAAGAAACGAGATGTTCCTGAATTAGGTTGAATGAAATTATCATAAATGAAGAGAGAAAATAAGAGAATGTAAATATAATTATGCATTGAATTCTTATTTTTGGATGTCGTTTACGCGCGGTATTCAATCTGTCGGCACAGCTTACTAACAAGTGTAAATCTATGAAACAGAGATTTTGTCTTATAAATGACCTGACTGTGCCGGCAAGTTGAATACCGCACGTTATATATTTGGTTTTTTTTCCATTTCATCCATATAAAATTTGAACAAATATTGATACACAAATAAATTATATATTTATATAGAACAAACGATAACAATAAATTTTATAGCTCCGATTCATGTTTGAATGAAATGCAAACTGAATTTCTCTTATTCGAATAATACAGCAAGAGCTCTTACTATTCCACCGTGTGTGACTGGTTTTTACTGCATCAAATGAATATAGTTTGTCTTCCCCGATTTAAAGATGACTTACATGTTAGTCTGTATTTATCAGGATATCAAATCTTACCACAGATAACTTCTAATGGAGTCCATGCCAGAGTTAGACGTCCTTAATTGTAGGTGGGCATTTTAAATATAACGGTACCGTAAAACGGTCTTGGGTTTCTGTACACAAGACCACAATTTGCCCTTGTCATAGTAATCTTGTTGTCGAGTTACTGAGTTCATGACATATCTCAAAATCGTTTTATCTATTCATAAAAAAGGAGAAAAATCCCTTAAATTCATGTAATACAATTCAAAATTAATTATACAGATTATTAGGTTATTAAACGCACGCAGAGACCTATTTTAATGTTATTTATTGAATTTCTTTCATTATATGTTTACGACTTGTAAAATTCTTCTACGTTTGAGGTCGGACAATCTAGAATCTTGTCTTCTGTGCGAAGTATGAACGAAGGTTCTTCCCCGTCACGTACGTAATCAAAAGGTATCGCTGGGGCGTCGCGTATCATTTCGTTGTCTCCTATCAATGGCCGAATCAACAATTTCCCAAACTTGAAAGAAGACTGTAGATACTTAAGTCTTCCTCGCCGTGTGGGTATTAGATAACAACACACAAAAACATTCCCTTTTTCCTTGACTAGCCCCACCTTCTTTATCTATGGAACATACTGGCTGTTCAGACACTGAGTGGCCAGGAATTATCTTCTCTATTGTCGGCTCTAGATTGCTAGTCTCGAATTAAAGTGTTGATTATTATCACAACCAGATAATGAAATAACGTGTTTTTGTGATATACGAATTTACATTCATAAAAATGCTTATCGTATTTGAATTTCTTCGATTGATACTTGCTCATCAAATGAATCATTTTCGCTTGTTGTTCCCCAAAAAAACTCAGATAATTATTCTGTCATTAAACTTTGGGGGAAAAATACAGTTTAACTTATGACAAGATTTTGTTTTAAAAGAATAAATGGAGAGTTATCTTTGATATTCTGGGTTGTTCGTCTATAACTTTCTATCTCTCTATACAGTCCCTTTTAAATAACCGTTTATTTTCAATTAGCTCATGGCGATCTTTCATCAAAAAATGAAATTAATTACCTTTCTTAAAGATATTTTCAATTGGTTCATGTAAATTCCATTTACCGATTAGTTTATTTTACACTTTTTCACGTTTCCCTCAATACACAGTATTTACAATCTACATAAAATCATCAATATCTAGTTGTAATCTAAATGGATGTCGAAAAACAAACAGCTAAGTGCTTTTCTAAATATTTGTTCACCATGGATTAAGCTGTTGAAAAAATGCTGTAATGAACCCCAGCTCGATAAGTCTTGTACAGCATTTAAAAGCTAGTGCCCCCCTCGAAGAGAGACGATAGGTTATTTTACGACAATCACAACAATATGATATTTTGTTACAATCTTTCTTTTTTCTGTCATTTATAGGAAGAAGAAGAGACCCATGAGCCACAAGGCTCACATGATTCACTTTCCTCCTTCCTGACAAATGAGTTCATGTATATTGATAGGTAAACTCCTTTTGCGGTCATCAAAAGGAAGCCCGTTTTTCCGACTATTCACTTAAAGTCCATGATTTTGGCATTTTACTATTTAAGTAATTTACAGAATACTGAGTCCCAGTGTCAAGTATGCAGATTGATACATCTGTGTTCTTGCGGAGGTCTAAAGTAGGTTTTGTCTTTCCTGGCTCAGTGGTTCTTTAAATGAATTTTATATTTTGAACTCTTTCTCGTCACTTCTCCTTCATGGAAAAAACAGGGGAAAAAATGAATCCACTTCATCTCAGTATGTTTTCTGCCAAGCTTGGTTGCAATTGTTCCAGTGGTTCTGGAGACAAGGACGAAAATGTGGTCAAGTTTATAACAGATACGCTTAGATCGGCCTGAAAACTCACTTTAGCTCAAGTGAACTAAAGACTATTGGAGTGTACGATTGGTCCATTGGTTCTGGAGAAAAGGCAAAAACGTAGTTTACCAACGACACGTGACAATATAGACAGACGCCGGACATGCTCAAGTCGACCGGAAAAGCTCTACTTTAGCTCAGGTTAACTTAAGCCTTTGGACGTGTGCGGTTGGTCCAGTAGTTCTGAATGTGCTTAGTAAAGTTTACAAACATCAAATGACAATAGAAAGACAGCAGACAATCTTCGATTGCAAGAGCTTATTTTACCTTAGGAACTAAAGACTGCGAGAGTATTCAGTACCTGACAATGAGCTTTAGAAACTTACATGTAAGTCATAGTGCAAAGTCAAAATGTTCTGGATTTGATATTTTTAATCATCTATAGCTAAACATTATTGCAGCCCGGAAGACCGGGCTGCTCTATATAGATTGTGATGGAAAAATCGACGGGAGAAGTTATCGAGAATTAAACTGCATCTAAAGGAATCTCTACACACTAATGAAAAATGCTTTTTGGACTTTGAGAAAAATATATCATATAAAGGTGTACATATTCAGTGTATCTAGTTCATTTTCAACATAGGGCACTTGCCATATTTCTGCAAAAAAATGATTGGACGCTGTTCCATTCGGATGGTCGACGTCGCTTTTTTTTTGTCAATTTTTCAAACATATTTATTTTCCTTTTTTTTTTTTTTTTTTTTTTTTACTATTTGTCCAGTAAGTGATAACTAAAGATAACAGGAAATAACTGTAACCAATTTATTTGAGACACATTTAATTTTTATTCAGTTTTGGCTTGTTTTATTAAGAAAATAATATTTTTAATCAAAAACATTATTTTAAAGTTCACGGCATTTTTACCCTTGACTGTGCGCACTATCTGCGACCTTCAAAGTCCGCGATTTTAACAAAAATATTAAGTTCAAACAACCAAAACCAAACTATTCTAACTTGAATTTTCATATAACAAATATTTTGGTATACAAAAAGTATATCTAGGACCATTCAGTTGGACAAAAACGCCATTGTCTACGAATTGTCTTTATGCTCCTCGTATATATACTGTATATATACTAGGGATGTCAAATCGGTCAATATTTGATAATCGGTTACTCGGACGATTTTCCGATCGAGTACCCGGGTACTCGGTAAAATTGTAAAATACAAATGTGTTAATTTTATTGAGACCAGTTAAGCCCTGTTTAACCCCAACGTTGAATTTTTAACGTTTTTTATGTTTGTACACAAACATCGAGCAAAACGAAAATGATTTTTTGCACTAAATTTATTTCTCAAATAAACACAAAAGACAACAATTAATGCATCATTAATTAGAAATGGTTCTTGTTTAGGAAGACGATTTGATCAACACAAGAGGAAAAAAATCTGTAACGTAGCTTTGCAATGATAAGACAAGCGCAAGATATTGTTTTTAAAGAAAGGGATCTTTTCGAGATCGCTAGATATTATTTAATTAATACGTGTATGTTGGTTGTTTTCCCCATATACGCTATGTTAACTTTGCACAGCTAATTTAAACATTTTTTAAATCTTTACTTCTTTCCTAATGTTTTTTTTTTCACTTTTGAAGTGTTAGCGGTATCTCTTTGTACGTCCGAATTCGCTACCGTATGAAAACTTTATTATTTTAGGATAATAAAACCCTAATTAAACGATATTCATTAAATACTAATCATTAAAGCTATGCAAAAAACTAACGGATCACAAGAGGTGATAAAAGCTGTGTAGGAGATTGGTCACGGTAATTACTGTATAAACAAGTCCACAGCCACAGACAACAACGGGTATTGACAGGTGTGGGTGACGCTAATTACAAGGTAAACAAGGACAAATCATTTTGAAGTTGCATTTTTTGATAAGTTTTTGATAAAAAAAATATATACTTTGTTCTTTGAAATATGAAAAAAAAATATACATCCGAGTAACTGAGTAGCGATTTTAGTATTCGATACTCGGACGTTCGATCGAGTACCCGGTTAACCGGGTACTCGTTGACATCCCTAATATATACCTAAATATAAGACTTTAAGAATTTGAAATACACAGTATACTTCCCGGGCGACTTTTGATGGCAACAGTTTTCTTGTTTTTGAGAATTGGTATGGATCCTACTCTGTTCACCAGAAAGCATACTTCATTACGTTCTCTCCGTGTAAACATTGATGCAGGACAAATTTGAACACGTTATTCTCTGTATCTCAAGGCCAGCACATTGACCGTTTTCCACTTTGTGCGATGAACAGTACCTTATAATAAAAGTTTTATAACAGTGAAGTATATTTTGAATTAATTTTGTGAAGGTATTAAAATACAAAATTTCCAACATGATATTAGCTTAAATTTCAAAGCAACAAATGATTTTTTCAATTATATATTATATGCTCCCTTGCTCTTTTAAAACAAGTGTCGAGAGCATCTCCCAGTTTCGTGTTTCTTTCTGTTCATGCATTGACGTATATTCATCTAATTAAATAACTGTTTGCCCTGCTGAACATGTTATAGCATTCTGTCATGTCGCCCTTGTCCGTCCTTGGACGGTGAAATACATCAGAAATAATTATTAATATCATGTAAGCTGTCACAGGTTCAATCTAAACAGACATTCACTTATCATTTTATAAGTTATGCAGATTTTTCTAGGTACAGTCTCGATCGTAGTTTTACTTGTGACGTCATGATGAAAATTTGTTTTGTGTGTTTTTTGGTCGCCCACAGAGCAGAGCGACACTAAGGGATAACTGCCCGACACACCTGCGTCTGTCTGTCTGTCACAACTTACGTCTTGAGAACTGATAGAGGTATTGATTTGATATTTTGCTCATGTATTGCTTGCAAAAATGTCTTTTGTAAAATTTCAAGGCAACCGACCTTGTGACCTTTGAACTTGGCCTTTGACCTACTTTTAAAAATACAGCATAGGGCCAATAAACACATATTTTGCCTTTGTGCTATATGACAAGTGCTCTGGTTTTTGTCATAAGACATGCTTAAAAATACTGACAATATAGTCTAGTTGACCGTGACCTTTGTCCCATTTTTCAGGAATACTCTGATCTGTTAACTTATGTCTTATGAATTTTGAGAGCAAGGGTTTTTATAACTAGCATTTATATACATGTACATGTTTACAACCTCATGACACTAGCTTTCAAACAGTATTAGTTTACATTAATCACACAAATTGGTATGTTTGCAATCAGAACATCATTTGGCTTTTTCGATTGTCCAGTTAGTTGTCTGAAAATAATTCGGGAATGGGAACGGGGTTGAAATAAACTCGTATAAATAAATGATAAACAATTATATTTTATTAATTTTTATTTTGAATTTCTCCATTGATTGTGATTTTTATGATAAATATTACTTATCGCAGTTTTAATATCCGTTTGTGTTTTTGTTCTCTTTGCTTGAATTATAATGCTAGTATGATATTTTAAAAAAGACCATCCTTTAGTTTTATTTATGTCTTTAATGATGTGATGTATAGCAGGCAATACATGCGTTCTGTATGCAACGCTAGATTTGAAGAGCTTCCTATAATATGATGCATATACCTATCCCCTTTTTCGATTGTGATAGACATTGATCAAAGTCGATAAGATATAGTTCTATCGAGATTTGACTTTAGATGTTTTCAGTATACAAGAAAAGAGTGACATGGTGTAAATTTATGATTTCGTTCAGCAAATTATTCTTTAATTAATGGTTTAATATTTTGCTTACATTAAAAAAAATTAAAAATGCTTAATGTAAACTAAAATCATTATTAATATTCGGTCAGATACATGTACATTGTAATGTCGTTCCTATCACAAGTAATGTACAAAATTATCCTATGGAACGGATATTGGGAAAAATAATTTTGAAATGCGATACGATATTCTTGGAAATATCAAACAATATTGTAAAAACATGTATTACCATTGAAATGTTGGGAATTTATTTATTTTTTTTAATAGTAAAATAAATCTAATTTCACACTTTACAAGGATTAGTATTAACACATTGATCAGAGCCTGAGGAACAACGTGAATGAGACATAATCAAAGTACATATAACCTAAAAACTGAAACTCGGAAATTATCTTCTGAAAATAATTCTACAACTTATAACACAAATGCACTTCTAATTCTATTTTTTTTTACTTCTTTTTCTTTTGTTTTTGGAATAGGTTTACGTAAACGACTGTAATACGACTAAACATGGAATACGAAAATTCATAAAATACATGATTTTTGAGTATCAAAGGAACAAAAAAAATCATTAAAAAGTGGACACGCAGCAGGTCACGGATACTGAATTCAAAGTTCCAACATGATAAAAGATATCAAAATGGTTCATTAACAACGCCTGCTTTCATGGAAAAAAATCATTTCCAAACTGCTCCCGAAAATTACAATTGAGGCTTCATGAAACTGCACTAAAAATTAAATTAATGTAGTTTATCAGCTCGCACCTTGATAGATATCTGCTCGTTTGATGTCTAATGGATGGTTATCAGTTCATATGGTCAGACGGAGGTCTTTTCCTGCGGAAGTATAATGTTTTATGCAAATCGGGTGCAGTATTGTATGTCACGTGATATTGGTTGTATCCTGTGTAAAACAAGGAAAGATATTCATCTGTGGCACGCTTAGCTATTTTGCCGTGACATTTATAATACCTTTGACGCCGAATCCTGTTCCTGCAGGATTTGGTTTCCTGCAACAAAGAGATCCATTGTATTCTATAGAAACACGAAATAGAAAGTGTCAGGTAAACATGACATGCTTTGTTTTAATCCCGAATCAAAGATTTTATTTAGAAACGTCATCCTACGTGTACTTGTCATAAGCTCAATGTTTTAATTAGAGATAAATGCTTATATAGACTTTTTTTTTTTTTTTACAAAAACAGATGACTCCCCCATCCCCATGTTATTCCTTGTCATCAATCTATGTCCTTGGCGACAGAACTACGACCTTTGAGATATGATATATGGTCAAGGTCATAGCTATCAACACATTCAAGTTTGTATTTATTCGAGTCGAAGATTTTCTAAATAAGGCTTGAAAACACCATGAAATTGAAAGTTATGATCTAGAATCGAGACCGTGTCACACCATGGGTATTTAGCAACAATATGAGTACATTTTAATCAACAATTACAGAATTATAGCCCAAAAACATTTTACTTCTAGTATTTTATTGCCCAGTTACCTTGACCTTTATTCTCATTGTCCTATGACCTTGACCTTTAAGATATAACCTTAAGGTAAAGTTATGCAAATCTTTACCTCTTCCGCAACAACATGAAAAAGTTTGAACCCATTACAATCTGGGGTTTGAAATTCATGTCCTGGACATGACAATGTGACAAACTGACAATCTTGCCAAAACCAACATGCAACATGTCTTATTCCTTTGGGAGACACATGAGTCAACCCAATAATAAAATTTTACTCACACTTTTTATTATTTCATCAAATTAACAGTTGCAATTTCAAGTGAAGTACAAAATCTCAGACCCTTTCTGATAGCCAAAATTATTAAACTGATTGATGATAATGTATATTTTTCTCCAAAGAGATTATTTTGTAGTCAGGCATTTTCAATGCTATTAGAGGTCCTCTTCAACCATTATATTCTATCAGATTTGTATGATACCGGGTATATTTGTGATAATGTGATATTTTTTACCATTAGGTCAGTCGACAAAATAAGTACTTGTCTCTATCTGAGCGATGCACCTGTCAAAATAAAGCTATATGTTATGATTATTGATTATTTTCTTTAGTCTTCCCTGACAACATATTATTTTGTATAAAAAAAAGAAAAAAAAGAAACTTTTACCCGTAAGTTAGATATTCAATACAAGCTTAAGGACTAATAATGACCCTCAGCTCTAAATGGATTTAAATTTTTTTTTTTTTTTTTTGGTTTGGTTTGGTTTGGTTTGGGTTTTTTTTAAACCAGATAAAATAAAACAATTTTGAAAGTATAGGCAAAAGAAATATAGAAGGTAATGCTTCCATCTTATGTTAGTTTTGATAGAATTGACTACTCCAATGCAATTAAATTCTGATAAACTAAACTACGAGTAATTCTAGTATTTTTTTTACTTGGAAAGTTATCTCTCTTATCAGAGGGTCAGTCCTTCTTAAATACACTTAACTCAGAGTAGGCGTCCTTAAATTTATTTTATTTATACGTAATGAAAATTTTAAAATATAATTGTAATTTTATTTGTTGAACAATTATTGTAGATATTATATCTATATACAAGGAAATGGTTCACTGGTATCCAATATTTTTGTGTACATACAATAAAATATGTGTTTGTTTTTTTTTTAACTGTTCTTAACATCTTTTAGAATTCAAATATCATTATGGCATTAAAATCAAGTTTAAGAGGAACTTAACCCTATTTCTTTCGAAAATAGATTTCGCTCCAAAATGATGGTCGTATATGCATTTAATTTCTTAAGAAGATCGTCAAAATCTTGTAATTTTCTTAAGATTCAAAAATTATTGCCATAGCTCTAAAGTGTAAGACATTTACAATAACATAGGCGTTCTCACTTTGTCAAGGAATTTTACAAGTTTTGGAACCAGCGGTCTTTTTGTGCTAAAGTGCAAGTAGAAGCCAGCATGTCATGTAGCCAGTAATGGAAAAGTGCTCGTGTTAAAGAAAAAGGGGATTTGAAGATTAACGATGAGATTGTGGATAACATTATTTCTTTTTGTGCCTTATAATCCTTGGATACATCATGCGTTGACATATGAAAAGTTGATAAATTGATGTCATCCTGCTTTAGGTTTTTTGTTTCTGTAAATCTCTGACACAGTTTAAAATTGTCTGTCATGCAGTTTTGTAAAAAAAAAAAAAAAAAAAAAAAAAAAAAAAAAAAAAAAAAAAAAAATTGGAATAAAAATCACTGGAATGCAAGGGAATATATCAACTATTGAATATCGTAATTCTCAATAAATATGAAACTAAATGTACATTTTTAAACGGTTACTTTTGTTAAATTGTTAGACCTAAAATAATTGAAGATTTATATATGAATATATGAATAATTACAATACAACAATACTCAGTAAAACACTTGCAGATCGCCCTACATAATAAAAATAATCACAAAATGTTCAACAGTAGGGAATACAACAATTCAAAATGTGTATACAACTAATGTTGTATGATATAACATCAAGATTTAAAAAAAAAAAAAAAAAAACATTACAAATTAATTAAGGCATTAGGTAAATTGTTGTGAAACTGGTAATAGGATGCCTACCATACAAATGTTTGTGTACATTTATCATAATTTTATATCCTATTTGTAATTTTATACATGCAGTTATATAATACAAAACCACTTTACAACATTTCAGCAATGAAAACTTTTTTCCTTTTAAATAAACGTCAGTTCAAAATATTATATCATATCAAGATTTAAGAAATAATCAATATGAAAAATATATTGAGGATGATTTATCGGTGAGATTTTTTAAAAATATATTTTCCGTATGGACACGACACAAAAGTGGAAAACAACCGCCTCCATGCTCTCACGTATTTTTATGAATGATTTTCATTTAATGTTGAAATCTTAAATTTGATGATGACACTGGCTATTTTTAAAGATAAGAATATATAAATAGTTGAAGAAAATAGATATCATTTTTTTTTTTAAATACTATGAAATATTACAAACAATGATTCAATATTCCCTTAACCCGCTTGTACGAGGAAGGAAAAGCAAGCAAATAAGCCTGTCACTATACATGTACTTGTGAATTACTGGAATGAATAGAATATGTGTTGTGTATTTACAGGCTTCCATGACAACCCTCTTTTCTGCTGTTTTCCGACATTTATTTTTTCGATTCTCTTCAATCTTTTATATAATATTACCTTTGTCCACAGCCTCCTATAAATATGAGACGAATATATAAAATGATATCTATATATATTGTTTCTTTCATACAAATGAGGCGAGAGCAGGTGCGACACGAAAATTCTGAGTAATAACAAATTGTCTATCATTGAAGTATCCTATGATCAAAGAAATTTATTCAACACATCTGTCATTTGAATAAATGACATGATTAATGAACAATCATGAATATTTTCCAATTTTTTCTTCACGGAAAATTATTTATCCAAAGTATCTGAAGCATGGCGATTACAAATCAAAATAAATGTCAATTTGTTTCTTTAACACTTTTTTACCACTATATTGGCCTCTTCATATTGAAGTTAGGTAAAAAAAATCAATGTGCATTCTATGTTGATCGATTGGAAGTATTTTCTACAAAAAACTAATAATATAAGACTAAAAAAATACAATCAACTGAATGTATGAGTAAATGTATTCAATCTTCGCTTCATATTTTGGTTGCGTTCGGATTTCTGGATTAAGATGACCGAACCTGGTTACGTATATATCGGCAACATTGCCTGAAATGACCTCTTAGAAAATACACCAAGGAAAAATAGAAATAAATAGGGACTAAGAGTGGACATCAAAGTACAGACTTTTGGAGCCAATCACCTTAACTTTGACAAAGGCACAGGAGCGCTAATTGGCTGCTGGCGACTTATTTAGTACTTGACTTTTATTAGCTAATCAGTTAAAAGTTAAAGCGCCTTTAGCACAGCAATAAATACTACACAGTCTACCAGCTTTTGCAAAGTCTCTTAGACTCTAATTGTTACCGTAATGCCTCGTAGCAAACCAAACTCATTGGAGACGTTTTGCATTTACTTGCTTCTGTTATGGCTGAAGGGACATTACAAATCCAAGTATTATATATTTCAATCCCTTTAGAAGCAAAACACAGCAAATCTTTGCAATAAGATTTTTGATCTAAATGGTTAACCTGGTAATTTAGCATGTCTATTTCTACAATCAACCAAATAAGTATCAAAAATTATTTTTGCAACCCGCAATCAGTTATTAAAACTTTCCACATGCACAGAGACAGCGTTCAATCAAGTCTGGAAGTTGAAGGTCTCAATGTCAGTTTTACAATAAGCGAAACAGAAAACCCATCCCGAACCCATCAATGGGATTATAAGCAGATTACCCAAACAAATCGAATCACACACACAAACTACCCTCAAGTTCTGAACATCAAGTCATCGAGCGAATGTAGGTATGAATGAAAGGACGTCAATTTAAAAATTGATAAATCACCACTGGTTGCGCACGCTCGATAGCATAAGGGGCGGGGCTTATTCGCCGAAGCTATTGACATATCTTTTTCGTAAGGATTGTACCCAATCTAAAACGATTTTTTAAATAAAAGAACAACACTGTTTGTTTATATCATTTAGATGTGTAAAGTTTTTGTTCATTCTTGAGGTTTGACTTGCCATTTTGCTTGAGTGGAGGTGCGTTACTATGATAGCCTGTTTTCCATGGGATTTATATCAACGTGCGACATGAATTTACCTGAGAAATGTGATAAAACGGAATAATAGTAATTCAGAAGATGAAAATATTATGGCTTCGGTTCTACATCATGGAACATTACGGATAATGTTTACATGAAAAAGAAAATTTGTTACATTAATAGTAAATATTCATAGTTGGATTATTTACAAATTTTATTTGAAACCATGAGATTGTGCAGCTTTGTGTATCTTTTCTACACCTGCCTGGGTGTTACAATAAGTAGTACCGACCAGAAAAATGTGCTTCTTCACGAAGCTGTTCGGACGCTGTTGGGATTTCAAGATTCTCCAGGCCGCTATCTTAAACTTCAGACAGTCCCAAACTTCTTATCGGAACAGGCGCCCCAGTACATGATGGATTTGTACGAAAAGTTTAAAAACAGTCGCATTTCCAAGGGACATTTATCTGGAAATACTGTTAGAAGTATACATGCTGAAATAGGTAGGGGATATCCGAAGAAATTTCAAAAAAAATATTTATATATTATTAAAGTCATATTTGATATTTGATTTTATGTCTGTCAAAAAGGGAAACACTTTAATTTTGATTAACGAAAAGCCACATTTATTTACCAAGGTCTGAAAGAGAAATGACAAACCGCAGGGGTACATTTTGACAATTTGAAAAATCTTAATAGTGGATTTGACACTAAATACGCTTTCTCTAATTACACTTTCTAGATATCTTTACACGTGTTAAACCTCGGTATTGATGTCAAAAATGATTTTTCATAATGACAGGACTACTCATTAGATTTGTAATAAATCCATTTGTGTGACAATGAATCGAGACCCAATAGTCCTCGTGCCTTCTGAAAGACGGCCATTGATGGTGCACCTGTTCAACCAAGGTTAAATTCAGTACAACTATTAGCCGTTGTAATTAATTCCCAATCAGTGTCATATTTGGAGGGCGTTTTTATTTTGTACGTTCTTTAATATATCATATTTTGTTCCAGTCGTGTTAGATGAAATATAACTCGGAAGGTAGTATCAGTTATTTTTTTTTTTTTACAATGAAATAGAAAAAAGGGCACTTGTCTTTTGGCGCCTAATTTTCTTGGGTTCGCTTGTAAAACACTTTGTGTGATTGGTAAAAATGTGAATGTTAGCTTTGGCGTTGTAGTAACAGGCTCCAAAGCTAATGGTAGACGCGTCGTGCTAAATTTTCAACCTGCACCATCAATGGACTCTTAATTTTCTCAGAGTTAATAAAACAGTGGTTTAAAACCAGTGCAGAGATGATAAATCAAACATGCTTACAGGCACCGTCGTTTTTATACCAGGTTTACCAAATATTCAACATCGAAAAGTCGCGTTTAACCTGAAATAGTTTATCTTAAAATGAACAAACTAAATGAAACAGTTTTCAACATAACATAGAAGTGTATCACAAATCGCGGGGATGTGTGATAGCACTCTGCTTTATTGGCAGCGTATAATTAAGATGTACCGAAGCCTGTTTTGCCTCCCGCAGGGTGAAACCTGTGGGTATTTTCTAATATAATCAATTTTCAGTATTGTTCACCGTGCAAGGCGAAAAAAACTGGCTGTCAAAGATGTGCTAACAAGATGCCCTAAATGAAGTAATGTCGTACATAAATGTGTTGACAGTTGCATACTAATGATAGCAGCGCCTTTGGTCAAAAAGCCGCAAGACTAGATATATAATCTTGCAAATTGTTTCACAACACAACAAAAGATTAGTTTACGATATGTACACAAGACTATTGATAAGCGAGTTTATTCAGTAAAAGAAGAAACCAGATGTCATCTATGTGATTCCCCCGGTGATATATACCACCCATGAGTTTAATGGCAAATCAGGACTATGGTTTATTGATGCCTATCTGCCAATTAAAGGTCGCCGACGACTTTCCTAAATATCTTAATTCCAAAATAAGAATAAACAACGAGAAACCCTTTGACCGCTTTTAATACAATCGCAGTGGAAAAAAAAACATTTAAAAAAATAATTCTAATCTTCATAAAATGCAAAATTTCCCGCCATGTTGAAATAAAAGCGACATAAAATAGATTAAATTACATTCAAATAAATTTGAAAAAGAGCATCTCTGACACTTTTTATTTGCAGAACCCACAAGGATTTTTTTCTTCTCGATGCCCGGAAGGATTTTCACACTATAAAGTTGACGCTTTTTAACACAAACTATAAAGTTAACTCTTTATAACACAAAAGCGTCAACAAAAACATTATAAAAATAAACGTTTCGGTAATAGCAATGAAAAAATCTAAATTAAGTAACCTTAAATATTTGACATTTTATGTCTATATAACTACAGTGCTTCCGAAAATAATGTAACATATAAACTATTTTAGTATTTATACCCATGGTGTAGAAATAGACTACAATACATGCGTCAATAATCATGCATTTTCTCTGCCATTCAAAATTGTTTTTATTGAAACTTGAAATAAAAAGGCCAATAGCTTATTGGGCCCATTCCCTTTTTGCTCTGAGTCGTTAGGTCTGTATTTTAGGAGCAGTTTTTAAAAGTTCTAATACCTATCGAGTATTTGCAAGTCTGACATTGACATCTTTGGAGACATTTTTTCTACATCTACCAATTTGCTGTCTCAACCTTTGTTCCGAGTCTTTTCTGTTACGTCTGGACTGTTTACCCTCTGGTACAAATGGCGGTGGGAGGAAATTGTGTTGTTTGATAAAAGAATCCCGTAGTCTGCTTGTGTGTCGCCACCCTCCCTGCATGTCTTCAGAAACCAGCTTTTTCTATCATGAATAATTTAATTGACAATAAAGTTTACTGTCTACTTTGTTGTAGGAAATACTGTTTGGCTTTTTGTTTGTCTCGCGATCTTAAGCAATTTTACTCGAGTTTTGAGAGGTATCATGGGGCCTGTTTGAGAGTATAAATCATACACCTCATTCACAGAGACCCCTGTCAATAAAAAGTCCCCTCAATAAACTTTTAACTTTCGCTTGCAAAATGATAGAGGACATCACGTCTCGTCAATTTGCAATTACCCTTTGAAACAAGGTCGGCTATTAATGTAAATTTTCTTCGGCCTTTTTATATCTGTTTGAAAATTTTAGTGAAGTCGATAAGCTTTGTCCCTATGACTTTGTAAATCACATAAATATTACGATACATAAATACTTAATCAGCTGACGGTGCGGATACCCCTGTCACTTATGGCGCCAGCACGAGTGGTCAGCCGTATGGTACAATTGCCCGTAATGACCGCTCGCTTGATTTGACTGATCTCTGAAAGGAATGCGTTAAGATGAGAGCGAGCTTCTATATTGATAAGAAAGTATGGCCTTTACAAAATAAAACAAGAGGAAAATCTACATCAATATTTTGCTTTATACATTGTATTCCACTCCAACAAATGTGACCCATATTTTATATCCTTTTCCGCATTCATTCGCGTTTTTGTACAGTCGATAGAGCGTTTGATTTGACAATAACAATAATATTTTATCATCCGGTAGACTAAGTGTCCGAGATTTTATAGCAATACAAATGTAAGGTGATTATGGCGCAGATGTTTATCTTTGTATAATCGCATGTCACTTCTTTCAGGTAACACTCCACTTAATAGGCACCTCAACTCAAATAGTGCTTCAACACAATTAAACTATGTAGATCTTCATACAATTGAAGGAGTCATAGTAAAACACTGAGGCAGAATATACCGCCGGACTAGAGGGCACCTATGATGTAACACAAACCAATTTGTCGTGCAACATTGCGGCGCGGGAGTGGGCATACAAAATGTCATCGGGTAGCGGTAAAAGAGTGGACCGCTTCTTAGTTCATTCATTATTTAGATTCAGATTCATTAATATGAGATTTAAGGACAATGATTGATTAAGAGTAGAAAAAAATTTCATTGCTAAAAACAATAACATTGATTTGGAAATTGTATGTCCATCCCTTTGAAAAGGAAGGCAAAATATATACAGTTTCTTCGGAATTTGATACGATGCGACTCTGAATAATTAACAGGATTTTACATGTAACTCTGAATAACAAGATATTACATTGAAATCTTTGGGCCTCTAGTAGTTGTTAAAGGCACTCGTTACATGTGACTTCTGTAAGAATTCGTGAATTCATACAAAGATGAAAGAAACATTTTAAACAGAATTAGGCGGATTCTACCCCATCTCCTACATGAATATGAAGGAATTTGTGGTATTTATGGTAAAGCTTAATAAAATGAGCATACGTATTTGTTTTTCAAGGTATGTTGCAAGACTTGTGTTCAATTGAAAGAATAAAATTCAGCAATATCTACCGTGCTTAAAATTGGGCAAAATACATTTGTGTGACCTTTTTTCAAAAAGTTTCTTTTATAAGATTAGGTGTAAGCATATTTTGTTGAAAATATTTGGTCTCAAATTCCTTTCTATGGTCTTGGTACACAATGTAAAAAATATACTAAAACAAAAGTTAAAAGTGTGTACGACCCTTGGCTTTTCTTCTTTGGTAGGTACAAGGAAACGAAACAGTCGCCATCAGCGACGGCGATCTTGAACAAATATCGATTTCATGTTGACGACGAGGAATGACTTGCTTTTTAGATTTAACAAAAATGTTTTCGGAAAGGCAAGGTGAAGTCGTGGTTAGCGGGTGCGATTTTTGGGGGTACAAATTCGTTCTTAAACAGCTTGAAAATCACCGACCTTTGCACCACAAGTCACTCAAGTCTTGTAAAACGGTTGTTAAAATAAAGGTAATAATAACCTTTCAGCATGCTATCGTACAAACGCCGATTGGGCATAAATGGTAATTACGGGATGCCGCGAGTTTATTCGACTATTATCAGAACAGTTCCAACAAAAGCATCCAGTTACGGATTTGCTCGTGAAAAGAACTCCTAGTTGCTGGAACATCAATCAAAGAACAAGGACATTTACCATCTATAAATTTACTGCTCTTTTGGGTACTTCATCAAAAATAGAAATAGAGACTTGTTACCCTTTCAAAATTTGCGAACGAACATGCTTAAAGAACTCTATATACACCGTCCCTTTTTGACAGGCCATGCTTGAAAATCTACAACGTTTAAAGTGTTTTGACAAATTACACATAATTTTTCATTAAGAATTTTCAAGGTACATTAAATCAGGTCTAATATGCTATCAAATGGTGTCGAGCTGAGCATTAAATGTTATTTCAATCAATATCAATATGAAGTTGTTCACAATTCTGCCTTCTTTATTTACATCTAGTATAAAGGCTTGCATTTATTACTCGTATGAGAAATTGAAATTAAGAACATCAAAGATATTTGATAAAAACCCACAAGTGCAAATCTTTAAACAGTTAATGTTGTGAACACTCCTTTGAATAAGGTGTAGCACATTTTAAGGACAAATGTAACCATTTATATGAAAACTAAATATGTTTTTTCCTCTCTTTTCAGCTGTTGTGAATGGGGAGACCATGTTTATTTTTAACCTGACGTCCATACGTCGAACAGAGCTGTTATTGAGCGCAGAAATTCATTTGTACAAACGGAAACCCAAACGCTTCAATCCCAAAAAAGACATTGAATTAAAAATGTATGAAGTAGCCCCTCATTACATGTCTGAGGAAGGGAAGATTACAATGCGGGCTGAGTCCTATGGCTGGCAGTGGTATGATGTTACCAAGGCCGTAGGTAGTTGTCTGGCTGCAAGACGAAAAGTACCCCATTTATTTGCCTTGAATTTTAAAGCCGAGAAACAAAATGGGAAACTGAGAGACATTGCATTACGGAAATTCATCCGCCATCATTCCATGCCATTTTTAATTGTGTACACGAACGATACTCAAGAAAGTCGTTTTGATCAGTTAGATTCGTTAGCAGATAAAATCAAAAGTGACTCTACTTCTAATAAAAATTTAGAAAAGAAGAAATTATCAGATGTGGTGACAGATATCAAAATAAGAGATAAAAGATCAATATATGACAATGAAATTCCGGAGAATCCAGATGATTATGGTCGTATAGAGCGAAAATTTAACATTCCCCAAACGCATCCAGGTATTCTCCAAACTCGAAAGCAAAATCGCAACAAAAACTCTGGCTCTAGACGTATACCATATCCAAGTAAAGCCAAACGGAGAAAGCACAGAAAGCGGAAAAACAGGAGAAAGAAAAATAGGCGGAAGAATAGAGTGTTTCCGAAAGAGTGGAAAAACGTTAAACAAAACATGGCTACGGAGGAAAAGAGCGGCCATCTTTGTGGTCGTCAAAAGCTTGTAGTGGATTTTGCAGATATTGGGTGGGGAGATTGGATCATATCCCCTAAATCTTTCGAGGCCCACTATTGCGCAGGATCATGTCCATTTCCTCTTACAAAGGTAAGGTACCTGTTTCCCTTATTTTGGTTAAAAAATGTAATTTGAGATCTAATCGCTAACATGTGGGGGAGCACGAAGCGGTACAAAGCCCAGTATTCACCGGTGACCAGATTAGACATACTGTTTGAGTATTAAGTATGTTAGAATCTAATAGATCGTAAATTGTTCAAATGTTACTCTGAGAAAACATTTTTGCTAACGTTGGCTGGTAAATCACAATTCCAAAACGAGAAGCACGGGGTTTTCAACCTTCATCTCGATCTCTAATCTGAAATGTAAAGTGAAATGTTCAAAGCGTGTCAGCAACGCATGGTCCCTGTGTCTTGCTTTATCTGACAGCCTGGACGGGGAGTCCTTGATGGATGAAATCTGATCAATGTGTTTATAGATAGCACTCAAGATCAGTTCTCCAGAAACTTTTGTTTACTTTTGAATTGTAATTTGTTTCTCTTGTTTACAACTCATAAAAGTGAAATCTTCACATCACCTGTATGATCACTCTGTTAAATCTGCACGGCTTTCAGATTAAGCTGACAAGATTTTTTTTTTAAACTTTGGTATCTACAATATAGAAAAACAACATCGTATTTTTGAAAAGCATGAGTAGTTAACTGAAATGTCGGATTATTTCTATGTAGTTGTTGAAATACACGACAAGATTCCCAGATTAATTTTTTTTTTGGTCATAATCCTTAACTTTTAAAAAAACAATCAAAGGAAACGAAAGAAAGATAATCTTCAGTAATCCCCAATATAGTGAAGCGTAGAGACATCATTGATAATATAATTTTCTTTTTTACAGCGATTGAGACCTTCAAACCACGCTACAATACAAAGTATGGTCCACGCCATTGGAATATACACCGATGTACCAGCCCCTTGTTGTGTGCCCGATTCCATGTCTTCTGTGACGCTTCTCTATTTTGACGAAAATAGGAATGTTGTCCTGAAAAATTATCCAAGTATGACAGTTAATTCTTGTGCATGCAGGTAGATCCAAAATGATGCCACTAATTTTTTGAATGAATATTCTTGATATTCAAAGTACCAGATTTCGTTCGAAATGAAATTGTCTAATTCAGCGATATCCCTGGTAATTCTTAAGGAACACGAACCAATTCACAAACTCGATGACAACGGATGTTGAACTTCTAAGTATAAATTGCCAAATTTCAATGCAGAATGAAAAAATGACGCCAATATGACATCAGGGCTCCACGTATGTTCGAAGCGAATTTCCGGAAGTCTACGGTCCAAGATCCAAACTATCACCATTGTTGTTGATACTTTTTTAAATTTATATTTTGTTTATATATGTCCATGGTGACCATCTCTCACTTTTGATTAAATTCAGGACAGGGCCAGTGTCTGTGCGAATCTACCTCATGTTTTAAACTAGCCAGCACAAGATGACAGATGTGGAGAGGAGACGCTAAAAAAAGCGCCAATAGTACTAAAAGAATTTGTGATTATTGTTTAATACCTATTCATTGTTTGTTCTTAACATTTACGTAATATCGTGCAAAGTCCATAGTTTTAGAAACGCTTAGTTGCAATTGCAACGACTGCGAGTAAACTAGGGTATCTGGGACTTTTTTCAACAAGGAGACTTTTTGAATCACAATATCTCAGGAAAAATAAACCATCTGCAAAATTATATACAATGTACGTAAGAAATGTAAGAAAATTTCAGAATTTGATAATAATTATATGTTGCAATTTAAAAACAAAACATGTTTTGTCTAACTGTAGGTCAGCTGATTTATTTTCGATATATAATTGTAGATTGTAGAAACACCAAAATATTTTTTTAAAGCAAAATTATAGTCTGTAAAATCAGATTAATCAATTTTGTTAGAAGAATATTTCAAATTATTTATTCTGCATAAGACGCATATAACTTGACCACGATTTGTAACAATTAACTACGACTTCACCCTCTAAGGAAAGAAGAATATAGGATGTTCTCAGGATTTTAGAATCGTATCTTTTTGGGTTGTATACAGCAATTTGGAGTGTTTTGTTAGATCAATGCATTTTCGACATTTCCAAACATTTCCTGTCATTGGTTTTCATGCGTCGTGTTGTTTTCAGATAACACTGTATCAGCGCACCTGTCTCACTATTTATTTATCATGATATACATTTTCTTCATGGTCATCAATAAATTCATCATAATTCTAACAGCATTTTGTATTTTTCGAGCTTATATACATTAAAGCATCTTAGAAATAGCAAACATTAATTTCTCTTCATTATCTTGTTAGTGCATAAATTTGCGTGGACTGTTGTATTTCCAAGCAAGTAATGAACGTATTTCCACTATCAAAAAGCCATGCAATCTACATTGTTGTTTTAATTATTTTGTATTTTATTGTACATAAAATAGTTAACATTGAACTTGAAATGTCATGTTATTAAACTTGTTGTAATTCAGTTTTATGTTTGTCTTTTTTTTAGAGCGGTCTCTTCATACATGTATTTGGATAATAGAAATTCAGCAGAATATTTGCTTTTGGCCTCGGAAGCAATAGTTACTTTCTTCCATCATACCATGGCAAGAAAAGTAACTACTTCTCTTAAACTAAGTATTAAAATGGAACACTACATATCTGTTGGTTTTCTTCCATGACAAAGTTTCGTAAATCAGCTTGCAATCAACAGAAATATCAATTTCAATATCGAATTTATATATCATTACTTGTTTATCGTGTATTAAACCCCAGTTGCTGTTGTTCTTTCTTGTTTAAAGTACTGGCTCAACAAATATAAGAAACACCGGAGATATTTAACCTAGATGTTTGGTAGACTCGGCAAAATTTGATTAAATGCGTGTTTCGGAATATTGACAAATATGTAGTAAATAACAGGATTGTGATGTTAATTTCACACTTTGTAGTTTTCTATCGATTCGAAAGTATTTTCCTGCCAAGTCAATGATCGCCGGTTGTAAGCAGAGAGAAACGCGTACATTTTCTTTTTTATTCCTGTCCTAAATATAGCAATATTTTGCCAAATTATTAAGGGGTGTAGGTGCCAAACTGTATTTCGGTCATACCATATACCTACACTGCAAAACAGTAACCATTAAACGAAACGCAACAATTACATTCTCAGGTTCAAAATTTGTACTCAAATGTGAGATGGTATTGATATTTATATTGGGTGAAATTAAGAGAATATGAAACACATAAATGCACAGGAAAGTCTATAATCGTGTAAAGGACCAATTATAAACCACATCTCATCGAGTAGCCCATCAAAAAGAAATGAATCTCATCAACATCGTCTTCTTTATGTGGCCTCACACTAAACCAAAGGGCCGTGATAGAAACATACATGTACTTTGAAAGTCATTCTCTTTTGTCGCCCCAAAGGTGTGACTTTATATTTTCTCTACTTCTTTGGAAATAATGAGCTAACTGGTCTTTGCGATATATCCTTAGATCATAAATTAACCTTTTAAGCAAGACTTCGGCATTAAGTAGCAAATCATTTTTATCGGAGCTAGACGGTTTTATTTATCTCTATACAGCCAAAATGATATTGACCTTCAAGACAAAACCTTTAATCAATCACAAGATTTGTATTTTGCCCAAATAAGAGAATAAATTAATACTACCGTATTCGATGCAGTACACTATTAATTTATTTTTCATCTTTGGCTTCCGAGACATAGCCCTGGATATGTCATCATAATGAGTAAAATAACTTAAAAGTTATGACCTTCAAATATCCTTGTTAGGCAAGACCAATTATTGAAAAAAGTATCAAGTCAGTTTCATTTGTCTAAAGTTCCGCTAAAGGTATTTTTTGTAGAAACAGTTTAAACAATGGCTAAATTCTGTTGAATTCCCATTCGTGGTGGTCTGTGAGCTAACCCCTGTAAACCGTACATGTAGTTATGAAGTTGTCCAAAAATGTTTATTTTAAACAATAAAATGCTTTCTTTGGTTGTTAGTATACGAGAATTTATGCTGCAGCTGTTGCAGAAAAAAACATAATTTTTTTTTCTGCAATAGCTGCGATGTTAATTCCCGTACTAACAAATATAGAAAGACATTTTATTGTTTATATTTATATCTGTAAAAAAAAAAGTAAAATTAATGCGTTAAATATTGTGTTATAGATGTGTTATACGTCATTGTATGCATAATTGATGGAAGAGCCGTTTCCAAGAAATCTTTGCAGGTGTCTGCTTTGTTGCGTTTACTGACTGATAAACGGCAATGGTTTTCATAAGAAATAAAGGAAATAATATTCAGTGGATGTAAATGTTATAATTTAATTGTTTTCCAACAGTCATTCTATTCACAAATTAACAAATCAAAATGCACATTTTGCAAAAAATCTAGACCTATTCAGTGGCAAAATGATATTCAAATTAGTTCACATATGTTTATGAAGTGCAAACTAGCATTCAAACTTTTTGTTAAAGGATCTTGTAAGCACTGACAATAATATCCATCAATGCATAAACATTATTTACATATTTTTACACATTTTTTACCAGTCTACGAATTTGGTTGCACAACTTTACAACATAGAGATGAAAGTTACATATTACACATAAAACATCAATTAACATGAATGTGTGAGCAGCATGTTTACTAGTAATTATATACAGTGTTATATACAAATTGTGCTTATAGGATTTATTAAATTTTTAATAGGTTGAACCTTGCTTACTAGCAAGAAAATAATCACTTTACAATAAAAAAAATAATATTAAAATGTGCATTATGATTAACAGTACATATAATAAAAATACTGGGTGGTACCCTAGGTAAAAGTATGACTTTAAAGTAAGCTATCGCTAATTGATACGTAATCTATATTTGCCTCATTTTTTTGTGAATTTGGGGTGACATAAGGAAGACACTTATGACAATCCCATCCTATTTTTCCTGTTTTTTTACTCATATCCCCATTAGAAGATTTTCTTTCCTCTGAGCAGTCTATAAAAATTTTGCACACCCTAGGGATGCTTTGTTTAAAAATTGGTCGAAAGTAAAGATATAGATTGTGATATTATATAATTAAGCTTTAGTCAATAAACAAAAACAAATGACAGGATATCTACAAGCAAGGAAGCCCACTTCAGCCTTTGGCTCAAAATGAGCTAAAATTATTTGATACAAGGAGTCCGTTAGCATATTATCCTTAAGCATAATATCCAGAAAACCATATAATGATTAAATGGGTCGGGTGTTATATAAATCCATACCAACGATGCCCTGTAAAATAAAATCATCTATGTCTACAGTTCATAAAACATAATTCCAAATTGCTGGCCTATCTACAGATCAGGATCGATTTTTTTTAATTATTATTTAGAATACCTGAATGTACCTTAAATCATCATTATCTGTAATTAGAATGGCGATTATTTGATATGTAATTCGTGCAAATTAGATTTTGCAAAAAGAAACAAGATTATACCAATTAGGCCACCTTTTCTCTTTAAACCTTGATATCTTTTTATTTTCAAAAGGTTACTATAAAATGTTTTCTTTCGTCAAGATTGCAATCCATCTGTACTATTAGCCAACAAACACAGTTTTCCAGACGCCATTCGAAATGAAATAGTGTATTTTATCTCAAATCAAATTAATGTAGCGTTTCTAAGTAATTAAAACAACGAATGATGTAAACTAGATGCAGTCAAGGAATTTCAAATAAACTGCAATATAAATTCATTTTATCTAAAAATAATTCTCGACAGTCTTACGTTGGTGCCCCAACCTCCGACCTGTCTTATCATCGCTAATCCGAAAATGAAAAAGTAACATCAACGGTTATCGAAAAATTTAAGGCAATTTGAACATCATCGCCGATTTATGAATACATGGGTCATAATAAGAAACAACCTATCATTCGACCGAAATTTTGTTACAGTTTCTTCTTTAATAAAATTGTTAGCGCAATGTTACATTTTATCAAAATACCTTCGTCGAAATGATGTGCGTTCTTCAATTCCATGCATGTAATGAATAGGCTTCAAGAAGATATAATGGAATTTGTGTTAAGTTATTTCAAGGCCAAAAAAAAAAAAAACAAAACAAAACAAAACAAAACAAAACAAACAAACAAACAAACAAACAAACAAACAAACCTCCAAACAAACAAAATAAAACAAGGAAAACAACAAAACAAAACAAGAACAAATAAACAAACAAACAAAAAGTTTTAAAAAATCAAACAATAATTCAGATATGTTTTAGACATTTTCATGTTATGTTTTACAAGGGGGTTTCCATTGAATACTGAACCTAAAATGTACATAAATAGAAGTTAGTTTGTATTAACTTTTATAATTACAATTGTACTATTAAGGATAAATAACACAAACAAACTTTTTCCAGAAATCAGCAATAATTCTCATAGATTTATACTGAAATAAGTAACCTGAATAATGTTTACCAGTTAAAGTGAGAGAACTTTTCAAGATTTTGTCGCAATGTCAAAAATATATGCAAAATTTTGTATTTAATTACATATAAAACAAAACAAAGTCACATATTTAAGCACCAAAGAAAACTTATGATTTCTTTGTATTTTAGAGATTTGTTATTTATGTCATTTCTATTCAAAATCAGTCAAAAAATATATATCAATCCAGGCATCAAATTTTTGTTTGTGTTATGTATCCTTAATACGATTGGGATACAGCAAATTCATGTAAAATTTATAGGAGAAAAGATCATTCAAAATGCCTTGATTTAAACAGTTTGCATGTTCAGAAGGATATCAATTGCTAACCCACAAAATGGCATATTTGACCTTGAATATTCAAGCTGGTTATTAATTACTTCCTACAAATTGTGCAACATTTGGTCAATCAAAACTTTATTTCAAAATGCCACTGCTACCGGAAGTGCATTTATTTACCTTTGACCTCGTTCCGGAATTAAACCACTATCTACCTGGGCGATATGGTAACTCGATATCCTAAACTGCTGCAAAAGTACAGAAAACAATCTTGTTAAGTCACTCTGATTAAGGGAATCTCTAACTTAATTTTTCAGAGATATGCTTTTTATCTGATAGAATTGAAGTAAATTAATACACGGAAGGTCACAGTAAATTGTTTATTGTTGCCACGAATCAGTCTCGTAATGGGAGGACGAAGAGGATTAGCTAAAGATGACTATCAATATGCAGAATGTATCGTGTAGCAATCAAATGTGTTCTAGTGACCAACTTTTAGCTCTAAATACATTTTTGATTAATTCTTCCATCTTCCTTGAATTTACAAATATAGAATTGCTTCCTTTAGAAATGGTAACAATTCTCTGCATTGCTAAAACTCTTTTTTATACCCTTTGAAAAAATATTACATTATTTGAGCGAAAGTTCACAATAGTATCCTACCAAAAGTTTTACTTGTGAAGTAATATTTGTCACTGAATATTCTTAATTACTTTCAGTATTTCTTCTTTTAATCCCACCAGATCCATAGCTATGTCCACTACAACAATTTATTGTCAAAAAAGCTTCTGTGATTTGGAAAGCAGAAGAAAAGACCAAAGTGAACCATTTCATCACTTTTTGGTTCACCTCAGATCTGTGGTCATCTGCGGCAGATTGCTTCTTGAAAACTGTTTCATTTTTTTCGTTTGAAAGGCCTGGGGGGGGGGGGGTCACTTTATATCATCCGCATAAGAAGGTACTTTATATAGAAGCTATCAAAGCGTTTATTCTATTCTATTCTAGTACGAGCTTGTAAATATACTCAAAGTAAAACAGCGGAATCAACCTGGCTAAGGTTATGAACACTTTAATTCAAAATTTTTAAAAATGATCGATTAAAGGTCAACAAGCCAATATTTGAATAAAGCCAAATTTGGAATAAACATTATATAGTGAACTTTAATTGCCTCTGTAAGCTTATTACATAATCTACATTATAATTAACAGAACTATTTTTGTTTTGTTAACTAAACAGAAAATGTGAGAAAAACGCACCTGGGATTCACACTGTTTAGTTATACTTTGTAATCAGAGGCTTGAGAGGAATCTAAAGTACACTCAGCATTGTTCATTTCAGGATCTTTTTTCAGTATTTTTTCTGATCACACTCTGTATACAAAGGCCTCCATCTCACATATGCTGATCTTCATTTTTCTTTTGAGTCCATGTCTAACCCGTGTGATCTCCAATTCCTACCGAAGGAGCAGAACTTCTGTAATTTTGAGAGACTGGACAGTACTTGCAATAATTAGAGGCCCAGAAGTGAAGATTGTGAGATGCACTATAGTAACTTCTAATGATATTAAATCTTCTTAAGATGTAATATGGTAATTATGGATACTAGTAACTAAATGCGTCCATTAATGATATATTTGTATACTAGTCATTTAATATAAGACAAAATTTTATATCATAGTGGGTGACACTGCTACTCATAGATGAATAATTTGTATAATATAAAAGTTAAGTTAATGAACAGTAATTATTAATCTCATAAATCAAGGAAAAACACGGACTTCTGGCAGCACAAGAGGTGGGATCAGGTACCCAGGAGGAGCAAGCATCCCCTGTCTACCGTGAGCCCTACGTATTGATCAGGTACAAAGAGAACTCCGTAGTCAAATTTAGTATAAAACAAAAACAATGACTAACAAATGGTATGACATTTTACAAACAAAGTCATTAAAATGACCGTAGAATTAGCAAAAAATGTGACTTTAAACGGGTTTGTTGAAATCCTTGTAACATCTACTTATTTGTCAGTAGCTTGCACCAGCTTAAAAATTGATCGTATTCAGAGCATGCTCTTGTGTATCGAATCAGTTGGGATTCAAACACCATATGCAGGTGATGTTGGAATATTGCTATATAGGGTGAGTTAACCATGCATCGGACACATACCTTGCTTCGGACAACTTTAAGCAATAAACTTTCATTGAATCTGAGTCTCCCCGTGTTTTTACTTGTTTCTGCCTTAAAGGTGAAGATTTAAACTTTTTAATCATGCCGATTTTTATTTTCATGCTGTGATAAAAATACTACAAGAGTGGCCTTGAAATTACGTCATATATTGCATCATCAAAGGGGAATAACCAGAATTTAACGATTTTACAATTTTTAGAGTTGTCTCTCTTTTCAATAGACTTCAACGGAACGAGTCAGACCTACGTAAAATTTGTCAATGATTGATAATTTTATAGAAAATTTTCAAGAATTTTACTGCAATGTTTGTATAATATTTTTTAGAGTTGTTTTTACTAGTATGTTTAATTCACCGTACATCGGACACAAATTAACCATGCATCGGACACTTTCCGATGCATGGGTAATCACTTCCATTTTTATATAAAACTCAAATGACAGCTGTTTTTTTTTTTTCTTTTTTTTTTTTTTTTTTTTTTTTTTACGGAAATAGAAAATAAAAACTCTAAATTTTCAGTGAAAATACAAGTTATCGATATATGACTACTAGAAGTGGACTCAATTTATTTCTTTAACTAGATGATGATAACCCATGAGACAAAGGCGCGAGTTGCCATATTACTATAGCATTGTAAAGCCTTTCTAAGGCGATGTGATGCACCAAAACTCTCTTCACATTTGTTGATCGAAATAGTCATTCAAACTTAACTAGAAGGTTAATTTTTAAATAAAAGATGAAGATGTTTCGACATCACTAATTTTAAAGCACCGAAATCAAAGTATGATCTTTTTCTGGTTTAAAAACCGAATGTCCGATGCAAGGTGAATATTGTCCGATCCATGGTGAATTCTGACTTTCATCGAAAAAATCGTGTTTTATCGATATTTTCTCAATAAATAGCACACGATTGCGTCAAAAATTTATATTTTAACCACATACTACATGTTAAGTTCCATTTTGACGATATTCGGTCAGTAGCGATATCGCTAGAACGTGTTGAAGTGCGAGGGTGTCCGATGCATGGTGAATTCACCCTAAATAAGGATGATTTGCGAAAAGCTGAAGTCATCTGAAGACTGCATAGATATTGTCAATGAGGAACTCCAGCATCTATTTAATATTAACTTCAGAGAAATTGTGTGAAGAATCAGAATGATTTTTAACTAAATAATTTTGTGGGTGACCAATCACAAAATATGAAAATTTACGAGTTCCATTTTTATAGAGGAAGCAGTTGATATTAATATATGATGTCAAAACCCTGTCCTTTAATTTGTCGTGAGGAATGGTTGCATAAAGCGTAGAAAAGAAATGTATTTTGATGCTATTGATGTTTGAAATTTTTTTGAGATTTTAAATTTTCCAAAAGTTCTCTGGGATTTATTATTATAAATTATTAATAGAGGTTGTATTATGTTGGACATTGATGGCGCCTTTATGTCATTCATGGATGCAAAGTCATCCAATAAATACAGGTAAAATGATACACTATACAGTGTACAATTATAAGTGGATTTATGTCATTAGTGGTTACTACTTGCATTACCTTAACCTTAACATTGCATCATATTTTACAAGTTCCTTACATGTGTTAAGACCTTTCCAAACGTACCATGATTTTTGACCCCGTGACCTTGAAATTTGACGTACTGTTCTAAAATTTTATCATTGATTACACCTTTTGAATGAGAGAAAAAAGAACATTCATATTGGACGTGTGCATAACCTATGACAAGACTTTTCCGAACATGCTATGAATTTTGACCCTTGACCTTCACTATAAAGTTTGACTTGATTTTCAAAAATTTTGTCATTGGTGAAAACTTTTGAATGACAGAAGAAAGGACGTTCATATTTGGCAAGTGCATCACCTGTGACAAGAAGTTTCCCAATGAGCTTTGATCTTTGACCATATGACCTTGACCTTCATGTCTGACCTACTTTTCAAAAATATCATCATTGCTGCTATCTTTTAACATTTCTATCATGAAGGGGCGGGGGGGGGGGGGGGGGGCAGCCAGAGGGAAAAAAAACTTTCCTGAAAAAACTTTGAAAAAAAAAAAGGAATATTGTATGGAAGCCTAAACGGGCTTCCGTTATATTGTCCAAACTCGAAAATTTTATTTCGTGGGGGTGGGGGTACGTAAGATCCAACTTGTTTCATAATCAAAAGTTATTCATATGGTGCCACATTACCCTGATTCGATTATCAAATAGTGGGGAGGGGGACAAGCATTTCAATGAACATTTTCAATAGTAGAAAGTAATGTTTGGAAAACAATGGGAGGCAACCCCCCTGCCCCCCTCCCCATACTACGTGCCTGAATATGTAAGTTTTAATATTCAATAGGCAGAAATTTGAGGGATTACTATTTGGAATCAATCCACTCAGACTTAAAGATGGAAACAAGCTAATTTGATGCGTATTGTTCCACGTGTATGTGTACAACAAACCCCTGCGCTGATCCTTTGACCAGAGACTGCAAAATTTAAACATTGGTACAAAAAGTTCATAACGTGTTGATAGCTAATCCTTTAGTTGATGTTGACGATGTTGGCAATATTTATAATTCTGAAAAATGGCACCTAGTAGAAAAAAGTTTTCATTTACAAAATAAAAAAATTTACCGAAGGTGAGATAAAAGGGGACGAAGGAAAACACTAAGGACTGATCACAATATTACCCTAGAATTGCATAGTAACCGACGAAAACGGATGCTCTTATCGATAGTATTGACGAAATGTCAATTTGGCTGCAGTTTTCAATTTTGCTTTTTATTATAATAATTCAAATTGAATTAAATCTCAACACAGGTATACTAAACTAACAGAATCTAGTACTTAAACTGTGTTACTCTGTTGCGAGTTTCGTAAGTATTTGTACTGAAACACGATTCAATAATGTAGATATAAATATATTTGCAACTTTTTTGAAAAGTGTACGGACTCCATTCAATGAAACTGACAACGTTTGTACGCTGCAATTGTCCAGGAACTTGACTTACAAAATATCATGTATGTTTTTGTTTTTTGTTTGTTTGTTTTATTTTTTTAAATCTGTTTTTTCGCCTTTATTCGTTCAGAATGTCTTGCACTATTCACACTATTCACGAAAGTATCGAAGTGTATTCTGTTACAAAAGCTTTTCTCTGAGTTTGAAACCGTTTTTAAGCACGTTCTCACAACTGTTTTACCAACTGTTTGTTAATTCTTGTTTTTTAGTCAGAAAAGTTTATTATTTGAAGTAGTGTGAAACAGGTGAATCCTTCGATTTGTTTTTCAATATCAACTTCTAGGACGTTGCGCAGAAACTTTCAAGCAAAATAAACATTTGCACTTTGAAAGAAACGATTTAAAGCGTTTTTCCTTTTTCAATTGACTCCTTTCGGGAAAAAGCTATTTTGTTTACCGTTCTCATTGACTAATTAAATAATCATCAATTGAAACTATGTACGCAAATTGTTAATTCCCATTAATTTTAGTTTGCCTTCTGTCATAGATTTTAGAGAGCACGGATATACAGATGGAATGTCAGTACACAGGCTAACACTTATGTAAACATGCCTGATGTCTAAATGTAGAAATCCGTTAATCCTTTAAGCTCTACCAATTCAGTGAATGTTTGGCATCCGATACGGTAACTATGTTCAGCAAGTCTGCTTCTCCGGTACTTTGAGTTTCTGTTAAAATTGTAATTTGTTTCCGGTAGTAAAACATCAAATACGCATTAAACAACAATAAAACATTCAATATTATTTCCTACTGTAAATCAAGTTAGACTTGTCGAAATATTGCCTTAAACACTTGTGCAATTATTTAATCAGAAAGCAACAAAGGTATTGATAGTGAGAATGCCGCGTAATGACAGTACATATATATATATATATATATATATATATATATATATATATATATATATATATATATATATATATATATATATATATATATATAAGTTGTGCGTATGGATTAATTGAATAGCAAATGTTTAACTTGAAAATTTTCCTTAAAAGGTTTCTAATCTCTTTCACGTGCTAAATCATTAATAACTTTTACTCACATATCGTTTTGCATAGAAATGTAAAATTATTTCATGAAAATGGGTTTTCAATAGTTTAATATCTATCTTCTACAGGAAATTTTATTTGAAAATTTGTATTGATAACAACTTGTTTGTTATATTTAAAAAAAGTAGCAATGATTCTTTCTGAAATTATGATTGTATTGGTCAAGGACTATTTTCCACAATGCAGAATCAATACCTATAAAATGTCGAAACCAATGTCAGTAGATTTTAACTGCAGTGAAAACATTTCAAGAACATATTTTTTATCCCCTCGCAAAAGAGTTAGAGGGAATAATGTAATGCAATTGTGTGTTTGTGGATGTGTTAGTGACGTAATTTGCACCAGGATCGAATGCACATTGGTCAAGAATTGATTTTTCTGTCTGTAACCAGTAACAGAATTTCGAAAATCAACATAGCGTTTTTGGTCACTGCAGCAAGGCAAAAGGTTGTAGTTAAAAAATAATATCTGCAAAGTATGGCACTTGCATTTAGTAATAACTCAGACATCACTCATAATGATCACTGCTCAAATAATTAAATTTACACTGATTAATATATCAAACTGTAGCAGCGATCCACATACAGTAAACGTACTTTATTCCACGGGGTCATAATTCCGCGGAATCACAATTTCTGTTCAATCCATGAGTAAAAAATTACGCGGATATCTTGGACTGTATTATATGTCCTTAATTAATCTTTAGTACGCTTTGACAGATTTCCGCAGAAAAATTGTGACCGCGTACATAGCGGAAATTAATCCCACGCGGAAAAAAAGTAGTTCTACAGTATCTCAGGACATGGTTCATATCAAAACTCAACATGTTCAATATTCAAAACCTAGTGTCAACTTTTGAATTACTAAGAATTATAAAAGTATTCTCCAAGGAAAATATAAAAAGTAAAATTGTGTTCCCCTTGCAAAAAAATGTTGGAGAGGATATAGTAATGCTCTTGTATGTGTGTACATGTATGTGTTCGTGTTGGGGGGAGGGGGAGGGGGAGGGGGTGCTGAGTGGGCGCGTTAACTTTTAGCAAGTTATACCGGTAATTCATATCAGGATTGATATGCCCTCTGCAAGGGGATGCTCCGCTTTGCGGTGCCCTTCTTCTTTTTTCATTTCAAATTGCAAGCATATTTCATACATGAAGATGATATTTTTCTACTTCAAGTCAGAAAAAGGTTATACAAGGCTAACTGAATAGCAAATTTTTAACTTGAAAATTTTCTTTAAAAGATTTAAATCTTTTTCACGTGTTAAATCACTTACTTTTACTCATCTATTTCATACATGAAGACGATATTTTTCTACTTCAAGTCAGAAAAATGACCCTCAAGGCTTTTTGTCGAAACAATTAAGACACTACCAATGTCAAATTATTATGTATTTAATATTTTTACTGATTGTAACATTAATATCAGCATCCTTACAACCGTTATAATTTAGTTACAGATAATTAATGAATCATTTATCGAGAAAACCATTTTTCCGAATAACGAGGGTTAAACATCTCAGTTTAATCTCTTGGTCGGCCTTTCCACTGAGGTTTTAATTAAGATAATAGAATTATACATGATTTACCTCTGATAAGCTATAAAAATAATGTACAGGGATGATCATTAGTCGAAAAATGATAATCTTCGCCACAAGTCAATAGAAGAAGGTATGTAGAATTGTTCATATGTCTTTAAACAATTTGGTTTGGCGTCTTTAAAGAACTAATAAATGCAACAAGTTGAATGCTTAAATTCTTATCGTTTTCCAAGTCAACGGTTAAATTGAACAAAATGTTGGTAATCGTGTAAAACTGAAACAGATTAAGATTTAGATTTTAATGTGCAGCGATCTTATAATCATGTCAATGAGATTAAAGCAGTGCACGTTTGTAAACCAAACAGAGGTTTCTGTTCGTGTTTTGGCTTAAAGTTAATCATTGCTCTTGGGTAGCCGTGTAATTCAACGCAGACAAGTGATAGAATACATGAACTTTGTCGCTGTTTATTTTACATAGCAAATTGAAATTAATATGTCTGGACCGAAAGTCTACACGTATAAAGAGTAGATTACACAGATTTGTCTGCTAGATATTTTTGAAATAAATAGATAAATATTTGAATTTCATCCCTATTCGGAAGTCTTCTTAATCAGATAGGCGATAATACATTCGCTCGAAATTTAAGTAACGAAGAATCCTTTTTCAAAAGCAATACGTTAAATCAATAAAACTAATCTTTTAATAGTTTTCAAATATGGAGAGTGATTGAATTCACATTTTTTCAAGAACTCGTCATTGATAAATTAAACAAGGTCAATCGTTTATTTATTTATTTTTTTTAAATTTATTTATTGTTTCGTTCATTTATTTATTCCTACTTTTATTTCTTTCTCATATATATACTGACATATTTCTAAAATTCTGTGCGATATAAGATCATATTGACTGACAGAACCAGGAGCGATCATTTGTCAGAAAGATCATAGGGAACGATATGATGTAGTATGGAAGGAGCATAAAAGAATTCATCAATGATTCGAAGAAATTTTATCGCACCTTGTTTAAGATTGCCAGCTGTTTCCCTTCGAGGTTCTCTTGTATACCTGATTGAAGGGAAGTTAATTCATTGTTGATTTGTGTGTTTGCACATGTTTTCTGCCAGGTTGTACGGCATACATCATTTATTAAATTGTTTATTTGCAGGTTTGCACAAATGTTCGTATTATTCATTCAAACGAACAAACAGGCGAATGTGTTTGCTCGTTTAATGCTCCGCGATTTCAAGGTCTTCTGGTTCTCGGAGTTTTGCTTACAAACCCTTGACATCAACAATATGAACAATGAAGTAAATCTGTCAATTAAAAAAAAAATAAGACCGCGGATAAATTAAGTTCTCATTTTTCTCAGCGGAGGAATTGCTACTGCCGTCCTGAGGTTAAGTGTCGACATGGGATTCACATCAACTCGTACATTACTCCGCCTGTACGGTAAATTTCTGGACATTTTACAACGTCTGTCAGTACCGGTAAATCAATTTGAAATTATATCAGGACATTGTAACAACTACGACTTACTCTGTTGTATCTCTTTACAGGGAAATAAAATTACAAGAAATTCTTTAAAGTGCATTTTTGTATTACACTATTTTGGGGACAGTTGTCTTTATGAACGTTTTCTACTTGTGAAATTTATTATATGGGGTGGAATGGGGGGCTTTACTTGGTTTACTACAATATTTTACAATATATTAAGTGAAAACTGCCTTCTTACACCCAGTTACATTTGCATGTTGTTTAAAAAGATACACGTATAGAAATCTTTGTAATATTTGTTTTCTTACTTGAAATACTGATTTCTATCTGAAAATATTTTCATTCATAATTTCATTAAATTAGTATGCTATGTATTTGACAAAGTATATAGACATCATTTTACAGTCAATTTTACTTACAATAACAAATTTCATTTTGCTATCCGTTTAGATAAGGGGGAAATAAAGAAAAAATGGTTGATATTCACAGAATGCTCCAAGAACTGGCCTGTCTGTGAAATTTGACGAGTTTATCAGTGAGTAAATAAAAATGTCATAGGCTCTTTGTCTAACACTCTTAAGAATCTGCACTTTTGATTGATAATTAATAAATGTATTTTAACAGAAAGATAACTATTTGAAATGTTGCACAAGCTGTGATATTTTGTGAATTTGTAACTCTTGACGTCAAAACTTGTCAAAAGTTTCAGAAATATGGACCAAGAGCAACAAGGGTCGTACTTGTAAAACGAGAAAAATACGTGTTAATTGTCAGCATTATAACAATCTATTACCATTCAGTGTAAACCCCATAGAGTGTATACTTAATGCAAGTGTCTTGTCTTAACGTGTCAAATGAAAATCCTGATCAATATTTAAAATCATATTGATGTTCTCTTGAGTTGGTTGTCAATACCGTATGGTTCTTGAGAAAAAAAAATGTATGAAAATATTCCGAAATACCTGTACTATAATTATCTGGCTCCTTTTGCTGACGTCATTTTGACTGTTTGGCGGCTGCCATATTATATATTTTTAAACGGTAGTCATAAACAATTCATTTGCACTAAAAAGACAGGGCTCTGTCTGATAATATCGAAAATTGGACATAAAAACTTGTGAAAACAATTTGGAATTAGCGTGGGTGATTTATCAGTTCATAATTGCAGCGGTTATGCAACTTTTTGAGTTATGTTAATTTCTTACATCACCCTATACTTCACCCTACGGTTAAAAATTCTACAGTCACTGTGTATACTTTTATGATAGGTAATGTTTTCTTATCTTCTGTAATCAGATAGATTGATGTTTGAATTTCGACATGTTTAGATGATTCTTCCTTGGATTAACACTATTGCTAGGCAATCATCAAACGTATCAAACTCTCTGTCTATTATTGCAGACGACTGTTGTTGTGAATATTGAATGTCATCGCCAAAAAGCTGATAAAAGTTTACAGACACTAAATTTAGACTAGATGAAAAAAATATTTATCACTATTTACCCCAGTTAACTATTGAAGTCTTAAAGTGATTTTTATTACAAGAAATTTGCACTGACGGTTTACATTAACACAAATGCCATCATAACGTTTGATAAAAATTTTGATTTCACAAATTTAGATCATAGTGTGTGTAATATGATTCTAATCAAAGAATCAAAACAGGAAAATCAAGCTTTTTTTTTCTTCAGTAATTCACCTTAAATATGCAGAATGCGTCCTCTTCCGTTACTTGAATCATCTCTTGTATAACTGTCTGGATCTCAGCGATGTCCATTTAATTTCAAACTTAAATGCTTCAAGCAAGCTTTTACCGATATAGAGGAGAGGGGGTATTTGTCACTGATGTATGTACATACTAAAGTATGTAACAGAAAAACATTTTTTAAATGCAGATAAACATTGATTTAGTAAAAGTGCTGTAGTAACATGCAATTGCTAAATACAGGATGGTGAGAAATTTTCCTAAAAATGTGGTTTTTGCTCCTTTTATATTCTAAAACATTTTGCTAGCAAAGATGATGTACCCTTCATTAAAGTAATTGGAAATTTCTTTCATTGAAAAACAGTGAAGAGGACAAAAATTCAAGAATTAAACGAATGCATATTTTTCAAAGATTGAGTATAAAATAGTTTGCACCTTCAGATTGTTAACAAACATTTAGCGAAACGGGAGGTCGTGCAAGTTTTTTGGGGTTTTTTTTTCCATTCACTTCTCAAAAACTGACTCTTGGCAAACATTTTTTAATCGAATGATAATGAGCGATGAAGTAACAACAAAAGGATTGTTTGCGTTTCTTAGTTTCGACTTTTGGACTTTGCATCCCAAAAAATCAGACAGATAACTTAGTAAGGGCACCTGTAGAAGACAGTTCTCAATATGTAAAGTTAATTTTCGTTAAATTTGAACTACCCTGGTGTATTCTTTATCCTTTGCATAAAGGGAAAGGGGGGGGGGGGTATCTGAAGACAGGGCACTACTACTCTGTTGGTATGACGTAGTGTCGGTAGAAAAGAAAATTGGAAACAATTTGGGATATCGTAAAGAATAGACAAACTGCTTGGGAGGTAAAGCAAAAGTTACATAGTAATTTATTTATTCTCTGTCACATGCATGACGCAAAAAGGGTATGTACTTGTTTGAATGGTGAAAGGAGTTTGTGATGGGGGTTATATGGGAAAATAGTTTTGTAAACAGGTATATGTGAGGCGTCTTCAGAATAATGGATGTTAATCTTACGTTAGAGTTCATGTTAACTAGTCAGTTGTTATTGAAGGAAGATTCCTGTACCATGGAAGCATTAAATTCGTCAGTTTTGTTGACTTCGATTATTACCAATTCCGAATATGGAAGAATGAAGAATCACAGACAACTGCTTCTTGATTATAAATAGAACTCAAGATAAATTTATGAGCTAGATTTTTGACATTATAAACAACTGCTTCTTCAGTAAAAATGGAATTCGTAATTTTTCTTATTTTGTGGTTGGTCATCTACAAAATTACTTTTAAAAAATCTTTTTCTACATACAAGTACTCACAAGTTGATATTAAAAAGATGCTAAGAGTCCTTCTATGACAACATCTATGTTGTCTTTCTAGGCGAGGTTTTCCAACAATCTGTTCGAATTCTGATGGGCAACATGCTCCTTTATTAGCGGATCTGTTTTTATACTCTTTTAAAGCAGACTTTAATCAAAAACTTTTACATGAGAAGAAGTCTTTTGATGTGGCCTTCAATTATCTATGAACGATATTCATTTCATTCAAACGTTGATTCGATATGTCCCTGCTAACTCCAAATAAAATACACAACAGATTTTGCAACATCTGTTTCATACTTGCATGTTTTACTGACTATTTATGCTGATGGTCAACTAAGAACTAAACTGTACGACAAATTGGATGCATATGGTGTTTATGTCTCCCAACTGATTTGATTCGCAAATGCATGTTGTGGGTACAATCAATTTTTTGACAGAGGCAGGCTACTGAAAAATAAGTTTATGTTACAGGGTTTTCAACTAAAGTGTATCTATGAAATTTAGCAGTTTTCAAATGCTAACAGTTATGATCGTTATAATGACCTTTGCCTGAAATGTTTCCCACTGACTATAACGTCATTGTTTTTTTTCCAATACCAATTTTACTACGGCTTACTCCACTTACATGATCAATATAGAGAACTTATGACGGATGTGACCGGTGTGACAGGGGATACTTACTTCTCATAGCACCTGATCCCACCTCTGGTCTTTCCAGGGGTCTGTGCTTTTTGTCCTGATCATCGTATTCGTTATTAGATTTATGTATTTTCACCTTTTCCATCTATTGCATACAACATCTAGGAAATATTCATTTGGCCATTTTTAGTATAGTGTAGACATTGACTATAATAGCGCAAGCGCCTATAAAAATATTTTTAATCAACCTTTTTTTTTTTTTTACTTGATTTTGATGTTAAATTCATGGAGATTTTGAAACAGTTTAAAAGATAGGGAACATGACATAGGATTTTTGGTTATTGTGTCATATCATTTAACATTTCTTGCTACCGGTAAGTCTTCAATCCATGTCCGGTTTAACACTTGATTCAAAATTAACAATTTTCTGCCAATGAAGTAACATATACTTTAGTTTTATATTTTCAGTTCTAGTTTCAGTAAAGTAAATTTTACACCCATATTCCACAAACCAAGAAAGAACCTTTTATCTTCATCTTCTGTAATGTTCTCAAATGTATGGTAAAATCTAATGAGGTAAGAATTTTGGAAAATTAAGATGGTCATTTTTCTGTTTTGAATGTTCTCTTTTTCATTTATTCTAATGTTAAGTGTTCAGAGTCCATTTACTATACTGACTTCAGATAAAGTAAATTATGTTCTATACTGGGCAAAATTTTTAAATTATCAGAAAGAAAAATGTCATATAAATATATTAAAATAACATATGTTATTAACATATCTTAATGGGTAACTAGAAAAGATTTACCCCCATCCAACCCAAAATGTCCCCAAACAAATGGGGAATATCGTAAGTAATATTGCAACAGAGGCATATAAAGGTACCTTCGATAAATAAATCAAACACAAAAGTAAGATGAACATTTCCGCAGTTTCCTAATAATGACTGACTTAATGATATCGGCAGACAGTCTGACTCTGTAAACGATTGGTTGACGTACGCAATGAATGTCAGAGTGACAGAGTGCTAGATCAGAACAGTTCTGATGAGATCAAACAAGTCAGCACTGTTAAGGTTCTAGTATACAGTTTGTTATCCTGGTTATGTACCTGTAAAGCTCTTCACTACACAAGAAAACAAAATACTGAAGTGAATGAAATTCAGTATTCATGTATATGCATCTCAAAATACCAAATATTGTCTAAATGCTGTATACTTTTTACAAGTTCTAAGAAACTGAGATGGATTGTTGCATTTGATCACTTAATAAGTGAGAAACGTGAATAGAAAAAAAAGCTTACTTTCAAAATAATTAAGAAGATAACATATTTGTTCCTTCGAAGAATGGAAATTTCATGTGAATTTATTGTCATTATGTTTAGTAAATTTTTTTCTTGACGGTTCGAACTTGAAAATTACAAATCATATGCATTGATTTTATTAATTTTATTCAAGTATGTTGAAACAAGAGTACATACATCTTAAGATAAATTTAAATAAAAACAACTTTGCACAAAATGAAAAATGTTTAGCATGTAAAAAAATCTCTTTAAAACTTAAAGTAGGCTCTGAATTGCAAAACAATTGGCTTAACGTGTGAGAACATACCTGTCAGGATTTGACATGAAAGTAGATGTAAGAATTTTCTGTGAAGGATGGTTCATGAAAATGAAAGTATACAAAACATTTTTGAATCATTTAATATTTCTTTCATATTTGAACTTTTAAGATCTCTTCAAATCTAGCTTTTTTGTAATGCCAATATCTAGTTTTACAATGTTGTTTGCAAAGTAATGTCAAATGTTCAAGAACCTCTGCTATAAGAAAAACACAGTGTTTTAAGTGGCAAGAAATAAGTGTAGGTGTAAATCTGAAGAATCAATGCAAATATTCTGTGAGGGTATGCCAGAAATGAACAGATTCCAGTTTCAATGATAGTTTTCTGCCTACGATGTATCCTGCATACGGGGATTATATCTCACAGTTGATTCGACACGCAAGAGCATGTTTTATGTATGAACAATTTCTAAAACGAGGTAAGTTATTGACAAACAAGTTGATGAAACAAGAATATCAACAGTCTCGTTTAAAGTCGTCATTTCGTAAGTTCTATGGTCGATACAATGACCTTGTCAGCAAATACAATAGCATCTATTAATTTAAAGAATAGATTCGCTTATTTTATGAGGAAAACTTAGTTTCTGCTATTTGAGTTGGGTTAGCTAGAAAATAATTAGATCGGGATCGGAGTATCTCAAATTCCTCCTCTTTGCCCTGGATCCCAAAACGAAAGGTAAATAAGAATTTTGTAGCAGACTGCCAGACAGAATTTTGAAAAATATACTTTCAATCAGAGTTTTTCTTAAATAATTACACTACATACATGTAAAATTTATGTAAAATACATAAAATATAATTGTAAGGTTAATTGCCCTTCGCGGTATACCCAGAACGGCCATAAGGTTATGCTTATTAATAGGTAATGTATATGCTTTCATGTTGTTTGCTGCTGCTTGTTGTAATTTGGGGTTACCCCTTACGCTTGGCGACCCCTTGCTTCTTTTAAAAATGCCACGACCAACAATCGCCAATATCATAATAAACGTGTTTAGAATCATGTTTATATTAATATTTTCCTCTATAGATATAAATAATTTATCATTGAGTCAAATGCATGCTGACTGACGTTTTTCGTACTAATTGTTAGGCCATTATTTACACACTGAATTGCCGACGGATTTTTCCGTTATTTCCTGATCATGACAAGGAGCACACGGCGGGTGTGACCGGTCGGCAGGGGATGCTCACTCCTCCATGGCACCTGATCCCGCCTCTGATGTTTTAGAGGTCCGTGTTAGCTCAGCTTCAAAATTTGTATTGCATTGTTTAATGGACTTTTGAGCTTGAATACTGTTCGTTATCTCCATATAGATTTTGCTAAGGTTGGTATTTTCCCTTTCAACATTTTTATATAAGTTAAATAATTCTCTTCTTCTTTTAAAAAAAGTTTTATTACTTACCCAGTACATGCCATTTTTTGCCCCGCCACGAATATGACCGGGGCATATAATGTTTATCATGTCCATCTTCTGTCTTTCAGTCACAAGTTTAATTCAGTTTCAAAAAACTATTCAAGATTTTTTTTATCAAACTTCATACGATGATACATACGAGAGCTATTCAAATGCAGCATCAGTGTTTTGATCTTGACTTTCCTTTGACCTTGACCTTAATTTCATTAAATTGGTGATTATCTTAATTTCAAAGAAACCTAATTTATATGTATTAAACTTGTATCCGTACACATATTGATGTGAGCTATTTTTTTTTAACCTTTACCTTCCCTTTGACTTTAACCTTACTTTTCTTAAATACATGTAAGTGTTAATCCTGTTCTATCTATGTTCAAGATATGTATCAAACCTAATATGCTGATACATTTTAGTGAGAAATAATCAACTAATCAACTTCCTCATTATTTTTATGACCTTGACCTTTCCTTTGACCTTGAATTCACCTTTCTTAAATTAGTGTTTATCTATGTTTCACAGAAACAATTCAATATATATATATATATATATATATATATATATATATATATATATATATATATATATATATATATATATATATATATGTATGTATTTATCAAATTTCATATGCTGATATTTATTGATGAGAACTATTCTACGGCATCAACGCTTTTTACCATTGATTTTTCTCATGAAACTGATCTCACTTTAATTGAATTAATGATTATCTCAGTTTCAAAGAAACTTAAGATATTTGTATCAAACCTTATATGCTTATACAATACGATATTATATCAAACAGTATATGCTTATACATATTGATGAGGGCTATTCATATACATGTACATCAAATTATTTGACCTTTACTTTCCTTTGACCTTGACTTTTCATAAAATAGTATTGAGCTCAGTTTCAAAAAAACTGTTCAAAATATTTTAATCAAACCTAATATTCTGATACATGAGAGCTATTCAACTGCATGAACATTTTTGATCTTGACCTTCCCTTTGAACTTGCTTCAAATTTGTTTTAGCTAAATTTCAAAGAATCTAATCAAGATATTTTTATCAATCTTTATAAGATTATACAACATTTTTGACCTTGACCTTTCCTTTTACCTTGACTTCAAATTTGTGTTTAGCGTGATTTCAGAGAAACTTTAAAGATATTTTTATCAAACTTCATATGCTGATACATATTTAGGAGAGGTATTCAACTTCCCCAACATTTTTTGACCTTGACCTTTCCCTTTACCTCACTTTCCTCAAATTTGTGTTGAGTTCAGTTTCAAAGAAACTATTCACTTGAGATCAGTTTTAAGATAAGTAAGCTTATGCACTAATACATTATTTGGTGAGAATTTATCAACTGTGTCCATTTTTTTTTTTTTTACTTAACCTTCTGAATGATCTTTGACTTTACTATTTATTGTGTGTAAAACTCAGTTTTAAAGAAACTCTTCAAAATATATTCATCAAATTTTACACACTAATACGTACAAATTTTTATGCTGCATTACTATTGTCTTATGGACATATTTCTAGTTAAACATGAATCAAGTCTGACATTGACATCAATACAGAATTATTTTCTTTCAAAAAGCATGGTGAAAAATTAGACTCTATAAAATTTATGAAATCATTTAATTTGACTTTTATTTTGATCACACCTCTAGAATATCCGTGTTTTCAGCCCTGTTCACTGATTTGTATTTTGGTAGGTTTTTTGAGATCGATAACTGTTTGTTGAATTCACCTTTTTCTTTTGATACACACGCTCTACCAGAAGTATTTAACATGCGTGTTAGTTATAGTAAAACAACCCCCCAGCGAATAGCAGAATATTTATTAAACCCGAAATTCTATTACCTCGTGTATATATATATATATATATATATATCAGGGCAAAATAATCCAACAAGCACAAATACTCATAAGAACTCCAAGAAACACCCACAAGGATTAGAATATATTCTGACCTTTCCTTGATTTCAATATATATATATCTATATCTATATCTATGTATATATATATATTCCTACTTTAAAAGTAAGGAGGTCATGTCCCTTTGGACAAGAGACAGGAAAAGAGACATAACTCTTATGATTTAACGCCAAGTCGGCAATATTTCAGCCATCTATCGGCGGTTAAAATTTACGTTCTGATTTGAAAGTTTTTGGGGCTCTCTGGCGGCCCTCAATGAGCATACTCTTTTTCGAAAACTAGAGAAACTATCTTTTGCGTGCCAAGGGGGTTGTAGTCCCTGACATGGGGCACCATTTAATGTCAACATTCAACATAGTGATATATCATATTTGCTGACAAAGTCATTGTATCGACCATGGAACTTGCTAAATGATGACTTTAAACGAGACTGTTGATATCCTTGTTTCATCAACTCGTTTGTCAATAGCTTGCCTCGTTTTAGAAATTGTTCGTAAGTAGAGCATGCTCTTGCGTATCGAATCAACTGGGAGATATAAACCCCATATGCAGGTAATAAGGGTATATTGCTACATAAGTATCTCGTAGCTCCTTCATAGCTCTGCAAAATCGATTTGAAATCAACAAAAACAAATAATTTTAAAGGGTTCAATGAAGCCCATATTTATTTAACAAAACGGTGTCCAAATATGGTAACCTTGGTTTTCCATTAATTATAATCTGACAAATTCATTTATCTTAAATCTATTGAAACTGCAATATTATTGACATCGGTAAATTATTTTAGCGCACTTTGCAGCATTTCCATCCTCCACACACGGCCGAGGATCGCCAATCTTCGTACTCGTATGATCGACATTGTGGTCTACACCAACCATCATGGAACCAGCCGCCACAATTATGACTACGACGATCTGGATAAAAAAGGTTTACATAGAACAGAAGCGTGTCGATTGTATTTTTCAAACAGGAAAATACAATTTTTATTTTTGCATAGATGCAAATTGTGTAAATATGGCTTTTTTTTTCACTTGATCCAAAATATTTCTAGCATAAAGGTCATTTTTTCTGGAAAAAATATTACTAGTTAATAGTCCCTTTTAGGAATAAGTGATATTGAAATCGTAATTTTTTTTTTTACCAATTTATCCCCAACCTTCTCGAGATGGCTGAGGACATTGCAAGATTTTTTTTTTTTTTGAAAAAATTCTAAAGATAGGTAACGTTAATGTACTTTGAAGACAACTTCCTATTTACTTATCACTCTGCTTCTTTATAAATACACATGTAATTAAAAAAATGTTTTCCTTTTCACATAATCAAACATACTTATCACTCTACATGCACGTACATGAGCGTCCAAATTTGATAGTTTAAATTTTAATAATTAATAAATACAACTGTAATAAAAGAACAAACTAAAAACATTTTTCTTGTTCAAATGTACTTATAACCCTACAAACACGTACACGAAACATGCGAGTCATAAACCATAAACAAAATTTAGCATATGATTGGGTTCTTTGTTATGATATTGCACTGTGGACTGACTAATGTAATCCTCATCAGATATTTACATCTCTCTCTCTCTCTCTCAATTCAAACGATTTGATTTCATTATTCCGTTGTTCTTGTAGAAAGATGTATGTATTTGCAAAATTAAGGTGATAAATGCTAAGCATTTACCAAGTATGACAGTTTCCTGACGAATATAAAATGAAATTGACAGAATTCAAACGTTTGCACTAACATTATCAATTTCTGGAATATTGATTTAGTTTTTATATTTTTTTTTCTGGGTTGTCAAAATCCAAGACGCACGCGGACGCTAAACTTAGAATAAACTTGGAATGGAATGGACTTTAAAGATTGACAAAGCTCGTTTGAACGTCCCTCTCGAGAATTTTTCACTCATATGGAGACGCCACCACTTGCCGGTGGAGAGCTGCAAATTCTGACCTATACTCGGCACTTAGGGCCATTGAGTAGTGAGGGATCTTTTTCGTGCCAGCACCTACTGCGACACGGAACCTCAGTTTATACGGTCTCATCCGAAGGACCGGTCTCCACGTCCAACAGTGGGATTCGAACCCGCGACGGAAGGATCAACTTCTTTCTCCGCGACTCTAGAGCAAATGCTCTATATAACCACTGCGCCACGCGGACGACTGACAGAGCTCGTCAGTAGAGAGTACAGAAAGCGCTATGCCATATGAAAAGAGGTAACTATATAGAAAGTTCTTTTTTGAGAAACGATTAAATTACGTATATCATTGACTTGAATAATTTTTTTATTGCCTCATTAATATATAAGACTCAGTGGATGGCGCCAAGGTTGGGGAGCCCTGGATTCACCAAACGTACAAATTACATAAGATATTAGCCATAAGTAATGATGACAGTTCAGTCCATTGTACATATAGATAGTATAATTTGAAACCATTTGATGTACATTATAGTTAGTCTATATGTACATGTAACACGTGACACTATAATATGTAAACTACCACTACTATTATAAACACTGTATATTCAACAGGGACAATTTTTCATTGAGGAAAAAAAAAGGTAAACAAATCCTTTCACACCTCATTCATCCAATATGTGTATGTATTTATCAGAAAAGTTATCATCAAAATGAGGAGTAACATAATGATTTTAAACATGTACAATTTTAACCAACATTAGAAAACAGTGAAGAAAAAAGACCCCTCTCTTTTCAAGTATAGCCAGATCATTATTCTTTTTAAACATAAATCTTTCAATTTTATAATAATAATTTATTTCTTTTTTTAACTCCATCTTTGGTTGGTAGTGTCTTACAAATTCTTTTCTTATGAATATGTCTTTTTACCAAACATATTAAAAGATTCCAAATAATATAATATTTACCTTCTCTACCAAATATAACATAAATTATGTTTATTTCAATGTCGTGCTTAGTTTTATCAATTATCCATTCTACTAGTTTACTCCATAATATCTCAACAGATAAACATTACCAAAACAAATGGGTAATAGACTCAGGATACATACCACAAAAAGTACACAGATCAGAATTTACAATTCCTATTTTTATGCCCCCGTATCGAAGATTCGGGGGTATATAGTTTTTACCCTGTCCGTCCGTCTGTCTGTTTGTTTGTCTGTTTGTTTGTCCGCAAAAACTTTAACATTGCTCATAACTTTTGATTGGTTAAAGCTATGGCTTTCATATTTCACATGTGTATTTCTTGTGACAAGACCTTTCTTTGGGTACCATCATATTTGACCTTTTGACCTTGGAGTTTGACCCAGTTTTACAAAATTTTTCCCAACTTTAACCTTGGCCATAACTTTTGAACGGTTGGTGCTAGGGCTTAATACTTCACATGTGTAATCCTTGTGACAAGACCTTCCTTTGGATTCCAACAACTTTGACCCTTTGACCTTGACCTTGGAGTTTGACCTACTTTTGAAAAACTTTAACATCGGCCATATCTTTTGAACGGTTGGCGCTAGGGTTCTCATATTTCACATGTGTAATTCTTGTGACAAGACCTTCCTCTGGATACCAACAACTTTGACCCATTGACCTTGACCTTGGAGTTTGACCTACTTTTGGAAAATTTTAACCTTGGCCATATCTTTTAAATGGTTGGTGCTAGGGCTTTCACATTTCACATGTGTATTTCTTGTGAGAAGGCCTTTCCTTGGGCACCATTAATTTTGACCTTGACCTTGATGTTTGACTTACTTTTGAAAAATTTTAACCTTTTCCATATCTTTCCAATGGTTGCTGCTAGGGCTTTCATATTTTACAAGTATATTCCTCGGTACAAGACCTTACTTTGGGTACCAACATACTTGATTTGCGTTTGAGAAAGTTTAACCTTCGCTATAAGTTGCCATACGGGAGCATCAGTGTTTCACAAACACGTCTTGTCTTTAAATATACATTGGTACTCAAAATTCTATGTACAATTCGATATTGAAATCATCTAAGTCAAAATCCGAAGTAGAAAAATTAAAGAATAGATTAAATTTAGTTGAACCTTGGTGCATTTGCAATCCAGATGTAAAAATAAAAAATCTCCGATTAAGCAGGCTAGGCTTGATTTTTTTCCTAATATCAGAAGAGCTTATGTCAACACTCGATACTGTAGCTATTCTCCCATGACATAGATAGAGGATATTCAATGTTTTGTAGATGAATATGGAATTTATTTCACGAGTGGGACAGGAATCTTTGATATTTTCACGAGTGTGAAGCACGAGTGAAAATATTTAAAAAAAATCCTGTCTCACGAGTGAAGTAAATTCCATATTCATCTACAAAACATTGAATTTTCTGTTTATTACATTTTCTTAGACTTTTCCTTTGCCTCTGTCTTTTTCGTAACACAGTGTCATAGGCTGTGACGTCATAGTTGAGCGGTTGAGACGTCATAGCTATAAGCGATTGCGAGATTGAAAAAAGTTGTAACATGGATTTTTAACAACCTATTTGGAAAAAACTTTGTATAACTATTAGTCTCTGTCAGGATGGTTCATTAACTCTATCTTATAACAGGCTAAGAGTTTTTTTTTTTTTTTTTTTTTTTTTTAAATATTCTTCGTGAAGAGAAGGAAAATCGTAAGTTTTGCCGCACTTCTGATATTCTCACACTGTGAGAAAATACCATTTTTATACCCTTTCACACTGTGTCAGAATATCACTTTTATTCAGTAAATAAATTACAGAATTTCACTGTTGAAAATGTAATAAAACTGATCATTCAATTATTGAACGTCAAGATTTGATAATTTTTCAAAAGGAAGAGGCTTTTGGCACTTTAATAATTCTCTGTTGAAAGATCTTGACTTTGTTAAGAAGGCCAAACAAATTATATCTGATACTGAGGTAGAATACTTGGCAGGTGAAGGCAGGCCACCAACAATTGATGATGATTTATTATTTGAAATTATTTTAATGAAAATTAAAGAGTTTGCAATTTATTTCGCCAGTAAAAAAAATCCCGCGAGAGAGAGAGAAAAAAAGAAAGAACTTCTTCAAAAAAAATTAAATTTATGCACGAGATGTTTAACACGCACCATCTACAAATTTATGGAAAATTACTGAATGATTTTTCAGGTTGAACTTGAGAATATCAGAAAATTTGAGGCTGAAGGACTTTTGATACGAACACATGGTAAATGGATCGAAGACGGTGAAAGACCTACAAAATATTTTTGTGCTTTGGAAAAAAGAAATTATGTAAATAAAAATATAACAAAAATTATTGACAGTAGAGGTATTGTTAATCAGCAAGAAATTTTAGATAACCTTAAATACTTCCATCAATCTTTATATAGAAATCAAGCTGATTCACTAGTCGATGTTAATTTAAACAATGTGCTAGTATATTGCAAAGTTCCCAAACTTAGCAAATATACAAAATCTCTTTTAGATAATGACATCTCCCAGTCTGAAATTTTCAACTCTATAAAAAATATGAAAAGTAACAAAACTCCAGGAACAGATGGATTTACTACACAGTTTTTAAAAAATTTTTTTGGTCTGATTTATGCAAATTTTTGATAAATTCATTTACATGTAGTCACAATAAAGGATGTTTATCAATGACTCAAACTCATACAAGGGTCGTTCAATAAATAATACAACAAACAGTATATCATAGTAAATGTAGATCTATTTAATATTATTATTTAACAGTTGAAACGGTTAATTAAAGAGCTCATAATCACAGAAAACCCCATGATTTTCCCTATTGTCCTGGCAAAGAAATTCACTTTTAAAGTATGCATGGTAACTACACTGAGCTGAAAACTGTTTAAAATGATCTCTGCCAAGATGAAAATGAGAGCGTATATGAAAAGTGTGCTTTACACAAATCGCCGAAGAACTCATATTAAAGATATGATTTTTATATGTGGAAAGAATAGTCTTTAACGCTGTACAGTTTTCAGATTGATTCAGAAATTCAAAAGTAAAAAAGGAGAGTTAAAATATATAAGTGTAACTGGTCGATTGCAGTTTGTAGGGGCACGAAAAATTATCGATGCTATGTACAACATGATATCTGAAAATGTCAGATTTACATTTAAATGCGTTGCTAGAACACTCAGCATTTCATCGTCATAACATTTTATAGAATTCTAACAACGAAAATGAATATTATATTTCTATCAGATAGGTGCCGTAAATTGCCTAAGTGAAAAATACGCATTAAATGTGCCAACGGTCTATTTTAAAAACAAATATTTAAACAAAATACAAGATTTTTTAAATTTGCATGATGAATGACGGAGCATGGATGCACTTTTTTATGGCCAAAAAGGAAGATCAATAAAATTTGGAATCAAAGAAAAAGCTAGGTCCAGTAAAACATGTTCATACACCCAAAGGAAGGACCATCAATGGTAACGTTTATGTTCAAATTGCACTGAGGAAAGGTAAAAAGATTTCCTGCAAAGGAAGTCCAAATACCGCCCCAGTGTAATTTTCTTGCAGCTGGCAACGCTGCTGCAAATAAGCACAGAGAAATAAATGAAATTCTGAAGAAAAGAAAGTTTACAGAACTTTGCTATCCCCCATTTTCGCTAGATCTCAGTCATTTTGAGATCTTTTTATTCCAAAAATGCATGAAAACAATCATAGGAAGATTGTATAATATTAGATTTGTCATGGAAAGTGATATTCATCAGTGTCTTTAGGGTATCCCTAAAGATGGGTATTCTGAGGTTCTCTGGTCATGGGTACAAAGACTTAAGACATGTGTAAAGGATAACAGGGAATGCTTTGAGGGATTGAAAATGTTTAGAATATGTATTACGTAATTTTCTTACATTTAGATGACCTATTGCATTATTTATTGAATGACCTTCGTAATTTCTGTAATTCCAAAGGGAAATAAACCCAGAGAATACTTGAAGAAATGGAGATCTATTTCTCTTCTCAATGTGATTTATAAGCTGCTGTCTAGTGTTTTAGCTGATCGAATTAAAAGTGACTTGAATAATTTTATTAAAATATCCAACTTTAAAAGTTAATGCATTAGATTATTAACACGATTGTAGATTTTATGGCATATTTTTGATTCTCATCAAAACGTATACATACCTCCTGAAGAAGAAAGCTGGCCTCTCGTTCTACTCCTCGCTTTGTAACAGAATCAAAATTATATAAATATAATTTTCATTTTTATTTAAATCATTTCACTTGGATGTTTAATCTAATCAGATCTGATAAATAATTTCCATTGTAAAAATGTAATTGATATTTTCTCGTTGATTTATAAGTTAATGAATACTTTTTATATCTGTTAACAAATGGTCTTGATTTATGAAAATAAATATTAAAAATACCCAATTGAATTGCATATCGTGTAACTTGGGTCATTCCGTAAGCTGCCACTAGCGCCAGGAATAGCGGAGCAGACACAGTCATTCCAGCATAAGACGCTATTGGTAAAAGAACCTGGGCCTGTCGTTTGTTTCTTGGCTGTTCTCTCTCTGTTTGTGCATTGGCCAAAACGGGACCAGGAGCTGCCAACAGCATAATATACAAGATACACAGAAACGCATTCCTTTCCATTGTGGGTTCTTCTCAAATAAAATGAAGAAGCTAAAACAAAACAAAACAAAAAACAACAACAACAACAACAAAAAAACCACACACACAAAAACCCCAAACTTTAATACGCAATATCTCTTTAGTCTTCAAAAGACTTAAATCTGTTTGATTCGTTCTTTATCGACTACGAGCCGTAGTTTTGAAAATAATATTCATTCAGAATTTAAAAAAAATATTGTGACGTAATCTTTTGTTTTAATCGTTCTTGGACTAGCACGAATTTTGTTTCAAATTTTATTGGTAATCCAAAAAGTTTTATATTGTCCAATTAGTGAAGAAAAACTGACTATTTTTCTGATAGAATGGACATTTTTTTCCATACAAAATGAACAGTGACGAACATTGCTATGTAAGCTTGTACAATGTTAAGACAGTTAAAGGCCACGTAGAAAACAATTTTAGTAAATTAACAAATTGCAGACTACTGACAATTCTCTGTCGTCACAATAAACCAAAATAATTTACAACTTAAGTTAAAGTACATTTATTAAGATTTTTAATTATTTGACGCAAAGACCCACCAGTAAAATTGACATTTTTGTGCTTGATTGCCTATAAAAATTTCCACAGGACAAAAATACGACCTAGGAATGTTTTTTAACATATATTTTCAACTATAATAAGTCCATATATTAACATTTCCCCCCTAATTCTCTTTTCTTTAAACTGCAGAATTTAGATTGCTGCTTCATTAAGAGTGTTAGGTACTTATAATTTTTAGACATGTCTGGATGTTAGAATATGCTGTTGTTTTCCATCTCGTTCCTTAAGAGTTCATCAGGTTGTTGATGCTTCTATCCTTAAATTCCTCTTATGAAACTTTTCATTATCCAAACTTTCTCGGATAAAATTATCACAGATTATATAAATCAATTATCATTCCTTTGGCCAGACAAATGTTGGTTTTCAACTCATTTCGCTTTCAGGAATAATATGTCTTTGAAAATTTAATCTGAATTACATCCATATTTAAAAAAAAATGTTCAGCATCTTTGCGTTTTGGGAGAGAAAAAATGAAAAATTTTAGCTCTGTCCATTCTGTATCAATGTCTAAAATTTTGGAAAAAGGCATTTATCAAATTTTGCCTTTTATTGTATCGTATCATAAAGAGGCTTTCAGTTAGATTTCGAAAAACTAGCTTTATTGAGTAGTTATATGCTAATACTCGTCAATGTAACCTAACTTAACCTAATTTCCATGCACAACTAAAAATAATAATCTTACTTTTCGAACATTTGTATTTTAAGTAGTAAAATAGAAATATGTGTTCTACGTAGAAAAAGATTATTTAGCATACTTTGTAATTAGAATTATTCTACCCAAAAGTAACGTAAAAATAGAAATCCCAATTTACGTAAGATTTTTTTTTTCTCAAAAAAAAAAAAAAAAAAGCGCTATAAAGATTTTTTTTTTTCAAAATGATCATGAACGCATTCTCAGATTTATATACGTAAGATTTTTTTTTCTCACCCCCCCCCCCAAAAAAAAACCAAACAAACAAAATACAATTAAAAAAAACGCTTTAAAGATTTTTTTTTTTCAAAATGATCATGAACGCAATCTCTGATAATGAATGATTACGAGGGTTGTCCGGTAAAATCGTGGACAAGTAGTCTAGAGCGAAAAATAATCAACACTGCTTTGAAGTGCTTTCTAAGATTTTTCCTACTTTTTAATACATTTTTCATCAATAAACAGCAAATTTCAAAGAGTTGTATGCTCAAATAAAACAAAATATGGGATTTTATGTTATTTGTGGTATTTCCTTAAGGCGGACGGATGATAACGTCTTTTTTCGACGGACTGCAATGATAGCGTCCTTCATTATTACAAATTGCTGATTGTTCGTATGTTTTGATTTACTGAGGGACTCGATCAAAAAGCTTCCGCTTAAAAGTGCCCCTTCCACTTTTATTCCTATAATTTATTAAAAATTGTAAGATGTACTTAAATATGATAAATAAACACTTGCTGAAAATTTCAGCTCAGTGCGTGCATTATTTTTCGATAAAAACGCAATGTCCACGATTTTACCGGACAAGCCTCGTAAAAGAGATGTTGCTGAAGATAATTATTTAGAAATAACTGGGCCAGTCTGGGACACATGGTACAGCAATAATTTGTTTTTTAAATTAAAAAAAGATTTTTGAAATTCTGTTAAAATGTTTTTAACTGAAGATGCAGTGAAGATGAAGCAAATTATCAACCATTTTGGTGAGTATATATAAATTAAAGGAGGGGAAGAATAATTATATTTTGGAAAATGAAACTTTAGGTGATATAAATATAAAATTGACTTTAGTTCAATTTTTGAGAAAGTCAACTATACATTTTTTGTCATAACTTTTTAAAATAGACAATCAACCACCCTGCCCTACGCTTAATGTAAACTTTGTAACCTTTTAAATTTGAATGATGTATTTTTTTTATAATAAATACTAAAATAAATACTTACAAATTTTGGCTTTATAATACGTTGAATTGGTGGCAAACCTCACCAAGTCCAAAGTGTTCTGATAAAATTATGTTTAATACCTGGCTTGAATAGTCTGCCTCGGTATATTTTGGAGTATGGTGCTATTTTGTTAGCTTCACAAAATCAGAAATAAAATGTCAAAATGACGATTAAAACAAGTCAGACAAGTTCATAACAAGCAATTTTGACATAATTGTGTCAAAGGTATAAAAAGTTATCACTTATTACATATTATGGAACCAGTGTTTGAAATAACCGTGCGCCCGACCGTCCGAGGCGCACACATTTTGCGGCGGACGAACAGATTTGCACGTATCAACGCCCGACTGGACGTATTAATATACTCTTTTTCGAAAACTAGAGAAACTATCTTTTGCGTGCCAAGTGGGTTGTAGCCCCTGACATGGGGCATTATTTAATGTGCCATCTTACGGACTTGAAATTTAAAAATATGAAAACAGTCAAACTTATAATAACAAAGAAATTGCTAATTAAAATATATTTACATGTAAGTCTTACTGTAAAAATCAGTTTTCTTCAAGTATTGTACAATTGTACAAGGACTCATATTTGTAAAAAGGTCATGCATTGTTTGCACATTATTAAAAAGTCGGCTTCGTACAGGCGAAAAATCAGTCCATTCTAAAACTATATTGTGTATGGTTATTGCACAGTTATAGGCGAAAAATCAGTCCATTCTAAAACTATAATGTGTATAGTTATTACACAGTTATAAGATATACAATCAGGGTGATGTTCCCTGTTTAGAATGTATGAATGGGTAAAACTTGAATGTCCAATAAGCATTCTTGATATAATGACTTCGTCCCCACCTTTCATGCCGAAATCAGATGATTGATTAACTATGTTTTGTATTGCGTAATGTTTATTATTATCACCAATATTTCCGTGATCTAGTAATTTACGTACGTTTTTACTTAATATTTTATCAGTATTAGGAATTTTAAAGCGTACAGTTTCATACTCAAGTGCATTATTTGCAGCACTATCAGCCTTAGTGTTTCCAGGTATACCAGTATGACCTGGAATCCACAAAATTCAACAATTCTACTTTGTTTAGTTAAGCGATAGTATTTGGTTAAAATATCTAGAATATATGGGTGAGCAATGTTCATACTGTTTATGGATTGTAAGCAGGAGAGCGAATCTGAAAAAAAAAATGTAAAGGAATTGTTACTAACAAATTGAATATAATTAAATGCAAGTTGTATTGCTTTTGCTTCAGCTGTAAATATTGTTGCTTCATTATTTTAAAAAAGTCGTGTAGAGAAAACATTAATTTTAACCACTGCAGCGGCATCTACTTTATTTTTGTCTTTTGAACCATCTGCATAAATAACTCTCCTATATGTATAACAACTGTTTAGTTGCGCCATAGTTTATCAAATATGGTGCATTTATTATCTATCAGGCCCGTAGCAACGGTTTAAAGTTGACAAGCTAAACAAAATCATATATATTCTGAACAAATATTAAACATTTAGATAACGATCAATAATGAAGCTCAAAAGTCTATTGAAACAATACAAATCAGGAGCAGAACAAACACGAACCTCAAAAACATCAGAGGTAAGACCAGATGCCATGGAGGAGTAAGCATCCCCTGGACACCGGTCACATCCACCATGTGGGAAATTCAGTGTTTATAAATAATGGCTTAACAATTAGTATGAAAAACATCAGTCAACATTCAACATAGTGATAAATTGCATTTGCTGACAAGGTCATTGTATCGACCATGGAACTTGCTAAATGATGACTTTAAAAGAGACTGTTGATATCCTTGTTTCATCAACTCGTTTGTCAATAGCTTGCCTCGTTTTAGAAATTGTTCGTAAGTAGAGCATGCTCTTGCGTATCGAATCAATTGGGAGATATAAACCCCATATGCAGGTAATAAGGGTATATTGCTACATAAGTATCTTGTAGCTCCTTCATAGCTCTGCAAAATCGATTTTAAATCAACAAAAAGAAATAATTTTAAAGGGTTCAATGAAGCCCATATTTATTTAACAAAACGGTGTCCAAATATGGTAACCTTGGTTTTCCATTAATTATAATCTGACAAATTCATTATCTTAAATCTATTTAAACTGCAATATTACTGACATCGGTGAACTACTTCAGCGCACTCTGCAGCATTTCCATCTTCCACACACGATCGAGACTCCCAAATGTTCGTACTCGTATGATCGACATTGTGGTCTACATCAAGCATCATGGAACCAGCCGCCACAATTATGACTACGACGATCTGGATAAAAAAGGTTTACATAGAACAGAAAGCGTGTCGATTGTATTTATCAAACAGGAAAATACAATTTTTATTTTTGCATAGATGCAAACTGTGTAAATATGGCATGTTTTTTTTCACTTGATCCGAAATATTTCTAGCATAAAGGTTAAAAATGTCATTTTTTTCTGGAAAAAAAATTTAGTAATTAATTGTCCCTTTTAGAAATAAGTGATGTTTGAAATCGTAATTTTTTTTTTTTACCAATTCATCTCAACCTTCTCGAGATGGCTGAGGACATTGCAAGATTTTTTTTTTTGAAAAAAATTCTAAAGATAGGTAACGTTAATGTACTTTGAAGAAAGCTTCCTATTTACTTATCACTCTGCTTCTTCATAAATACACATGTAATTAAAAAATGTTTTCCTCTTCACATAATCAAACATACTTATCACTCTACATGCACGTACATGAGCGTCCAAATTTGATAGTTTAAATTTTAATAATTAATAAATACAACTGTAATCAAAGAACAAACTAAAACATTTTTCTTGTTCAAATGTACTTATAACCCTACAAACACGTACACGTAACATGCGAGTCATAAACCATAAACAAAATTTAGCATATGATTGGGTTCTTTGTTATGATATTGCACTGTGGACTGACTAATGTAATCCTTATCAGATATTTACATCTCTCTCTCTCACACACAATTCTAACGATTTGATTTCATTATTCCATTGTTCTCGTAGAAAGATGTATGTATTTGCAAAATTAAGGTGGTAAATGCTAAGCATTTACCAAGTTTGACAGTTTCCTGATGAATATAAAATGAAATTGACAGAATTCAAACGTTTGCACTAAAATAATCAATTTCTGGAATATTGATTTAGTTTTTATATTTTCTTCTGGGTTGTCAAAATCCAAGACGCACGCGGACGCTAAACTTAGAATAAACTTGGAATGGAATGCACTTTAAAGATTGACAAAGCTCGTTTGTTTGTTTGTTGTTTAACGTCCCTCTCGAGAATTTTTCACTCATATGGAGACGCCACCACTTGCCGGTGGAGAGCTGCAAATTTTGACCTATACTCGGCACTTAGGCCCATTGGGCAGTGAGGGATCTTTTTCGTGCCAGCACCTACTGCGACACGGGACCTCAGTTTATACGGTCTCATCCGAAGGACTGGTCTCCACGTCCAACAGTGGGATTCGAACCCGCGACGTAAGGATCAACTCCTTACTCCGCGACTCTAGAGCAAATGCTCTATATAACCACTGCGCCACGCGGACGACTGACAAAGCTCGTCAGTAGAGAGTACAGAAAGCGCTATGCCATATGAAAAGAGGTAACTAGAAAGTACTTCTTTGAGGAACGATTAAATTACGTATTTCATTGACTTGAATAATTTTTTTTATTGCCCCAGCAATATATAAGATTCAATGGATGGCGCCAAGGTTGGGGAGCCCTGGATTCACCAAACGTACAAGTTTCATAAGATATTAGCCGTTAGTAATGATGACAGTTCAGTCCATTGTACATATAGATAGTATAATTTGAAACCACTTGATGCACATTATAGTTATTCTATATGTACATGTAACACGTGACACTATAATATGTAAACTACTACTACTATTATAAACACTGTGTATTCAACAGGGACAATTTTTCATTGAGGAAAAAAAAAGAAAAAGTAGGTAAACAAATCCTTTCACACCTCATTCATCCAATATGTGTATGTATTTATCAGAAAAGTTATCAAAATGATGAGTAACGTAAAGATTTTAAACAAGTACAATTTTAACCAACATTAGAAAACAGTGAAGAAAAAAGACCCAGTCTCTTTTCAAGTATAGCCAGATCATTATTCTTTTTTTTCTTTTTATACATAAATCTTTCAATTCTATAATAATAATTTATTTCTTTTTTAACTCCTACTATGGTTGGTAGTGACTTTTCTTATAAATATGTTCTTTTTACCAAACATATTAAAAGATTCCAAATAATATACTATAGTAATATTTACCTTCTCTACCAAATATAACATAAATTATGTTTATTTCAATGTTGTGCTTAGTTTTATCAATTATCCATTCTACTAGTTTACTCCATAATATCTCAACAGATAAACATTCCCAAAACAAATGGGTAATAGACTCAGGATACATACCACAAAAAGTACACATATCAGAATTTACAATTCCTATTTTCTTTAAATATACATTGGTACTCAAAATTCTATGTACAATTCGATATTGAAACCATCTAAGTTAAAATCCGAAGTAGAAAAATTAAAGTTAGTTGACCCTTGGCGTATTTGCAATCCAGATGTAAAAATAAAAAATATCCGATTAAGCAGGCTAGGCTTGATTTTTTCCTAATATCAGAAGAGCTTATGTCAACACTCGATACTGTAGCTATTCTCCCAGGATATGGAACAGATCATTGAATAATTTAACGTCAATATTTGATAATTTTTCAAAAGGAAGAGGCTTTTGGCACTTTAATAATTCTCTGTTGAAAGATCTTTACTTTGTAAAGAAGTTCATTTCATGTAGTTACAATAAAGGATATTTATCAATGACTCAAACTCGGGGCATAATTTCTGTAATTCCAAAGGGAAATAAACCCAGAGAATACTTGAAGAATTGGAGACCTGTCTCTCTTCTCAATGTGATTTATAAGCTGTTGTCTAGTGTTTTAGCTGATCGAATTAAAAGTGACTTGAATAATTTTATTAAAATATCCAACTTTAAAAGTTAATGCATTAGATTATTAACACAATTATAGATTTTATGGCATATTTTTGAATCTCATCAAAACGTATACATACCTCCTGAAGAAGAAAACCGCATTATCATTCTATTCCTCCTCGCTTTATAACAGAATCAAAATATATAAACATACTTTTCATTTTTTTTTTTAAATCATTTCACTTGGATGTTTAATCTAATCAGATCTAATAAAAAATTTTCTTTGTAAAAATGTATTTGGTATTTTCTCGTTGATTTATAAGTTAATGAATACTTTTTATATCTGTTAACAAATGGTTTTGATTTATGAAAATAAATATTAAAAATACCCAATTGAATTCCATATCGTATAACTTGGGTAAATCCGTAAGCTCTCACTAGCGCTACGAATAGCGGAGCAGACACAGTCCTTCCAGCATAAGACGCTATTGGTAAAAGACCCTGGGCCTGTCGTTTGTTTCTTAGCTGTTCTCTCTCTGTTTGTGCATTGGACAAAATGGGACCAGGAGCAACCAACAGCATAATATACAAGATACACAGAAACGCATTCCTTTCCATTGTGGGTTCTTCTCAATTAAACTGAAGAAGCTAAAACAACACAAAACAAAACCCCAAACTTTAATATGCAATATCTTTTTAGTCTTCAAAAGACTCAAATCTGTTTGATTCGTTCTCTATCAATTACGAGCCGTAGTTTTGAAAATAATATTCATTTAGAATTTAAAAAAAGATTGTGACGTAATCTTTTGTGTTAATCGTTCTTGGACTAGCACGAATGTTGTTTCAAATTTTATTGGTAATCCAAAAAGTTTTATATTGTCCAAATGGACCTTTGCGAGAAGCGCTGACTTTTACAATCGACGACTTACTTTTTAGCACTGGTTCTCTGCCCTTGATTCCAGTCGCTGCCGCTAGGAATTAGGGCGCTTGCGCCCGTTTACCAATGTCAGGATACCAGTCTACTTACTTTTACGCTAGGACAATATATGGAAGCTCTTTTGCGATATAAATATTGAGCTTAACAGTTAATTAAACGATAATAATGGACGATTTCAAAGCACATTTTACGTTGTCGAGGAAGGGACCAGCAACCACCCTACCCTCAACCCCCACCCTTCCCACATTGATGACCTCTTGCTTAGTTTTCCTTCCGGAATGGTTTTTCCTCTTTATTTGATTCCTTCAGAAAATGAGATTGAAAAGAAATACTACCCCTCACGAATAAGGTAATTTATTTAATTCTGAATCCCATCACCTCTTGCGTTGATTGCATGCCGGTAAATCTTGTTAATGCCCCTAACACCATACCTACTGTATAACCACTATTAAGACTTTCTTGTATATTGTCAAAACCGTACCTCCGTACATAAAGCAGGTTTAAATGTCAAAGTAAGCCATAGATTGTAAAAGTCAGTGCTTCTCACAAAAGTCCATTAGTGAAGAAAAACTGACTATTTTTCTGATAGAATGGACATTTTTTCCATACAAAATGAACAGTGACGAACATTGCTATGTAAGCTTGTACAATGTTAAGACAGTTAAAGGCCACGTAGAAAACAATTTTAGTAAATTAACAAATTGCAGACTACTGACAATTCTCTGTCGTCACAATAAAACCAAAATAATTTACAACTAACAGTTAAAGTACATTTATTAAGATTTTTAATTATTTGACGCAAAGACCCACCAGTAAAATTGACATTTTTGTGCTTGATTGCCTATTAAAATTTTCACAGGACAAAAGACACGCCTAAGAATACATTTGAACTTGTATTTTCAACTATAATAAGTCCATATATTAACATTTTCCTCCTAATTCTCTTATCTTAAAACTGCAGAATTTAGATTGCGGCTTCATTAAGAGTGTTAGGTACTTATAATTTTTAGACACGCGATGTCCACCATTTTACCGGACAACCCTTATAAAAGAGATGTTGCTGGATAAATGAAGATAATTATTTAGAAATAACTGGGCCATTCTGGGACACATGGTATAGCACTAATTTGTTTTTTTAAATTAAAAAAGATTTTTGAAATTCTCTTAAAATGTTTTTATCTGAAGATGCAGCGAAGATGAAGCAAATTATCAACCATTTTTTGTGAGTATATATAAGTTAAAGGAGGGGAAGAATAATTATATCTTTGAAAAATGAAACTTTAGGTGAGTTAAATATAAAATTGACTCTAGTTCAATTTTTGAAAAAGTCAACTAAACATTTTTTTCATAACTTTTTAAAATAGACAATCAACCGCCCTGCCCTACGCTTAATGTAAACTTTGTTACCTTTGAAATTTGAATGATGTATTTTTTTTATAATAATAACTAAAGTTTTGGTTTTCTAATATGTTGATTTGGTTGCAAACCTCACCAAGTCCAAAATGTTTTGAAAAAAATATGTTAGTCTGCCTCGGTATATTTTAGGAGAATGGTGCTATTTTTTCAGCTTCACAAAATCAGAAATAAAATGTCAAAGTGACAATCAAAACAAGTCAGACAAGTTCATAACAAGCAATTTTGACGTGATTGTGTCAAAGGTATAAAAATTATTATTTATTACAAATTATGGAACCCAGCATAATTATGCATTATATCATATAATGCATATTGACAATATTCATTTATCACAAGTGTAGAAAGTCATACAAAACCCCAGAGTCTGATTAAAGATGCTTGCTCAGTGAGTCAAAATCACATATGGTTTTAGGATATTTGTATCATAAATCGAAAGATTCATAAAAAAAAAGAATATAAAGAAGTTTTGAGAAACTCAAATAGTTCATACAAAAATTGAAAAAATGTCAAGTTTCTATTAGAGATATATTTGAAGATTCTATTTCCAGTCCAATGACTTCTATTTCAAAATGTTCTGTGAAAAACTTTTAAAGCCTGTGATATCTTGATTGCTAACTCTTCTCTTATTAGTAATCTTACTGGACAGCTTCTATACCAAAATTTGGGAAAATCTGAACTGCTGTTCTTTTAATGTTGTCATAGAATGCAATCTTTATGGGCTTATATGTTGGTGAAACCAAGGGTTCACTTAAAAGAATATCGGGGCGTACATTTCAAATTTACAATGGTGGCCAGCGGCTTTTATTCAAGCACTTTAATTTACCTGATCATTCTATTTTTTCAATGAAAGTAATTAGAATTCAAGAAAAGATTTACTATCATACTTATAGCCCATCATTGACTACACCTTTCCGTAGATAACGAGAAGAACCTTATCTTAATTCTCCCTCTGCCAGAAGGCACACAAGGCCTGAACATCTCTCTTCCACAGGGGCCGGTCTGAGGCTGCACGGGGTGCCGTGTTCCAACTTCCAGCCTGCATCATTCCGCTCCACCTCCACCATTCCCCGCTATGTTGTCATTGGCGACTTCGCTTCCTTCTCTCAGGCGTCCACCCGAGGACCACAACAAAGTCTGTGGATCCTTTCTCAGCACATGACCGATCCAATTCCATCTCCTCCTCCTCACCTCGCCACTGATGTTTCTACTCCTGCCATCTCCAGAACTGTCTTGTTTGGGATATGCTGCTGCCATTTGACCTGAGAATCCTGTTAATCCTCTTTTCCTCTGTCTTGGTAAGTTCCAAGTTCCAAAATCGGATTTAAAAAAAAACTAGGCACGGCCTTTTTATACGGATGCAATGACAATGTCGATTGTGTTGGGAATTTTTCCAGTCCACAGTGTAAGCAATATGAATGTAATTGGATTTTTTAACAACACACAGAGACGTAAGCGTAGAACTTCATGGAAATTGGTCTTAGATTAAACCTATTATACACAAGTATTAGCTTTCCTAAAAAGCTTGTCTGACTTGAGCAAATTTATTTTTACGTGAAGAATCAAGAAAAGTTAAATCCAGTGTAATCAACATGACTCTGAGTCATGAAATGAATTCTTTGCTACGAAACAAAAAAAGTTCAATTCAGCGGATTCAGATTCTTTCCTTGAAAGTGTCCACCCTGAACCGAAAATTTCTGAAGTTTCTTCCAACAGGCCTGTTCATGGATACAAAGATATAACCAGTGCTTCTAAACATCATTCTGTGAACAATTTTGATAATTAAGAAATGTTTTATAAAAAAAAAAAATAAACGTGTTATAAATGAACTAACATTTTTGCATTTAAGCAAAAGAACATTCAACACGTGTCTTTCACTTTTATATTTTTTTTAACTATGAAGAAATCAAACGTCTGCAAGTTATCAATATGTGTAGATTTATAAAAACTCTGAAGGTAGAGAGACTTAGTATGCATTGAATATTTATAAACATTCATTAGTTAATCTGATACAGATAATCGACAAATGTTGATCTGACCAGCTTCATTCCTTCTGTTTTGCTGGACATGAATGATGCATTTGAGAATGGCCAAATGTTATATAACCTGTAATGTATAATGTGATAATAATGACACCAGCTATAATGCTCTGGCTTGTTTGGGTATTTAGCATGTTTTCTTTACTCGTCATGCTCTCAAAATTGATAGTGAAGATAGTATGAAGTTTCCAAGATCAAGTTATCACAAGAATTCTATTGAACGACTTGACCAACAAACCTTGGCTAAATCTAATACTGTCTGACGCCATGACGTCAGACAACAATGTTTCGTTTGATTCACTACTACATTACGTAAATAATCTGTCAGGTCTTCAGAACATTCGCACCAAACTTTACTCTGTCCCTTTGAAACTTTTAAATAGTCTATTTGAAAAAGTCAAGGAAAGTCCATATTTAGATTCCTCGACACCAGAATACAGGCTCGGATCTGTGATTATGAATATTGCAAATCATAGGCTATTAAAACCACCATGTACTGCTAAAACAACCCGTTTTCTCCTTCAACTTCAATATGCCAACAAAGGGTTGATTGATTATATGTTGTTTTATGTCCCAATTTTTCACTCATATAGAGACGTCACCAAAAACCGGTGAAGGGCTTCAAATTTAGACCTTTACTCGGCACTCAGGGCCATTGAGCAGTGACGGATTTTTATCGTGCCAACGCCTGCCGTGACACGGGGCCTCATCCGAAAGACCCGCAACTTACACTTAAAAGTAGGCGCATGGCGAAGGAAATGTTGCTACCTATTTATTATCGACTTAGGTCAGTCGCGGTCGAAGTTCGAACCCCGGACCTTCCGATCACGGAGCGAGCGCTCTACCAACTGAGCTACCGTGACGGTGCCAACAAAGGAATTGATGCGGTTAATATGAGTAATATTCTTAATCATAAAAGGGTCCAGACTTGTATTCTACCTTATTTCAAGTTGAAGTCAACACCTTGTATTTCTTACAAATATACATCGACTATTGCGTCTAAATTTTTTAATTACAAGAATACTATACAGGGCATAATTCTCCAACGTGTTCATGGTCTTCTTCACACTACAACTATAGTCCTCCTGGACACGTCATCATTGGTGACGTAAATATAGTTCATAATGAGGACCTTAAATCATTTATTTTCAAAGAGCCTTAATTTAGGGAATCCCGATCTTTCAACTGGTGTCCAAATTTCATAAATATTTCAAAAATATATAAATTCATAAATATTATGAATTCTGTGGAAGATTACACCAGGTGATGGACCAAACATGGAAAAGAAGACATTGACAATTTGTCAAAATTAATTAATTGTATCAGATGGATCATTCATCAAGCGATTGAGGGCCAATATGAAAACCATTTATACTTCTGTGTTCAATAATTATTAATGACTTAGCTAAGGAAGTCAATTCTCTCAATAAAGGTGTTAGATAGACACTACTGTCTTCAGCATTCTCCTTTACGCAGATGACATTGCACTCATTGCTGGCGATGAAAAGGATATTCGATATGCAGGAATTTCTAAATGTTGTCTCGACGTGGTTTAAGAAGTGTTACTTAACGATAAAGCCTGAAAAATCTAAAGTTGTTGCATTTTCGATAAAGGAACCTTATGCAGAGTAACTACAAATTCTACCTCGGAAACATTATTCTGGAGTATGCTTCTTTCTATAAATATTTAGGTGTTATATTGATGATAATAGGGGCTTCAAGACAAACATAGAAAATCTCGCAAAATTAGGAGGCTGTGCTTTAGGGGCAATGATATTAAAGATCCATCATCTTAAACACTTTGGTTTCAACACATCTGAAACGCTTTTTCATTACTGTGTCTCTCTCGTAATCGACTATTTCAGCGGTGTGTGGGGATATAAAACATCGCACAAAATTGATATGGTACAGGATAGGGCTCGATCAACGATACTTTCTCGGGGTTCACCGGTTAACACCCCTCTTAGCTGTACGTGGTGAGTGTTGATGGTCAGCGGCCAGTCTACGAAACAAAAACTAACATGGTGCGTCTATGGAATAAATTAATCCTAATGGTCTTGTAGAGTAGACTTTCCCCTCTACCCCTCTAAAATACCCCCCCCCCCCGGGAAAACTGTCTCTAGAGTAGGATTTCCCCGACGGAAAAATGACTCTAGAGTAGGATTTCCCCCACGAAAATCCCACACCAGATTCAATTTTGGCTCTGGTGTGAGATTTCCCCTCGGGAGAAAATCTTACTCTAGAGTACGATTTCCGAGGGGAAAGCTGGCTATGGGGAAAATTTCTACGGCTATTTCTAAATTCGAGAAGTGGTGTAAATCAGAAACGGATACTTAAAAATTCCAATTAAGGAACTTTTAAAAAATTCGAAATCACGCCAAAATCAATAATAATAAACCGTCCGACTTCCAACACTTTAAACAGCCATTCCCCACGATATTAAAGTCCAGGCTTTTTGACATAATAGACAGCTGCTTTTTCAATAAAAATGGAACTCGTAAATTTACCTACCTTGCCATTGCTCATTTGCTACATTTCTTTGCTAAAAAAAACCCATTCTTATTGTACACACAAACACTCTGAAGTTGACATTAAAAAGATGCTTGAGTTTCTGATTGTCAATATCTGTGTAGTTTTAAGAGACCAGTCTCCGGGGCCATAAAACTTAGATGAGCTCACTTTTGATCTCAGTCTTACTTTTCCGTAATTAATTCCTTTTGTAAAAGTGAGATTGAGATCAAAAGTGAGCTCGTCTAAGTTTTATGGCCCCGGAGTCAGGTCTTCAAACAATCTCTCGAAATTCCTATAGGTACCGATTGCGCCCCGTTATAAGCAGACCTATCTTTGTATTCATATGAAGCAGAATTTATTAAAAATAATTTTTTTTAAATATTATATATGAGAGGAAGAAAACACTTGCTGTGGCCTTCAACTCGACATTTAGATATATCGACGACGTATTATCAATCAACAATAGTTACTTCCATTCATACAATATGTATGTCGACTCGATATATCCCAGTGAGCTTAAATAAGATACCACAGAGTTTGACACATCTGTTTCATATTTGGATATTTTACTAGAGAAAGACGTTTATGGTAACCTAACAACAAAACTTTATGATAAACATGATGACTTCAACTTTTCAATCGTCAGCGTCCCTTACTTTTGTAGCAATATACCCTTATCACCTGCATATGGGGTTTATGCCTCTCAGTTGATTCGATACGCAAGAGCGTACTATTACTATAATAAGATAATAAATATACGCCAATAAAAATACTGCACTGTACTAAAAAATCTGTAAAAATGTAAAGTATTTACAGAAATCCAAATTCTTTAGAGGCAATAAACTACCAAAAAAAAACTACAAGCTGTAACAATCGTTTCCAGCATGACTTTTATTGATATAAAATTTAATTGATTTAATTAATATATAGAGTGGTTTTTGCTGATTTCGTATTAATCCCCCTCCCCACCCATTTTTTCATCGATACGATGATTCGATATATTCTTTTGAACTCGAAATAAAAAAAACACCACACACTTGAAATGATTTTATTCAAGTAAAGCAACGAAATGAAAGGAAAAGTTAAGTCCATAATTAATGTACACGTGACAAAATAAGGTACATTTATTAAAGCTTCAACATTATTAATTACACTAGCGCACTTTGCAGCATTTCCAGCCTCCACATACGTCCGAGGATCGCCAATCTTCGTACTCGTTTGATCGACATTGTGGTCTACACCAACCATCTTTATACCAGCCGCCACAAGTATGACTACGGGAATCTAGGAAATATATATATATATATATATAGAGAGAGAGAGAGAGAGAGAGAGAGAGAAATCTATACATTACTTAATCGCTTGGCTGTTGTAAATAACAATGCAATAACTTCAAAATATAACCAGAATAAGAGCAAAAACAAATATGAAACATCTGACTTACCACTTGAAGTCGTTGCTGTACTTTTTGCTTTATTGAGAAACATAATAATGTTGATAAGAAATATAACAGAGGTTTGAAAACTTAAATAAATATTTAATTGACAAAATTTCTACATAACTTTTATAAAAGGCAAATATCAAGTCATATATTAACAAATAAAGTTGTAAAACAAATACTATACTAGTAACCAAGGGCTTGTCTTAAAATTTTCAACTATGTAAGTATGTCTCATTAAACTGTCATTTCAAAAATCAAATAAACGAAGACATAAGAGTTTTCTTCGTATATTTTTGAGTCAAAAAATATCTCGAAAGTATACATGTCTTCAAGGGTTTTTTCTACAACAATGTGATAGTAGTGCATATTTTGCATTATCTTTGTGTAGCATTTTTGTAGCTCTGTGACCTTGCATGATTTCTGTTTCTGATACAATAAGTGTGATGAGAAAAATTCACAAGTTACAATCAAGCAATTTATAATGCATTATTTAATATTAAAATTAAAATGATTTGATATTTGCAATATATATATATATATATATATATATATATATATATATATATATATATATATATATATATATATATATATATATATATATATATATATATATATATATATAAGGATTTGGACAAATGAATAACTACCTTTCTTTATAGCATATCTAGTTACTTGGTAGATGCCATAAGCTGCCACCAGCGCTAGGAATAGCGGAGCAGACACAGTCATTCCAGCATAAGACGCTATTGGTAAAAGAGCCTGGGCCTGTCGTTTGTTTCTGGATTCTTCATGTTCTGGTCTGCTGGCTAGAATTGGACCAGGGGCAGTCAATAGTATAATGTATAAAACACACAGGAACGTTTTCTTTTCCATGGTGGCCTGTCTGCAGATTTACTGAACAAATAAAAAAGCGCAGTTATTAAATATTTTAATTGTTTGATTCGTTATTTCCCTTCGAATTTTCGTGATGAAACGCAGTGTACTTTTCAAAGATAATAATATTTCATATATTTACTTTTGTTTTCTTTTCTTTTTTCACAGAGAACAAAAACTTATATCTACTAACTTTGAAAATCTAAGTTTGAAATTTATTTATCTCCCTTTTTATGTTATCGTGTGTTTATCCTGTTGCAAAATTAACAGAATTAAAAAAAAAATTTAAAAAGCCCCCCTTGTCTCATTTGACACTTCTGGAAATGTACCTAAATTTGTTCTTTCCAATAGGAACCATTTCCCAAAATTTTGAATTGAAACTATACACAAATTTTTGCTTCATACTTAAAACAAAGCTCTGGAAGAATTTCTATCTTTGGACCAATCCTTTTCAAAATCTTATCAATTTTTAGACGAATAGATAGAATTTCATTGAAATTTGGTACTTTTCAAAAATATCTTCCTATCTTCCTACCTTTTCTCATATCCCCTACAAATTCATAATTAATTTTCCTGATTTTAATGAGAAAAAAAGAACAGGGATATTTAGAAGGGGTCGCCAAAAAGTTCCTGGACTGACAACGCAATAATGATATGTAAGTGATAAAACTGTAATACGAGATAGAGAAAAATCGTGCTATGCATAAACAGAACTCCCGATGTATAGGAAGATGCTATAATAAATCAAGTTATATTTGTTGTGTTCAAAATTTTGCAACAACAACTGAAACAAAATTCGAAAGAGGCAGTTTCATATATATTGAATATTACTTTAGAAAAATAATGCAGTATTCATGTATATTGAGAATACCCTCTGTAAAACAATTTATTTAACGAGGCCGAGTCTAATTATTTCCACCCTAGATATTTTGATAAATTTTCTTGAATGAATTTTTACTATTATATTAATTATTTTAAGATAAAAAAAAATCAAATGTTTACCATCCCGATTTCTTAGGGGGCCATCTCAAAAGTTGTCAAATTTTACTATTGAACCCTATGGGAATTTGTTGGAAAAGCGCCAACTTATCACATTTTTCCATGTTTTTTGTAGTTCTGCCCTAGGTATTTCCTTTTCAGTCAAATACATGAAAGTTATTGTAAAAAGTCACCAAATTGTGAAATTTCAAAAAAGTTGACCATCTGGTTTGATCTAGGTATTATTAAAAAGTTTAATTTTTGCAATGCCCAATACCTCTAAATTTGCCATATTGAGGCATACATATTGTATATAACGGCGCAGATAAATTATTTTGGTAAAAAATAACAATGTTTAGATTGCTGGTATGTTTCTTTTGATGTTCTGTCAACAGTTTTTAATAAAATGTCCATGGACGTCTTGAAAACTCAAGCGAGTCATGCGTCATTCTATAGCGTCATGCATTGCTTAGAGAATCGGAAAACAATGATGTCGTGAAAGCCATTTCAGCGTTTCTTCCTAATCATTGTCTTAAAATCACATTTTAAGACAGACCCATAAACGTTACAGATGATGTAATATAATGTTAATTATGTATCAAAATTACAATACTTGGATAAGTGTTATGTTGCACCTACGAATGCATGAAACTAAAAAGCTGCTCAAAGTCATGCGCACTCGAATAAGACTCGGCATCGTTAAATTGCCCTTTTCCTATTTTTCATTTCATTACGATTAACTTTAATTTAGGATTCAGTTTCAAAAAAACCCAGCACGAACACATCCGTTTCAGAAACTATTGTATTAACAATGAATAACCATATCAGATAAAATTTTCTATTAACTTAAAAAGATTCAGAGGTTTGCTTTTTTAGTCTAAAGCAGAATTGCAGCATTTTGTTCGGATAAATTAACAATTTTTTCCTTACAAAACTGTTGTTTGTATTTACTAGGAAAATTATGTTGCGATTTATCAATTCAGTTTTTAGCAAATACTAACATTTTAACTGAATAGATATTAAATATAGTAGATAATAATAAGAATGATGATAATAATAATGTTGATTAGTAATAGTAAAAGAAAAGCATACCCTAAAACTTGATTTCTGCAAAGTTTCACCTGAAAACGTTCATGACACTTCAGCACAGCTGCTTTAAATACAGTGCGTCACGTGCCACAGGTAGCTGAGTTTTTTTGTAACTGATGTAGTATTATGCAATTAATATCAAGTTGCACCATATTGTAATACATCAACCGATATGTATTTTTTAAAACTCAAAACTCATACATCAGTATTAAACTCATAAACATTTGGAACAGACAGGATTGTCGAAGTGAAAATTTAAAATTACTTATTTTGAAATAAAAGTTCTTTTTAAGGACATACGCAACGTACCTTACCTATTGATAAATTTTCAAGATATTCTGAATTTAATATTATAGTGCCATCAGATATTCGTAGACGAAAAATCAGCATGCATTACCAGGGGTTTTGAAAAGATATCAATTGATGAAAATTCTTGTATAATTCAAAGAAAAATAAACAAAAATTACTAAACATATATTCTAGATGTTTTGTTTATCCAAACATGTTTTAAAAGAAGTGTACAACAGCACATATAGACATTAAAATGTAGCACACAGTTCCTTTAAGTATTGGAACTCTTCAACTCCAGGGAAAAAGACAATAAAGTTCAAACTACGTTGCGTATGTCCTTAAGCAATCATTAAAATCTACTCATTGTAACCACTTTGACTTGATTAATTTTTGCACTTGCTCTCTTTAAACAGTTTTTTATAATATCAAACAAACCTGCAAAATCCGATCGGTAACGTATCATTTTACAGCATTTTTGTACTGTGCGATAATTGAAAATGATGTATAGCCATGGGAATTTCCTAAATGTTATAAAGTTCAGCAGTTGTAAACAACGGAATCTTAACAGACATGTATATCTTAAATATTTGTGCAATTTATTAGCATAATCTCTTTGATGTTTCACGTCCAGATTCAGTGTATGCTGATAATTAAACCTTCTGAGCTGAGTGTCTAAGAAAGCTAATGTTAACGTAAACTTGTCATCGAATTACTGGCCAATTCATCAGACTGGTTAAAGTTTACATTAATCATGTTAATTTTAGAACATATAAGCATATTGGATAATCAAAGGTAAAATTCTCCCCTATTCATGTATTGTGATTGTCTACTCCAACTGGTTATGTTATCGATACGGGAATAGCTGAGTGTAAATGCAAGTATCACACTTGTTTTAATGTGGAAACAAAATTAGAATGGAATGATTCATGGGTTCAGGCCCTTACCATGCACATCTATAAATTCCGTCTTTTAGTTTTAGTTTTTTATTTAATAATTTCGTTTTCTTTATTTAATAATTTCGTTTTTTCTTTATTAATTTTTGGTTTGCACTATTGGGCTTCCGTACATTTGGTATTGACAGTATATCAGTGTTTATGGTACTGAAATTTTTAAGGTTACTTGGATTGTATTATTGTGTAGTCTAATAGGACCAATACAACTTTTTTGACTTTGCAAGTAAAACGAATTTTTAACAAAATATTGAAAGTATTTTAAGATAAAGTTTGTACGGATAATGTGTAAACGGAATTTTTTTTAATTAGCTATAGATACTTTACAATCATATATTCGTATGAGCAGCATCCCCTTCCAAACAATCACGCACACCCAACTACATGTCCCCAGGCCATGAAAATCCTATTTTTATTTAAAATTAGTTATTTATTTATTATTTAAAATATAAATCATTCTTCTAATAATATCTACACAAAATGAATAGGTTTTGTGCATGGTATTTTATTTATAAAAACGAAGAAAAATATAGTTTTACAGATGGTTCCAGGAGACCCAACAACACAAATGAAAAGGTCAATTATAAATGTCTTCCTGCATTCCAGTAAATATGACGATGGGTTTCTTTGAACATTCTAACTTGAAAAGGTGCAAATATTTAACCACAAGTGTCGTAGCAAATATTTATAAGTAGTAGCATATATTTATGCTATACTGGTGGATCATAGACAGGGTAGAAGTTTTAAGACCCTCCAACTTTAATGATAGTATCGATAAATTTAAGCAGGCTCAGATTATTTCATATATCATTACAGCACCACTTGCCCTATCAAGTAGATTTTTAATATCCAAACGACGATTATCATACCATAGGTATTTTCAGTGATTTTTATTTTTTTCCCCCCTGAATTTGGTTAAATGTTTTAATTTCAAATGTTTTGTTTTAAGCTTGTTATCGATAAAATTACAGAAATCGTATCAATGCAATGGTGATAAAATTCTTACAAAAATAAAATGTCAACATGATATGTCACAGACGTAGTTTTGACGTCATAATTAAGGTGCACTTACGTAAATATTATATGTATCTTAAAACATTACAAGCTTTTATCCCAAAACTTACAATTATCGCTGAAATGCATGAAACGTAAAAAATGATAATTAATCTTAGAATAATTCAAAATTCTGTGTATTAATATGTGGAAGCAAGAGAAGAAATAATGTACACACACTGTACCAGCATTCAGAATTTTTCCTTAATACACTGTACTCATCAGGCGCAGTTCGAATTTTAGGAGAAACACACACAAACACACACATAAATTTGCATAAAGATTTCAAATTTGAATTTCTCGAGAATGAAATGTGTCACATACTATATATTTACATTTGCAAATGTTTTCTTTTATATAACAATATTGAAAGCAATGCGTATCTATATCCGTATAAACACGGGTTCCTCGCGTCATAAACGTTCGACGTAATTTCTCAGTGACGTCACAAAGGGTCGACGCGCAGTCAGAGGATCAAACACGTGCCGTTGGGTTTGAAAAATAAAACGTTTCACGCGTTAAAGATTATAATCAGGCAAATATAAAATATGAATAAGTCACAAATGTAAATATAAGTAATAAGGTATCATTTTTAAACATCTTCGGGCTTTATGGAATTTGATCTCTTGACCAACCCGTATTTATATCCCGATAGATGTTTAAAAATGATACCTTATTTCTTAAATGATGCGTATAAACCGTACTCCATGAGGGGCATTGGAAGGTCTTTTAAATCAGTTTGTCGAATTGGGTTAGGAATGGGGAGCTGCGGGGGTTGCTTTGACTTGAATTGCAGATTTTCACCAGCATATTAATAAGTATTTTTGTCATTTAATTAAGAAATAAGGTACCATTTTTAAACATCTATCGGGATATAAATACGGGTTGGTCACGAGATCAAATTCCATAAAGCCCGAGGGGCTTTATGGTAAATTTGATCTCGTACCAACCCGTATTTATAGCCCGATAGATGTTTTAAAATGATACCTTATTACTTATATTTACATTTGTGACTTACTCATGGTTTATATTTGCCTGATTATAATCTTCAACGCGTGAAACGTTTTATTTTTCAAACCCAACGGCACGTGTTTGATCCTCTGATTCAGCGTCGACCCTTTATGACGTCACTGAGAAATTACGTCGAACGTTTATGACGCGAGGAACCCATGTTTATACGGATATAGATATGCGTTGCTTTTAATAGTGTTATATAAAAGATGACATTTGCAAATGTAAATATTTGATAGCATCGTTTGAAATAAAAGAAAATTGTATTTTATTACAAATGTATGTTACCGTGAACGAAAATTTATTTTTGCATAAAAAATTCAAAATAGCCGACGTTGTCAAGGAAACAGAGGAAGCTACGTGATCGGGGTGAAATACGCTATTGCTTCCAATTACATATTTTCGTGCACACAATTTTTTTTGCATATTTCTTATCGAAAAGCCCCACTCTAACTCCAGAACCTCTTGCACTGGGGCAAACAATTTTAAAACTTTGGTGAGCAACTTATTGCTTTATATAAGCATGCCAACAATTTGACCCCTTGATGCCAAGGCCTAAGACTGAAGAGGAACATTTTTGAAAATTGTATTGATTTTGGTTCTTTTTGTCCCATCTCTCAGGCCCCAGGGGGACCAGGAGATTTAAAAATTAAGTTCTTCTTTACTCATTGAGGCTATATGCCAAAATTGGTTAAAACTGATTCAGCGCTAACAGAGGAGAAGTAAAAATTTTCAAATCAAATCACGAGACACAATAAACGACCCACAACGAAAGACGACAGACAAAAAAATTAGCAATTGTCACCTAATTGGAAATCAGTTACAAATGGACAAAAATTGTATGTCAAAGAATAAAATGTGACAAAAATAAATTTCAAAAATTTTTTAACGTAATGAAAATTTCAATCTAAAAAAATTGATATTTAAAGTACTTTGAAAGAATTACCTAACCTAAATCTTTTGAACATCTAAAATTCAGAATAAGGTTTGAATTTTCTAAAATATATTTTTTAAAAATATATAGAAAAATACATAGATGAAATATATGGAGATAACGAACAGTATTCAAGCTCAAAAGTCCATTAAACAATACAAAATAGAAGCAGAGCAAACACGGGCCTCTAAAACATCAGAGGTGGGATCAGGTACCATGGAAGAGTGAGCATCCCCTGCCGACCGGTCACACCCGCCGTGTGCTCCTTGTCATGATCGGGAAATAACGGAAAAATCCGTCGACAATTCAGTGTGTAAATAATGGCCTAACAATTAGTATGAAAAACGTCAGTCAGCATTTGACTCAATGATAAATTGTATTTGCTGACAAGGTCATTGTATCGACCATAGAACTTACGAAATGATGACTTTAAACGAGACTGCTGGTATTCTTTTTTCATCAACTTGTTTATCAATAATTTACCACGTTTTAGAAATTGTACATACGTAGAGCATGCTCTTGCGTATCGAATCAACTGAGAGATATAAACCCCGTATGCATGTGATGAAGGTATATTGCTGCATAAGTAAGGGAAGTTGACGAAGTCATCACGTTTATCATAAATCTTCGTTGTTAGATTACCATTAACGTCTTTTTCAAGTAAAATATCCAAATATGAAACAGATGTGTCAGACTCTGTGGTATTTTTTATCTCAAACTCACCGGGATATATCGTATCGACATAAGAATGGAAATAACCAATGTTAATTGAAAATACGTCGTCGATATATCTAAATGTCGAGCTGAAGGCCACAGCAAGTGTTTTCTTTTCATGTATAAGATTTTGGACAAATTCTGCTTCATAGGAATACAAAAAAGGGTCTGCTAATAACGGGGCGCAATTGGTACCCATGGGAATTCCAATAGATTGTTTGAAGACCTGGTCTCCAAAAACTACATAGATATTGTCAATCAGAAACTCAAGCATCTTTTTAATGTCAACTTCAGAGTACTTCAATGTGAAAAAATTTCGAGAATATTCGAGAAAAAAATCTCTGAAATTGATATGCACTAATGTTACATTTAAAAAAAGTAGTTAAGAAATCTCTAGCAAGAATTCAGTTCAATAATAATAGCAAGTACATGTATTAAATAAATATAGGTTTCCCCGCAAAAAGTTGACATCGCACTTAACTGCTTTGACATCTGGAACTGAAGTCGAATCCCCATTGATTTTCAAGGGTTATTTGTCAGTAAATGCTGCTTCGTTTGTGTTAATAAGTAGTCTCCTATTTGGTACCATGTGCAAAAATAAACGTATCCCATGTGTTGTTAAAAGGTATATAAAAACTGCAAATCCTGCCCATTCACAAACACCTGGACGGACAAATTTCTTTTTAATTGGTTAAACATATAAAGTATATTTTGTATTCGTGACATAATTTTTCAATAAAACAAAGGAAATTTTTATCTAGATTCAGTTTATTGATAATTATCATTGTCTTTTAGGACTCGTTAACAATATGGATAAGAAGACCTCGCTATGTCTGTTTTATATTGCTCTCTTGGTTCTTCCTGCCCCAATCCTTGCTGAAGTTAAAGCTGAGAAAGAACGAGACAGGCGTCAAGCCATAGCTTTACCACTGGCCTCTCTAGCGGGAACATCAGTAGCAGCCCCTGTGTTTGCAGCCCTTCTCGCTATTTATGGTGCTTATACATTAGCAAAATATGGAATACGTGTGCTCTCAGGTATTTTTCTTCATTTAATTATAGCTATCAATAAGGATTTTAAATGGTATGATAAAGCATATCAGTCAGGGAGTTGACATAATTTTTGGTAAGCAAAATCAGGTCTGAAGTCTATAAAATGAAAACATATTTTTAAATTAAAATAACATTTGGAATAATTTTGAAAATAAAGCAAAATTTTCATCATGTCCTGCATCTGAATTTTAAATTAACTTTTCAATATTTTTGCTTAATAAAAATTAAAAAAAAAAAAATTGGATAAGCTCGTCCCCGTTTATGATCGTGTGTCATATCTATTTTTGAGTCAAAGAAGAAGTATGATTGAATAATTTAAAATATTTCCAACAAATTATGCTATATATATATATATATATATATATATATATATATATATATATATATATATATATATATATATATATATATATATATATATCAACTTGTAGATAAAGACAGCCACCCGTGTGGTAGAGGTTACTGCAGAAAAACATGCCAAAAACATGAGAGAATTGACTGGGGTCTGACAACAGGCTGTGGTAACTATTATTGCTGTGTGTAGAAGATCAGAGCCACTGCCTATTGATCAGTGTCAACCACCTTAATAATTGTTATTCCAATAAAGAACATATAAATCAAATTCTTCTGTTTTCATATAATACCATTCCAGGCTTTAGATAATACATATGCACCCAGTTTTTTCAAACTGTTCAATATGGGATATTTCTATCTCTATATAAGTCAACACTTTTAATAATGCTGCAGTAATTTATCATGTTCCATATAAAAAAATTTTGATAAGTAGTACATTTTTTTGTACATTATACAAAAAATATTATAAAGACACAAAATTCTTCTAGATGGACGCACTTTTTACACACACAGATAAGACTGTGATATCCTAACTTAAAAACCAAGGCTTCATTATGTTTTCTAGAATGAATTTAATATGTATGACATTAACTATTGTTTTCATATATACCAAGTATATTTTTAATTTTATATTGTGATAATAAATTATTGCTCTTTTTATTCACTGTGTATATTTTCTTCATATCATGATTAGACATAATGTGTAATGAAATAATTTTAAGTGGAGATAACGAACAGTATTCGAGCTCAAAAGTCCATTAAGCAACGCTTCATACTTTATATTTTCCATTTGAATCTAATGCTATTGTTGTTGATAAAAATCAATGTTGGGAATTTTAAAAAATTGTGAAATTTAGAGCAGAGAGATATTACACCTTAAGATTAATTAAACATTTACAAGTAGTCAAAGTGAAAAACATTAATTTTGTTTTTAAGTATCCTGTTCTTTGTTCTCGTTAGATGGAGGGAAGATACCTCTGAAATTAACATATATTTATCTTATATTCATATGAAAAACCAGTCTTGGTAGCCAAGTGGTATTGTGTTCGCTTCGTGATCGGGAGGCTGGGGTTCGATTCTCGCTCGCCCCGCCGCGTCAAACCGAAGAATTAAACATAGGTAGTGACTGTTCCTTCTGGTCAAACCTAAGAAGTAAACATAGGTAGTGAATGTTCCTTCGCCAAACACCCGGCACTAGAAGTGAAAGTCTTACGGGTCTTACGGATGAGACCTTAAAAACCGAGGTCACTTGTCACGGTAGGTGTTGGCACGATAAAGAACCCTCACTGTTCAATGGCCCGAAGTGCCGAGTATAGGTCTAAATTTTGAAGCCCTTCACCAGTATATGGTGACGTGACGTATCAATATGAGTGAACAATTCTCGAACTGGACGTAAAACAATATACAATCAATCAATCATATGGTATCATTACATGGACACGTTTACATTCATTTGTAAGATACTTGTTTGGATCTTAATCAACTCTCTTTCTCCATGGGGACTTTTAGCTCTTAAAAATTCAAATGCGAATCCTGTCTTTTTTTATTATACAATGTAATATATGCATCCTCTTTTTTCACACATTTTGGTCGCCTGGTCAATTAATTACTCTTTTTAGATATTAACGAGGCCGAGTCTAATTCGAGTGCGCATGACTTTGCCCAGCTTATTAATTCCATGCAGTCGTTAGTACGACATTATACTTTTCCTAGTTTTTGCATGTGATTTTAATACAAAATTAACAGTATTTATAACATCTATGGGTCTGAAAATGTGTTTTCAAGACAATGTTCAGGAATAAACGCTGAAATGGCTCTAACGACATCACAGTTATCCGGTTTTGTAAGCAGTGCATGACGCTGAAGAATGGGACATGGCTCGCTTGAGTATTCAAGACGTCTATGGACATTTTACTTACAAATGTTGACAGAACATAAAAAGAAACATATCAGCAATCCAAATATTGTTATTTTTCTATCAAAATAATTCATCTGCGCAGATATATACACATTGTATCGCAATATGGCAAATTTAAAGGTATTGGGCATTGAAAAAAAATTAAACTTTGTAATACATGTAATTCCGACCCAGACGGTCAACTTTTTTGAAATTTCACAATTTGGTGACTTTTTTCATATATTTGACTAAAAAAGAAATCTCTAGGGCAGAAATACTAAAAATATGGGGAAATTGTGATAATTTGGCGCTTTTCCAACAAATTCCCATAGGGTCCAATAATAAAATTTGACAACTTTTGAGATGACCCTCGAAGAAATCGGGATGGTAAACATTCGATTATTTTATCTTAAAACAATTAATATAATATTAAAAATTCATACAAGAAAATTTATCAAAATATCTAGAGTAGAAATAATTAGACTCGGCCTCGTTAAAATCAACTTTATTCGTCCTAATATGACAAACATTTTTTAGCAAACTATTCTATTTTCATATCAGATTGAAACACACAACAACACAATTTATTACGTTCTTGAATGCGCATACAGTAACTCTGCAGAAAAAAGATTACTTTCTTTTTTTCTTACTTTGTATGACTTACTCAAACTGACCGGTGTAAAGACTTTTCTACCTTTGCAACCTATAAGAAACTGATTCCCGTTGAAAAATGATCTCCATCCCACAGAGTGGTAAAAAGTTTAATAGGTGATTGATGACAAGGTTTGGGTCTCAATGTTTAATTTTCTTGCGTTTTTCTAACAAACACAATTGTGCAAAAATGCAATTAAAATGTAATATAACAACATGAAATGTGTTTAGATCTATTATAAATATTTGGATATTTTATTTGAGAAAGACACTTATGGCAAACTATGGGCACAACTTTATGATAAACGTGATGACTTCAACTTTTCTACCGTCAACTTCCATTATTTATGTTGCAATATACCTTATCATCTGCATATAGGTGAATTCAAAAATAATGATCAGCAAATTGAAATTTTTGAGAAAAAAAATCAACTGAACATAACATATTTTTCAATTATAACATCATATTGTATTTACATTCTAGTTAAAATTTCCGAAGTGAAAATAGAATTAACAAAAGCATAAAAAAAGTTTGAGAATGTTTATTAGTAGAACTCCATTTGAATAAAGAAAATATTACTACATTCTTAGACTTTCTGAAATACTTAATCAAATTAAAGGAAAATGTATTTTATTTTTATCCTTTAGACTCAGGGATGTAAACAATTAGAACTAAACCTCTATTGAGTTTCTTCTCAATTATATGAAAATAAAAATTGCTTTATGATTATTATTTAACATAAATCAAACCTGGTTTGAAAAGTTTTAAAAGGAAAGAAATATGATATAAATATAGCTCTTTTGTGAGGTCGATCCTTAGATATGTCGACCGAGCACGAAATGCAAATAGAGAAATATCGACTTCACAGAAAAACTTATGGACTGAACACCGTGCTTAGGGGATGTGCTTTTCTGTGAAGTCGATATATCTGTGGATTGAACGAATAAAAGGCCTATACATTTGTTATATTATTTTCTTTGTAACAAAAAAGATACAAACAAATTAGTTATTAGAATTTGCAAGTTTTAAAGAATTTTCACCGTTATAAACACATCTTTGGATTATTTTAGTAACTCAAGTCATTGTAAAATATAATTTTGCAAATTATATGAAGCAAATCAATCAGATTTATTGAATTACACAGTAAAAATAATATGAAGCACTAATTTTCCCAAAAATACTTTATATGAGTTTAGTCAATTCTTAAAATCTAAACCAAAAACAAAGAAGTTTGTAAAATATTTTTTTAAAATTAGTATACTTGATATGTACACCTGTATGTGATCCTATTTTACCTTATTTTGTTGCACTTGTATGATTTTTTATTAAATATTGTTTTAACACACAATATCTCTTTCAAAAAAATTTCTAAAGCAGTTCGTCATTGTTATTTTTACATCTTTAGGGAAATGTTTTCATATTTTCTAGACTTAAACATATGCTTATTTGCTTTTACATGTCAAAAATATATTTTAAGTCATGAAAACTATTCTGTAAATTGAGTTAAAACATCCAAAAATATCTGTAATTTGTTGATATAGACTTATGCTTGCTACTACGAATAGTATTAAGCGCTTTCTGCAATTTATTTTTAGTAAAGAGAGAGATGAAGTTCATTGATTATTATAAAACAGTTTTGTTGCACTCCTGACTGCAATGAGATTTAAGATTAAAGCCACAGAACACAAAAATTCATTAAGTTTTGGCAATATTAAGTTGTAATGAATTGTGCGTTATTTATTGTCCAATACTCCATGGTTAAAAACATAAAATTGTTTAAACTTGGCTTTCTATGACAAATTATTCCCTAGTAATGTCATGAAACTAGCTTAAAATTCAGTAAGAATTTTAAGAGAAAAGTATATTTTATAGGACAACTTACGAAATGTGCAAATACTGTAGCAACTGACTTTATAAACAATTCTCTATCTCTGGAATATATGAGCTTTTTTAAATCTTCTTAAAAACGATGATACGCTTGTCAATTCAATTCAAAATGTCCTTCATTTTATTCGAAAGATCATACTCATTTTACATATACCTGTGGTGATCATTTTAGTCAATGGGCCTTTTGATTTAATTCTTAATCTTTTAACCAAAAAGAAAAATACATGTTTATCCCTACCAACATCTGTAAGGGATCATTATTCTACGGGGGTCATTTTTCTTGACGTAGGGTATGCAGACTTTAAGGGTGATGCCACTTTTTCTACAAGCAAAAGAGTCACTTTTCGACGTCGAATAATGACCGAGGGTCATTTTTAGACGTCGAAAAACGACCCCCCCCCCGGTCATTATTCTACGGGGGTCATTATTCGTCTTTACACTAGCAGTACTACAAAGTATATGTAATTAAAACAGTTTTCAATAAAAGTGGATAATTTGGATTGTTTTATATTTTTGAACACACTGTAAACATCTTTCTGTAGCTATAACTTTTAAGAGGACTGTCACAAAAAAGGACAAAATTTTAACATAAATATGGATGAAGGAACTCTCCTAAAAACAATAAACTACAAGCTCGTGGATTCAAGTTGATATTATACACTCTCAGGTGACAATGTCAGTGGCTTCCTTTTGTGATGCCAAAGAACAAAAATACATATTAAGGGAATTTGTTACATGTAGGTCTAGCTGACTTACAGTTACTATATCGAATCAGACCAGTGTCTTTAACAAACACTTCAGAAGTTAAATTTTTCATCTTAGGTTCAAGACTTGTAATTCCGACTTTATATTGATAATTCTGAATCATTAACACCAAGCTTTAAGAAATTCTCTGAAATAAGCATTCTTCTAAGGCAAGTGACACAATCAATATAATTTGTTTTGATTTAAAGACTTAATCGATAATGAGAAAAGATTGAAATTTTGTTCTAATGGATAAGCTAAGGTTGAAATTGGTCCAACGGTTCTGGAGAATTTGAAGCTTACAGACGACACGCCTCAGAGAACAGACACGTGGGACATTTTGCATTAATTATGCAATGTTAAATTTAGAAGAAGTAACATGTGCTTTGCCTCAAGGTAGTAGTCTGGCACCATTACTACCGGTATTTATGTAAACTATATGTCTGTTTGAATTACTGATGAATGTAGAGTTGTGTTAGATACTGAAGTGCCAAAATGTTTTTGCTACAAGGACCTTGATTTTATTTCAAAAAGCTAAGTTTTAGGTGTGTTTGAAAATTGTTTTGATGACTTCTGTACATGGAAGGCTATTGATCCAAAAACCCCAAACAATGGACTCTCTAATAAAATTGATTTTAAAAAAATTATTTCAAAATATTATCCAAAAAGTTAATACAATATTAAAAAATTTACACAGATAGTCTGATACAATGAACTTAGTAAAACACTTCAACCCTCTCAATTTAATTAATTCCATTTTATTCTAAATGTTGGTCACAGTGAATGACTTTGTATCCATTATTGATAGAAATGTATTATTAATATCAACAACGACGTTAACGACTGATGATCCAAAGTCTAATAACAAAATAAATTATTATAATATCATTGCAGATGGCGATGTCATTCACTGATGAAAAGAATTTTTTTGAATTGGTAAAATCGTCCTCTAGTGTTAAAAATGGTATAATTTATCGTTATCATAATGGATGCAGACATTCACTACTACAATATTTTATCGTAAGTGAATTTTGTATGATTAGTGATTACTACAATGTTCCTTCATATCTTCCATATGACTGTAAACTATAAAACAAATTGTATCTTTAATCAAGATAAAAGGAGCAGAGTTGGAGAACTCTTTCTTATTTTGTATTGCAATAAAAAAAGTGTTTCTTAACACTAAGAAATTCTTTTAAATATTCTGTCAAGACCCTTTTATAAGATAGACTGAGAATTATAGAAAAAGGTAAAATTTAGGTAATACTTTTCAGAATGCTCTTTCTTAATATAGCATTATATGTATCATATCCTGTCAGCACTGTAAAGCTATATATATCCAATTATGGCGAACTGAGAATTTTATTTTTATACCCAAACTTACTATAGAAATTGGGTATACATGTATTGTTGTTTTCCTGGTCTGTCTGTCTGTCCGTCCGACCATCTGTCACTCTATTTTCTTCCTTAAGACCTTTCATTTTAAGCAGTAGCAGTTCATATTTTGGAATTATATAGGTGGAGTTCTGTATATTAGCAGTAAGGTTTTAGAATTTTCATTTTCACCCTGGGCCTTATTGGGGGTCGAAAAACGACGTTTTTCCACAAATCTACAAAGGCCTGGTTACCATCACTTCTCTTACATTTTCACTCTAGGGCAAAAACATTCTTATTTTCTATTAAACCTTGTTCCAAAAACTACGTTTACATTTTACTCATCATTTTTTGGAATATGATTGGTTTGTTTGTATGTGTTTAACGTCCCTCTATATTTTGGAATTGTATAGGTGGAGTTCTGTATATTTGCAGTAAGGTTTAACGTCCCTCTCGAGAATTTTTCACTCATATGGAGACGCCATGCACCACTTGCCGGTGGAGAGCTGCAAATTTTGTTCTATGCTCGGCACTTACGGTCATTGAGCAGTGAGGGATCTTTTTCGTGCCAGCACCTACTGCGACACGGGACCTCGGTTTATACGGTCTCATCCGAAGGACCGGTCTCCACGTCCCACACTGGGATTCGAACCCGCGACGTAAGGATCAACTCCTTACTTCGCGACTCTAGAGCAGACGCTCTAACCATTGCGCCACGCGGGCGACGAATATGATTGGTGGTGGTGTCCTGTAGATGTGCAATGAGGTTTCGTATTTTTCAAATTAATCCCGAGGCCCGAGGGGGGGGGAGATTACGTTTATCTACGAAAAACCTGGTTCCTAGAAGTTTAATTCAAATATTGCATAACATTTGTGGCTTCCTCAGTTAAGATATAAAGATACATTTAGAGGCAAACACTTATGTGCAGGTAATACTGTCTTATAATATTATCTGGTTTATATTGCTGTTACATGCATTTTTGAGGATAAAGGACTACATTTTTTATTGCATTTTTATGTCATTCTTGGGTATAATGATTTTATGCTTTATTCTTGACAATATGTCATAAACAAAAATAGGTCAAAACCCCACTCCCTCGCACTCTCTCTTCCACATCCACACAAACATTGTATTCCTTCTGAAAAACACTTCCAGTTGTTCACACACACAAAGAAAGAAAGAAAGATAGATAGATAGATAGATAGATAGATAGATAGATAGATAGATAGATAGATAGATAGATAGATATTTTATATCGAGGTCTTAAGTGATATAAGTATTTTTCCTTAATAAGATAGGAAATTTTTCTTAAATAATTACCTTCAATATTACCAAGCATCACTTTTTTTAAAAAAATGTCATTCTTGGGTAAAATCATCAATACAATAAAATGATATTTAAAAAAAATCACATAGTGTTTCGATCTTGATGATCAATCGACATTCAATAACTTTAAAAGCATGAAATATGAAGATAAGAACAATAATCAAGCTCAAAAGTACATTGAAACAATACACATTGTGAGCAGAGCAAACACGAACCTCTAAAAACTTCAGGTGGGATCAGGTGCCATGGAGACGTACATGAAAGCATCCCCTGTCAACTGGTCACATCTGCAGTGTGCTCTTTGTCATGATTGTATACACGGAGAAATCTGTACTCAATTCAGTATGAAAATAATGGCCTATCAATTTGTATGAAAGACGTAAGACAACATTAGACCTAACGACAGAATGTATATATTTTGCAGACAAGATCATAGTATCGACCATAGAACTACGAGATTGTAGATACCACGGTATCTTCAAATTATTTAACAGCCTGCATTGTTTTTAACATGCTCTTGAGTACCGAATCAACAAGCTAGAAGATATAAACCTCATATGCAATTGACTATGGTATATTGCAACATAGATAGGAAAAGTTGAAGTTATATCGCGTTTATCACAAAGTTTAGTACTTAGTTTGTCATCAATGTCTTTCTCTTGTAAAATATCCAATATATAAAGCTGTTGAGTCAGACTCCGTGGTGTCTTTTATTTCGAGTTCATTGGGATACATCAAATCAACGTATGAATGAAAATAAGTATTATTGGCTATTGATAAACGGTCATTGATATATCTAAAAGTCGAATTGAAGGCCTCAGCAAGAGACTTCTTTTTTTTTTATGTAGAAGTTTTAGAATAAATTCTGCTTCATATGAATACAAAAGGGGTCTGCTAATAATGAGGGACAATTGATACCCATGGGAATTCCATTAGATAGGTGGAAAACCATACATATGCCAAATTATAATAATCTCTCCCTTGCCGTTTAATCACAAAATTTGATCTACTGTTAAATTACATGTAAATCTTTCAAACTTTGAAGAAATTGACAGGTAATCTTTTGAATCAGTTTGAATTCAATTAAATGAAATAAAATTTTAAGCATATTTTACAAATTGACGCAGTCATGGAGCTTATTTTGGCTTCGGAACTTCTAGATAATCACCAGGGATGGGGTAATTGAAAAATGTAATTGTAATTGAGTGTAATTAATTACATTTTTCAAAGTAATTGGAAGTAATTTGTAATTGACCAATTTTTCAATTACTTGTAACTGAATTATAATCATTGTAACTGAATTATAATCATTGTAATTATAATCTAAAAACTTCAGGTGGGATCAGGTGCCATGGAGACGTACATGAAAGCATCCCCTGTCAACTGGTCACATCTGCAGTGTGCTCTTTGTCATGATTGTATACACGGAGAAATCTGTACTCAATTCAGTATGAAAATAATGGCCTATCAATTTGTATGAAAGACGTAAGACAACATTAGACCTAACGACAGAATGTATATATTTTGCAGACAAGATCATAGTATCGACCATAGAACTACGAGATTGTAGATACCACGGTATCTTCAAATTATTTAACAGCCTGCATTGTTTTTAACATGCTCTTGAGTACCGAATCAACAAGCTAGAAGATATAAACCTCATATGCAATTGACTATGGTATATTGCAACATAGATAGGAAAAGTTGAAGTTATATCGCGTTTATCACAAAGTTTAGTACTTAGTTTGTCATCAATGTCTTTCTCTTGTAAAATATCCAATATATAAAGCTGTTGAGTCAGACTCCGTGGTGTCTTTTATTTCGAGTTCATTGGGATACATCAAATCAACGTATGAATGAAAATAAGTATTATTGGCTATTGATAAACGGTCATTGATATATCTAAAAGTCGAATTGAAGGCCTCAGCAAGAGACTTCTTTTTTTTTATGTAGAAGTTTTAGAATAAATTCTGCTTCATATGAATACAAAAGGGGTCTGCTAATAATGAGGGACAATTGATACCCATGGGAATTCCATTAGATAGGTGGAAAACCATACATATGCCAAATTATAATAATCTCTCCCTTGCCGTTTAATCACAAAATTTGATCTACTGTTAAATTACATGTAAATCTTTCAAACTTTGAAGAAATTGACAGGTAATCTTTTGAATCAGTTTGAATTCAATTAAATGAAATAAAATTTTAAGCATATTTTACAAATTGACGCAGTCATGGAGCTTATTTTGGCTTCGGAACTTCTAGATAATCACCAGGGATGGGGTAATTGAAAAATGTAATTGTAATTGAGTGTAATTAATTACATTTTTCAAAGTAATTGGAAGTAATTTGTAATTGACCAATTTTTCAATTACTTGTAACTGAATTATAATCATTGAAAAAATAACCTGTAATTGCAATTACTTTTCAATTACATTTCAATTACTTTACACAATACATATGTGTATTTAATAGTAAAATATTTCCAACACATTCACATTTTACAGTTATTTTGATTTATTCAAAGAAGCCCTTCTGTTTTTCAAAATCTTAAACTTTTTTATATCTTGATAAAATGAATTTGAAATATTGGTTTGTTTATAAAAATATTAGTTTGTTTAATTATCATGATGCACATAAAGCATTAATGCTGATTTAATGTTTATCAAAAATTTTGTTCTACCTGTCATTGGTATAGGCATGAAAACATTTCAATTTTTTGTTGCTTGGTTATAAAAAAGAATAGAAGATAATGTGTCAATAAGATCTGCCTTTCCCTTCAACTCCCAGCTGTAAATTGCTATAAAAACAACCCTCCAAAGTTTTATATAATTTTACACCATGCATTGTTTAAATTAAAAGATACTGATTTATTAAATACTATTAAGAGTGCTCTACTATTTATATACTTAAGAAAAGAAATATATATTGAATCATTATTTTTTAAAACATTTAAACAGATCTCTATATACATTTGGTATCTAAAATGATTATGGAAATTGTTAACATTTGCAAATTAAGGTGTTTAGCTTGCCTACCTGTAGCTGAAATAATTTGGGAAGTATTTAATGGTTGATTCATAAACTCTTGAAAACTCGTTTTTCATCAAATATCATAAAGGCAGTCAATTGATAAATTACATGTATGACTAGGTCTTGTGTTGATGAAACACATAAACATCACAGGCACCTGACATTATTTATTTTAAATATTCCCCCTACCTTAAATTTACATGTATTTGTTTTTCAAGGTTTTTGAAAGTGAAACAAAAGTAAATGAAATGTATTTAATTACATTCTTCAAAGTAATTGAGAGTAATTAATTACATTTGTAAAAATCAATGTAATTGTAATTCCAAGTAATTGACAAAATTTTCAATGTATTTGAAAGTATTTAATTACATTTCAAAGTAATTGATCCCAACCCTGATAATTACCAACGGAAGAAGTTGCGATATTTTTGTTAAAAGTTTTCTATACAACGACTTGTTTTTGTATGCTTTGTCTGCTTTCTAAAATAACAAGTTTCAGCTTTGAGTATTTTATCATTACATATTTCCAAATTAGAACACGTGCGAATTGAACCTGTAGAAAGCGGGACAACTCAGATTAATTCATTTCTCAAAACAAAAGATAAAGACATTTCAACTCCTTGTGGTGCAAAATATTGATCAATATATTTATCTATGATTTACTAACAAATAAATGTTTAGTACAAAAATAAGTTTATTCTTTATAATGCATTGCAAAAATAATATTGTTCTCAATTATCCAATACAAGAACTTCAAATCGTAGATTACTCAGTATCTATTGCATTGGAGGAAGTTTAAAAGTAGGTGTAAATTATCGGTAGGTACATCGGGGACAAATATTTATTATGTAAATTTTTTACAAATTCTATGAAGTAAAATCAGTTTATCCCCGAGGTATTACTTTTCTTAAAACAAGGTGGTTACCGGACTGACCAAACTACCAACAATAATGTTGTTGTTTAGGGCTGTCCAATAATATCGATACTCCGGTATATTGCGATTAGTTAACAAAAATATCGTATTGCAATACGTTTTTCCAGTACCGGTGTATCGATAAAATGATGGGGCTTGGGATTTCTAGAGTAAAATGTGAAATTTAAGATGCCAGAAACGCTTTCAATCATGCCAAACAATAAGGTTGCTGTTGTATGGTTGTATTTCGTTGCAAAACTGAAGTGAAATCTACAAGAACTTTTTTTTGCTACAATGTATTTATAAAACACAAGTAGTTTTATTCACTCTTGATTCTAAATGGAGGTTAATAAAATAAGAAAATAACATTTTAACTGTTATTAAAAATATTGCAATACATATCGCAATACAGTTTAAAATATCGCAATATATCGCAATACGAAATTCCCAGCCGATACCCAGCCCTTTTGCTGTTACATAAAACAATGATCGTAAGTTAATGTTTGCAGGCGTGTCCCTCCTTTTGTAAAAGCTGAAATAAGCTACATGTATGTTTTTTGAAAGAAGGCCCAAAGTCACTTGGCGGCAGACAGTGGAAGCTGAACTTAAAGAACAAAAGAGAAGCTGGGGCACACTCCAAAAGCTAGCCAGTGATAGACAAGGATGGAGAACCCCGTTACTGCCCTATACGCCAAAGGCGTCACGGGCAGTAAATAAGTAAGTACGTTTTTGTTTGTTAGTGAGTTTCGGATCAAGTTAGAGTTTCTAAATGATCATTTCATAAATATTGTACCCGTTTCGTATATACTGTTGCAAGATAAGAGGGTCGTTTAATAAATAATGCAACGCATGGTTTTTCATAAAAAATGTAGAAGCAGTTTATTTTTTTCACATTCGAATAGTTCTATTTAAGAGCTCCTAATAAACCGCATGCTTTTTTGCCACTGTCTTCGAAAAGAAATTTACTTTTAAAGTAAGCATGGTCACTTCAGTGAGCTAAAAACTGTTTTAAAAATGACCTCTTCCAAGTACATGGAAATCAGGGCCTTTGCGAAATCTGCGCTTTATTACAAAAATCGCTGAAGAACCCACATGAAGATATGGTTTTAGGTATTTGGAAAGACTAGTCTTTCACAGATGGATGAAGAAATTCAAAAGTGGGCAGGAGAGTTCAAAGATTGCAATCGAACTGGTGGATTTAAACCTGTAGGGACACCAAAATATATCGATGCTGTGAGCAAAATTATATCTGAAAATGCTCAACTTGCGCTGAAAGACATTAAGTACTAAGACACTAAACATTCCATCACAACAAAAGATCATAATTCTGACAAAGGAAATTAATCTAAAGTATGCATGTCTATTTCTGTTAGATGAGTGTCTCATTCCTTTCAGATGCCTTTAGAAAAAAAACAGAAATTAGTGTACCAAGGATCTACTTTTTAAAAAATATTATAACAAAAGAAGATATAATAAACTTCCAAGAGTGATGGGTGAGAAACATAGGTGCACTTTTTATTTAACCCAAAAGGAAGATCAATAATAAAACCTGTTTACCAGAACACCCAGTGAGACCAATATGAAGGGGGCGATGTCGAAAAAGGACGTGTTTAAACTAGAACTTGATTACATTTTATGCAGTAGACAAATCTTTTAGAAGATTGGTTGTGTCCTGTAGGCCAGAATTTTTATTTTCACATGGGAGCCAAATTAGGCCCAAAAATTTAAAGCGCTTTTTTCCACAAGAATCTTCTTCCCATAACTCCATTTTTAAACAAAAACTATGCTTCATTAAATTCTTAAACTTCAAACTTGTAATTAATTCATTATTTTAAATACTGAAATAAAAGTTCCATGGACCACATGCTCACTTAAGCATTTGCGTCATTTTTATAGATACACGGCTACCAAAGGTCTAAATGATATTTAATGCATTTCCAACTAAAACTAAGCAGTTTCACTTTTTCAGAAATACGAGGGGTGGTTAAAAAGTTCGCAAACTAATTGAATTACTTCCCTAAAACAAATATAATGAGGTTTCAGTTATTTTTTAAAGTAGTCCTCTCCGATTTTAATGCACATCTGCCATTGTTCTGCCCATGCGCGAATCACGTGATACAGGCGGTCACGTGACATGCCCCGTAGCGGTCTGTTCACAGAAGCTAAGAGATTTTTCCGTGTCTTATATTTCTTTCCATGCAAGTTATTCCTTTATAACAAGAACAGACCATCTATCAGAAATGGCCAAATCTCGGCAATAGGATGGGTGGATAAGGATATCCCTTCCCAGAATTATTATGGTGACCATCACAATCCGAGTCCTCTGTCTCGGGAGCGTCGTTTATTTAATGTATCTTCATTAAGACAATCAATCCATTACGCAAGTTTCGAGATTATCTCCCTTGGTGCGCTCTTTCGTTACGGAGGGGAGTTTTGTTTCCGCGTAAGCAGGCAGGTGGGACGGGATATACTTATTACTGAATTAAAGTAAAGGCGTAATTTTTTTTTTCTACGCAAAAAAAAAGAAAGAAAACGGAACAAGAAGAAAATAAAAATCGGAACAAAAGAAAATATGTATCAGTGGATAAAACATCCAACGAAGGAATAGATCTATATGGATCTCTAATAAATACACACGCACCTGATCACAGTACGTCGGCATTCTGAATGACTCTTTTCCTTATAATAACTTCAAAGAGCCCAATAACTTTTCAAAAAAGGTTTGTACAATCAAAGAATTATTTTTTTTATAAAGACTATGACGGTTCTTTCGTTTTCAAGTATCATATTTAAAATAAATTTTGTACATATACATAGAAGAGCTTTACAAAATTATCAAAACGATCACTCCTTAGCATTATCATCTTTTTATAACATCAAATGAATTTTAAAAGCCATAGCAATCGTTCTTTTATTTATGCAAGTTTGTATACAATAACAACCTGTCCCACTTCCATGCTGATGTAGATACTTTTTGCGCCTCTATCGTAGGAGAGTTACAATCTCGAAACTCGCGTATTAATAACATCTGCTATTTATAGAACATGTGTATGACTAAATGTGTGCCAAATTTCATTTTGATCTGAATTGTGGTTTCGTAAATATAGAGATAGTTCGCGAACTCGTATACAGGGCCAAAAAAGTCCCTGAGTGAACCTTACTCTTTGCTAATCGATTCAGAACTTCCTCCACCCATGCGTACACGGGTGAAAGTCTAGTATTCCAAGCGATGATTTTGCCGCTGTTATTAGTCCCCTACCGATGAAACCGGAGGGGACTATAGGTTTCTTCTGAGTCTGTCCGTCCGTCTGTCTGTCTAGCTGTCCCTCTGTCTGTCTGTCAGTCTGTCCCACTTGGTTTTACGCACTTTTTTCTAAACGCTTGCAGATATTGAGCTGATTTTTAGTTTGTGCATGTATCTTGATGAGTTACAGATCAAGGTTTACATTTCGTTCCGCTTCAATGATTTTTGACGGAATTACGACCATTTCAATTTTTAAGGATTTTCCACATTTTTTTTTCTAAACGCTTGCAAATATTGAGCTGATTTTTGGTATGTGACTATACCTTGATGAGTTAGAGATCAAGATTGTATTTCGTTCTGCTTCATTGATTTTCGACGGAATTATGGCATTTTCAATTTTTAACGGGAACCAGATTACACTTGCCGGTAGGGTACTAGTATTGCTAATGCAATACTCTCAGAATGCTTGTTTTTTAAGAGTTTGAGGAGGAAGATAATGTGACAGACAACGGACTGGAATAACAAGAATGTGCCCCCAACTTTCTTTAGAAAGTTTTTAATCATTCCAGACTTGCTTTATGTGCTCTTTGCTTGGATTTTGTTTCAGTTAATGATTCTTCAACACACACTCTTTCATACAAATTACAGGATTATTCACTGTCATGAGATAAGCCACATTACAGGGATAATAGATGTCATATTTTGTTATTATGTGTGTGCCTATGTGATTTGCAAAAATGCATTACTTCTTATCACGACTCTATCCATAAAAATTGATTTTTTATGCATACATTTCATTTCTTGTCTAATACTGTTTGTTTGAAAATCCTTGCTCTATGTTCAAAATCGACTAAATTTGACTATCACCGACAGAAAAGATCGAACTAAAAATATTAAATACTTTGGTTTTTGCTGTGCTTCAGTTGAAGTTTTAATCGAAATGTAATTTGATTCTTCTAAATTAAATCATCAAGGAAGCGTTTCTGCCTGTAAGTGCATGCTGACATGCCATTTTCTTCCTTAATGACCAATAATTACCAGACCATAGAACCCCGTCCCACAACCAGGCAGAGATTGGTTTTCATGAAGACATATTATGTCTGCAAGGTCCAGTAAATTTCAGATAATTTGTAATTTACAAAGTAATTATTTTTTTCATCTTTCTGTCTATCGGAACATTTCCCAGGGGCCTTTGAGGTGGCGTCTTCCGTCCAAATCGATGCCATTGTCGACCAATGGATGACATAGTTAACAGTATTCTAGAGAAAACTTCTTTGTAAGCGACTTTTTACTTTTTCGATCAACCATAAATAAGTTTTAACAGAATAAACGATCTATGATGTCGACCGTCAGTCCGGCTATAGAGTGCAGCTGATAGGTGTATTTACGTAAAAGAGGAAATGTGACTGGTTTTACAGGTTAAATGCTTCTGAACTCATGAGCAATTTACAACATGCAAAGGAATTGTTTTACGATGCCTATTTTCTCTCCTTTCTTGGCTGCTATATTTATTTTCATCTTGTATGTATTTGTGAAAAATATACTGACAATAAAATTGATACTTCATTTAAAAATCTGTAGATGAATTACTAAGGTCGCTGTATCGATAAATTGTTATTCCTATTGGAAGAAATATGATTCCTATTTCAAAATATATCATTCATGTTCGAAAACGTGTATTTCCTATTCGACAACATGTCATTCACTATTTTTTGGATCACTTTCTGCAAAGAATTGTCAAAAAAGCCAAACAACAGAAACAAATAAATCCCAGTGCACTACTAGTGTTATCAAATGGACATGAAATACAATGTGATTTCAATTCCTTCTCAATATGTTGTAGGATTTTTCTTGTGCTTTGGAGATTTTTTTTTTTTTTGTCTCCGAATTCTATTTCTCGTACAACAATGTCCAATACTATTGTTGTAAGTTATCGTGACAAAAGGAAAATTAAGACTGCATGCTCATATAATGTGACTACAAAATGGTGCCTAGTATTAAACTGTACTGTAAATTCAAGGAGATCGCTATTTGTCATTGGCTTGAAAACGATTCTAATACAGAGTTTTCAAATAAAACATGGAAATTTTTGGAATTACTATCCTTTATATTAAAACTCAAAAAGTAGGGGAAAAAAAGAAGCAAAATCAAAGCCTTCTTCCTTGGTGATCCAATTGAAATATTGATCATATTCCCTAATTATTCTCGTATCTATCATCACCACATGACGTTGACTATTTGTCCTTGATAAAAGATTGAATATATTCATTATATTGTATTCGATGGTTCAAATTGACTAAAGATGTGTACAATAATTTCGTATTGTCCAATATCCTTGATCTTTAAGATATATATGACACACCATCAGACTGTCACCTACAACCGATTTGAATTCATTGCAATCTAGAGCTCTAAGGTTGGAGCCTGGAAATGATTTCAATATCTCATTGTTAATCAGAAATCAATTCTTTTGGAGCTGCTTTTGCAATGAAATCTATGTCGTAACTCTCTCTAAATTTAAGAAGACCGCGATTGATGTCGAGTTAAAAAGGTTAAGGGCCAAGACCAGAAATTCATTTACTGCATAAAATTTATTTGATTACCCAGTTTTGAGCCATGTTGACATAAAAGAAATCCCCATTCGTGGTAATCCCCGAATTCCGCCGCCCCCATCCCAGATTGTGGCTTTCATAAATTTACTGTAATCCCAAACTAAAAAACTTTAGCATGTTTACAAGCTGCTTGCTTGTAATACTTGGCCTGATATTCTACAGTGCACATATTGAAACAAATAATCTTCTATGAAGACCAATATCACTGAAGCACTGGTTATGTAGTCCTTAGAAATTTCCAATATTTCTGGATTAACATCCTTTGTTGGACACCGTCAGTCATTTGTTGAACAAAGTAGAATTTCTTTAACTGTTAATTGATTTTTGGTACGTTTTCTTCAAAGGTTTTTGGAAAAGAAGTTGAATAAATGGACGAGGGACAAAACTTCTCTTAAACATTTACCTGAGCCTAAATCTTAAAATAAGTTATCTTTAAATTTTGGTCAAAAGAATTATCGCAGCTTTTTTTTAATGATGACATTATGTTCTGTCTAGACTGAAAGAATATTTCGTAAACCCTGCATACATAAAGAGAACAAAACCTGTACATTAAAGATGCATAAAATTCGGAGGATAAGATGTCATGTTTTTAAACAATGTTATTTGCTATCCCCCATTTTCCCCCTATATAGGATGTCGAATACCGTATATGAATATTGATGTCGTAATATGATTGCTTTATATGTATTCTTATGCCAATACTTAGCCGAAGGAACGTATCATTTTACTTTTTATCTGTGTTTTATGGCCTCTTCCGAGGATAAACTTCCTAATGCTGTAAATAGACAGGATAAGATGCGTGATATCTGATGTTGCTGTCCGATGTTCATTTGTTTTTTAGCTTTCTTTATTGATTTGTCGATAGGTGACGTGGGTCGATATTCCCCAATCATGTTTCTGATAAGTATGCTAGATAGAAAAAAGTAAAGTAAGATTTCTGTTGCAAACATTTGTATCCTGCCAAGGGGGTTCGTACCCGGTTGATTCCAGGATCTGGGGGTTTGGATTAATTTAACAAATAAATTATTTTTCTCTATTAAATGAGTAATATAGTTTTCCTCTCTAAAATGATTGGACAATACTATACATTTATTGACTGGGTTCGAAGGCAACATGCGTTTTGTCGGATCCAAACTGTTTGTCTGAGACCTTTAGGCCGAAGGCAGTCAGTTTGGTTCGAGGGGTCGACAAACGCATTTTGCTCTCGAACCCAGTCAATAAATTTTTGTTATATCATTTTATACCTTTTATTAAGGTCTTCTGTCTTCAGCGGAAGACCTTCTTGTTATTCTTAGGTTTCTTTCTCACTTTTATTATTGTTTTTCTTACCGATTTTGTGCACGCGATTTCTCAAAAACGGCTTGATGGATTTCCGTGAAAGTTTCAGGACTTATGTATCATCACTTGAACCTTATGCGTTTTTTTCTGTTTTGATGATGTCACTTCCGGTCTGGAGATATTGTCGATTAAATGATTTTTGAAGGGTCGGGTTGTCCGGAAATTTTCTCATAAATGGCTCTAGATAGAATCATGAAACTTTCAGGTATGATAGACCATTGTCTGCAGATATGCGTAAGGCATTTCATTTTTACCGGAAATGCCGCACCTCGGCACTCGCTATGGTCCAAAAAAAAGACATATCGAAAATTTCAAAATTTTCAATGTTTTTTCTACAATATCTTTTTACCTGTAAATAATTTGTTAAAACATGTAGAACAAAATTTGTTCATAACTACACGATCTTTCATTCAATATCAACAAAAAGGGGCTGGTCCCTAAAATATGGTACCTAGAGGCGCCGAAAGTTTTTTCTAAATATTTTAAAAACGATTGAAAATTTGTGACACATTATTGAAGCAAAGTTGTTCAAAATTACAAGTGGCAGCTGAAGAGATCAGCAAAAGTCGTCTTATGACGTCACTTCCGGTAAAACAGGAAGTAGTCAGAAAATGCATATTTTTGAAGTTTTGTACACGTTGTTGATTGCTTTGAGACATCGGAAGCGTCCAAACTCATTTTTCGCCGATCGACGTCACTTCCGGTCAAACCGGAAGTAGTCAGAAAAGGCTTATTTTTGTAGGTAATGACAGAAAATTGATTGGTTAAAGTCATTGGAGACGTCCGACTTTATTTTTTGTCGATCGACGTCACTTCCGGTCTAACCGGAAGCAGTTACCAATCGATTCTTTTTACAAATATCTCCATGTAATTGAATGGTAAATGTCCCCGAAAACGTCTCACATAATTTTAAGTCGAATGCTCTTCAGAACTGTTTTCTTTTTTACATATTAATTTGCATTTCTGTTCTTCATTTTCTTCGTAGAATTAGACGGAAGACCTGCTTGTTGCTCCAGCAACGAGCTTTGCTCTAGTTATTATTATTATTATTTTTTATCAATTTATTTTTTGGGGGACAGGCATGCAACTTGTGCTGGCTTTCGTGATGTACCCGCACTTAGTAAAACATTGGAAATGTTAGACTTTTTAGTACAGATTTACATAGGAACAAATTTTTAATTGTATAACAATCTAAACTATTGATCTGAAAATATATACAAATAGGCCCTTCCCTTAATTAGAATAAAATCACATTTGGTCGACCTAACTTATTAATCCTCTAGATAGAAGCTCGCTCCGTGATCGTGTTCGAATCACGGCCGCGACTGTCCTAAGTCGATAAAAAAAAAATAGGTAGCAACTGTTCTTTCGCCAAGCGCCCGGCACTTTGAAGTGAAGTTGCGGGTCTTTCGGATGTGACCTTAAAAAACCAAGGCCCCTTGTCACGGTAGACGTTGGCACGATAAAGAACCTTTACTGCTCAATGGCCCTGAGTGCCGAGTAAAGGTCTAAATTTGAAGCCCTTCACCGGTATGTAGTGACATCTCTACATAAGTGAAAAATTCTAGAAAGGGACGTAAAACAACATACAACAATCAATCAATCTAGATAGGAGCATACCTCATTCAGACCGTGTATAACATCTATTATAAAGGCAAGCTTTACCCCAATAAGGATGGTCAAACTCTAGAAGCAGTAGTGTGTTAACGCCTTATTCTGGGACGGGCAGTGCGCTGCTTACCTTGAACCTTCCCTAATCAAGGAAGAACGACAAAGAGATAGGCGAACCTTCAGGAGGTCAAACTCTTAAAATTAATTGTAGCCACTATAATTGTAGTCAACCTCCAAAAGAGAATGGTCTAAATAATTAAATTTGGTAAGCCTCTTGACTTAACATCAAAAGAATGGTCTAAATAATCAAATGTGACATGTCTCCTGTATTAGGCAATAACCTGTGACAAGCCTCCAATATAAGGCAATCCACCTGACAAAACAACCTGTTGACTCCCGTCTTCCACGACTCGGGCACAATTGACACTGCTGCTTGACTGCAGTTTTATATATACATGTACCCTCTGTGGGTCATATGATTAGCAACAGTTTCTTGCTAGCTATGTCACAGCCTCTTAATCCAGTTGCTGTAGGCCTTTTGCATTATTGGAAAACATAAAATCATTACACGTGAACATTATCGAGAAAGAGGGGGCAAATATTTAAAGTAGTGGATGTTTAAAAGTTATTCTAAATTTTTAGAATGATGGTATTTCTAACAATTAATTAATCTATGAAACCTACTCAATTCAATGACATAGTCATTTGCAAGAAATCTCATGAAATTCAGATCTGAAATAAATTCATGTTAGAAATAATATTCCTGTCAGACCTTTAAACAAATGGTCGCATATATTACCTCCACAAATTCTGACAAAGAACAGAGTGGGTCTTCGGTGAGTTCCTTTGCTCAGCTTAATCTTTCTACATAAAACATTGGACATACAGTTTCAATTCAGATTTTCCGGGATGCCTTCCATTTTCCGAGTTTGTTTCCGCTAGATCAATTTCGGAGTCCCTCGAGAGCCTAGGAAGACTACTCTTTCCATTATATGTCTGTAATTCTTCATAATGTGTTACAATAAAGCACTTTCAGCATGATTGAAGAAAACGTCCATTATTTTATTGGATAAACAGTATAAAGGAGCTACAGAAGAATAATGTTTTTCCCAAGAACAGATAACCTGTAGAACTAGAAATCAGTATTTCAGTCAGATTTTGTTCGATTTTCCAAAAGGCAAGTGCATTTTATGTACATGTGTACATGTATGTACAGGTATATAATAAAAAGGCATGTTTACCCGTCATATTAAGGGATTGTCTTTATTATTTCTGGTAAATATTAATTTATATTCAAAATCTTGTTATTCATATTCGAAAACTTATCATTCACATTTGTTAACTTATGATTCATATTCTTAATCTTATTCTTATATATATATATATATATATATATATATATATATATATATATATATATATATATATATATATATATATATATATATATACAAAAACTTGTAATTCGTATTCGATAATCTTGTGACTTACATGCCAAAAATGAATATTCAAATTTGAAAACTTTTTATTCATAAGCAAAAACTTTTGATAAATAGTCAATAATCTTATGATTATGTTGCATAAAAATTATAAGAATATACTCAATATTTTCGAATATAGATCAAAAGTTTTTGGATATTCATATATGTATAAATAATAATTTTTTAAATAGAACTTTGACATGTAAAACGTTGCTTTATTCAATAATCTTGTGATGTATATTCAATATCTTGTGATGTATATTCAAAATCTTGTGATGTATATTCAATATCTTGTGATGAATGTTCCATAATCTTGTGATGTATGTTCAATATCTTGTTATGCATGTTCCATAATCTTGTGATGTATGTTCAATACCTTGTTATGTATGTTCAAATCTTGTGATGTATGTTCAGTATCTTGTGATTTTGAATATATATCACAAGATTTTGAATGTACAGCATAAGATTATCGAATAAAGCAGCGTTTAACACACCATATATAACCAGCAACTTTTTACGTACAATTTTTTTTTCACAAGTTTACAAATATGAATAACAAGTTTTTGAACATAAGTTTTTGAATATAAATAAAAATAATTTGGAATATCATAGGATTTAAAATATAAATCAAATAAGTTCTCAAATATGAATAACAAGATTTGAATATTAATAGCAAAATTGATCAAATATAACACAAAGCATGAAGCAATGTCATTAAATTACAACTGCGTGTAAACTCATCTGTTTCATCCAAGACCTTTATCGATGCTACATAGTATGGAAAGTGTACTTTTACTGACTTAAAGTTCCGGGATAAAACTACTAGTACTTTCAAACTTTGAAAGCTACAAAGATCTGAAAAGTAGAATATATATTTAAGTATAGTCTAGAAAACTGAAATTACATATCGAATTTTTCGTCCATTTTACGTCACTTGAGTGTACTCAGGTGACCTATTGCTATCCGTTTTGTCGTCGTTAAACATTTTCAGCTTCTTCTCTGGAACCACTGAACCAATTTCAATCAATTTTGACATATAGCATCTATGGGTGAAGGAAAGTAAAATTTGTGAAATTCATGGCCCCTGCCCCCCCCTCCCTTGGGACCTGAGGGGTGGGGCGAAAACCATCAAAATTAATGCAATCTTTAAAAATCTTCTTCTTTACTCCTGGACATCAGTCAAAGTGTTGGCATGATTGTAATAAGCATTGAGCCCTCTACCAAATTGTAAAATTCATGGCCCCAGGGTCAGGGGATCTGATGCTAGGGAGGGGCTCTGTTGAATATATTGTGAAAATTAGGGATGTCAACGAACATTCGAATATTCATTCGATGGGTTGATATTCGAATATATAAATTTAAGATTCGAATATTCGGTGTTTTACAGATTTCATAAAAAGAAGTACTGTGATTAATACATTTTGATTAATTGAAAACCTTCTTAGAATGTCCAAAAGGCGTGAAGAGTACACTCATCAAAATAAATTTAATTGATCATTGAATGAGTTTATGATAGAATTAGTCTGTAATTAATATTGTAAAGGGCTCAATTTCAAAAAAAAAAATGTGTAAATTACTTGATTATCTCGGGTTGTACATAATCCTGAACTTTATATTCATTATCGGTAAATTAATTAATTACCTAGGAAAATTGTCTATGGAAATATTTGATTTAATTTTTCAAATATTATATCAAAGATTTTTATCATATTCCTTATTAGGCTGATAATTGTAATGAATTACTCGTATTGAAATCTCAACAGTATACGACTATCCTGCCCTTGGTAAGACGACTGGTTCCTCAATTGGAGCTACTATTAATTTATTAAATTTGTTAAAATCATATTTTTCTACATTTAAATCAATTACTTGTTTCAAACATTGACAAATATCAAATGGAATTCCTTATTGTACACCTACAAAAGCCTTCACACAATTTTACTTCCAATATAAGAATACCTACACTAAACCTTTCATGAGAATAGGATGATGCATATTTAAAATAAACCAGATTTTATTTATTTTATCGAATATTCGAATATATTCGAATACTTTCATTGAATATTCGAATATGAATTATTGACAAAATTGACATCCCTAGTGAAAATGCATTATTTCTTAAAAAAATAATCTCTGCTCCTGGGTACTAAGCAAACAAACTATATGCGTAGTTATGATAAGGCAGGATGCCTCTTCCAAAATTGTGAATTTCATGGCCCCTGGGTCAAGGGTTCTGGTGTTAGGGCGGAGCTCTAATGATTAAATAGTGAACATGCATTAATTCTTTGAAAATCTTCTCCTCTGCTCATGGGTTTTAAGCTTTTGAACTTGCTATTGTCCGAATAGTCAGTAAATAGGTGTTTTATTATACCGAAGCCGACTTTACTTTTGTTACGTCACAGACCAGATACGTCACAATACAACAACCCATATAGTTTTGAGATGAAAAATGAGGGAAATGGAATGCTTCCGGTGAATAGTTTGATGACTATTCACCATGGGAAAATAGCACAAAAACTATTCCACGGTAGGGGCTGTTTAGAAAAAAATAGAAGATTTATTTGTCATACTTTTATGTAGAAAAAATTCACAGAGGTATAATAAAAGTAAATGTACCTTTTCTTTGCTCCTACCCTTCTGTATGGTTTAATTAACAGGTTATTTGATTGAATGAGAATACAAGAAAGAATGTAATATATATAGAAACAAAATAAAAATAAAAGTTTGGTTTAAATGAGCAAAGAATGCTCAAAATCGGATTCTTGCCTGGAAAAAAAATAAAAAAGATTGATGTAAAGATTATTTATACATGTAGCAAAAGGTTCAATTTCACACAGTATGTTTATACTGTAGTGTCCTGTTTAACAGTTGATGAGTTATTGTCAGGTAAATTCATGGTTGACAAGAGACTGGATAAAGTTGCTATATACTGTGCCAAAGTGAACAAATAATCACAGAAAGTCAAGGTGACTAGGGGACAAGTGTCAAATAGCCACACTGTATAGCCAAGTCTCTGTGTACTGAATTGTAGCACTTGGCAAGTGACAGAAACATATTTGTGTATATTGAATGCCTTACATACTAGGCAAGTGTCCATTGTATTTGCATATTTTGCATTCATTATCATCCCTGTAAGACTTGTTACATTAAGCAAGGGTATTTTTACCAGATTTTTGAAATTCTTTGGCCACATAGCTTCATCTATCAGTTAATTTTGTTTTATACTTCAATGGATCCTTTGCAGTGTTGTATTGTACTTAGGTGACCATTAAGGTCCTTGGACCTCTTGTTTTTTACCTCGTACCACCGCCTAAATGATACGATATATAATATGATTATACGATGAAAATATAACAGTATTGAATTAGATTCTTTTTAAGACTTTGGTAAATAAGTAAATAATAACTTCACACCGACTGATTCAGATTATCCCTATCAACAAATTAATTCATGGCTATACTATCATTGATTGATTAATGAAATATTCATCAAATCACAATTTAATCATTGGGGCCATGAAAATCTAATATTTATCACAAGATAACGATGTACACTTTGATTAACAGAAATCCTCGTGAGTTTTGCAATGAGATAAATATCCAGTTTGAAATACATGCTTTTTAATCTATATCGATAGACTAGCTAAATCTAATTCATAGAATTCCTCAGAGCTCTAACATTTCTTATTAATCTCGTTTTCTTATTTCTACTATTAATTAAGTGAAACTCAGTATAACTGCGAGTCTGTCTTTCATTTAGGTATCCATGTATCTATTCCAACCACGATAACTCCAGTAAGAAAAAAAAGCTTTTGGTCTGGATACGACATTAATACCAGAAAGGGAAAGCTATTTGCTAACTGCTTATATTCCTTTAGAGAGGTTCGGGTTAAACAAGGATCTAAGGCATGTTGTCAGAATGTTATCAGGACTGAGCTATCAGACGGAGGCATCGTTTACATGATCTTTTCATCTGCATCCAAACAATGAACGGTTTATCCTGTGATCCGCACATTATTCGTTTTTAATATGGTCATTATATCTGCTTTTACATCCATTATTGGGCTATTCAAAATGCCATGATTGCAATGGTTGTATATTACGTAACAGTAAACGACCAGATTTCCAGAATAAACAGTATTGATAACATAATATTTATTCAATTATAAATAGTACATGTCTGGAAACAGTCACAATGCCCGACAGTAAAGTTCAATAATTCTAGCGAACATGCAAGTGGATAAGACACCATATGACACGATGCATGGGAAGACAATGGGGGCCGGAAAAAGAAATATCAACACAGGAAATGACGTGATTAATTTCCAGACGATCAGATATATAATCAATCGTTAAATGACTAGAATAAAGCAAGAAATTTATACATGTACCTGTAAGAATTGTAAAACACATAAAAAGAAACCAATATATATATTTTTTCCTCATAAAGTTTACAATGAATCTACATGTATTTGTTTACATTCTGAAGTATCAGTTTTTCCTTATGCAAAAATAATGTGACTTGGTCTGTGAGTTTGACATTCTTGCTAATATATTACAATTTTTGCTATTCTTCAGTCGATTTTGGAGTGTGTGCAGAATGAATGGTACAATAAAATTTCATAATTTAAATTATACTAAGCTATTATAATAATTATGTATCTTGTAGGTTGATATAAAAATTAAAATGCAAGTCTCAGACAGATACGAATGAAAAGCGATGGTGATGTTAGCTCGTAAGAAATGGAAGCCAAAAAGCACAAAAAATCGTATTTCAAGAAAACAATAATTGTGCATGCGAGTTTCAAACTTCAATTTTGTTTAAAGAAACATTTTTTTTTTTGTTATTTCTTTGGAAAATTGATTTTAAAAGCGCTTTTCATTTTTTTTTGTCCATTTTTTTTATCATGTGATGCCAACTTCCAATTTAAGCAGTTTGAAATTGTGTTCAATAAAGTTTACTTTGTCTCCTGGTATTCACAAGGTGTAACAATTTTCTGAATATTTCACAACCAGAAAAGTTAGTTATTAAACATTTTCTGTACACAAACATTAAACGGTAACATTTCAGTTTGTTTGTTTTTTATATGAAATGGGAATATTTTAATAAAGCAGAAACATCAATCACAGAAGCAGTAAAGCTGTGAATTCTAAAGTGACGTTACAGAGTCTGAGACTTGATGAGAAATCGACAGTAATTTACAATTGATGGAGACACCTGATAACATCACAGTCGTATCTTATCAAACAGGTAATCTGCACACCTTTTTCTTGGAATGTCTGATGGCTCGTGCATATTTCATTGTCTGTAAAGGAACTATGTAGTTTATTGAAAATCATGGAATATTTTACATTTCGTCAAACTTATACATATCGATGAATAATTAACAAGCACCACTTTTAACTACCGACACAGGTATAATGGCAACGTCAAACGTTATGTGGTAACAGGAACACAAACAGAGTAATTAATCACAAACATCAAATGGAATACTTATCAAGATGTGCATTTCATGCGACATAAATGAGTTCTCTGATATGCAATATCACGCTCAAAAGTTCACACTTTTCAACAGCGGCTCTCTAATAAGTTTATCTGGTACAAAGATAAAAATGGCTGTCGGAGGGAGACGTCTGTCTTGAGTGTCCCTTTTATAGGCGAAATAAAACAGAATATTTTCTTATAGAAATGAGAAATGGAATGTGAAGCCCCCAACTCCTTTTTCTTAGCTTGAGGCAGAGGATGTCTTTGTGCTTCTTCTTAAGCAGTTTTTATGTGTCTCGGCGTGCTACATGCTTCTAATACAGCACTTATATCTATTGTCGATATTGATTTTCGTGGTCAGAATTAGAGCCAGGATCTTTTGATTAAAATAAATGAGATAGAAGTTCATCTTTGGGTTAGTATCCACGGCGTTTCACCATGGCAAATTGTGCGAGTTGAAGATCGCCCTTCTTTTTGTCCCCTCGCTCTAAAGTCCCGGTCACACAGTAACCCAGCTGAAAATCTTCGTTAGAAATGTTTGTCGTCAAAGTCATTCGAAAGTCAGGACTAGGGGTGTTTTTAAATTTTCCCGATATAACCATTGCGCCACTTCCTTTGTCAGACATTTTTGCCTTTGTCGTTCTTCGTTTTGTTCCGGAAACCTCTACGATTTTACACCGTGATCGGTTCCACCAATAGGTTTTTAATGTCCAATACGTCACAGGAACCGGATGTGCCCATCCCTCGTAAGGAAACAGCATCACCTTCGTTGGGTAACCTTCGTAGTTGAAAACTTTTCGACAACATTTTCCTCGATTTTCGTAATAAAATATTTGAACCATTTTAGCTCCTCTTCCGCGACTCCTTACCAAGTATCAAGGTTCATTATTATTATTGTTAGTCTTCAACACTGCAATGCAAGAAATTCAAAAGTTCTTATACAATAAGCTGATAAGCAAAATATCTAATGAATTATAAATATCAAATAGGACATATATAGTCTTTCATTTTAATAATGCTCGGTCGCGTGCCTCCGGAAGGTTGATATTCGTACAATAGCGCTGATGCTGACAAATTTAGAGTAAAGGATCGGCTTTAACTGCAGCAGATCAGGTGTAATGTCAGTAAATAATGTATTCAAATCATAGATCATTCCTTTCTTTGTCATGGTATTGATTTAATGACATCGATACAGTCCATGCTAACTACTGATATGAATGATCTAAATTAAGTATTGTGAAAATTTAAAAAAATTGAAACACTTAACAGTAACACATTCTGTCATACACCTTTTAATCGACAAATTAAGTTCACTGCTGTCAAATGTAAATTGTAAAAACCAGTAATAATTGTATTCAAAAATTTTATTTTCCTTGCAAAATGATAGATGCGTTGATAAAAAGGATATGACAATTCATTTTTCTGTTTCCTGAACTTATATCGGTTCAATTTTCTTAAAAAATTGTCAGGTGTGAATACATGAGCTTTTCCAATGTCTTCAATATTTGTAGTATATATATATGTGTGATTTTTCGCTATTTTATGTGCGGAATTACTTAGTAAGTCTTTTGTCCAACTCGTGTAGTAAAAGGAAATAATTCAGAACATTATTTACTGCCTTAACTGAAAAGTTACAAAAGAAAATTAGTTCTCAACTTAGTGTTTTCTCTAGATAAAATATATGGAGATAACGAAGAGTATTCAAGCTCAAAAGTCCATTTAAACATTACAAATCAGGAGCAGAGCAAACACGGGCCTCTAAAGCATCAGAGGTGGTTTAAAAATTTGGAAAAAAATAAAACGATATTGCTTTGGTTAAAGTTTAATTGTTGACGTGCAATTCTAATTTTTTAATGTTACCGGACCCTAGACGGTTGGTTGGTTTGTTTGTTGTTTAACGTCCCTCTCGAGAATTTTTCACCAGGGTAATGCTAAGAATTAAAATAACAAATAGGGACAAAGAACAAGTTAATAAAGCATGCCTTCATCTTACTGATTTGAGTAATGACAACACAAATTACGTCACCGCAATGTAAATTTCTAAACCCTAAATCCTTTACATTGAAAAAGTTATGCAAAAAATCTCATCTCTTTATTATTTATTTCTTTTTATTCTTCAATAATTTCTCTTTCCTTGAAAGAGATACATTTGTATATTCTAAATAAATATGTACACGTGTCTATTTTGGAAGTTATAAATGTATATAAGAATATTTATTTACAATACATCGGTATCGCTAAAAAATGAAAAAGGTTTCTTTTATTAAAATTGCAGAATGAAAGAGGTGAAATCATTTGCGTTTATATATCCATGAAGAATTTGGTCAAATTGTGAACGTCAGTCGTCTGTAAGAAAGATTTATTTTGCAAAGGACATTAACATGATTCCGAATTGTTAGCTTCCTGAAGAATTAAGATATCTGAAATGTCGTGATAACTGATAAAAGAATCCTTATGTTTCACTGTGACATTTTCCCTTGTGTATATCTATGAGTTCATAGACTAGTGTGTAGTTGCTTTGGACAGAATCAGCATATGTGTGGGTATCTCATACAAGCATCTAATTCTTTGTAAACTATCAAGTATTATACTTTACAATATAATGAGATCCTTATGATATAAACAGCAAAAAGCAATATGAAAAATATTGTTGATTTATTCTTTGGGCGTCTTTTGCATTTATTTTTATCATTGCAGTAATTTTTTTTAAAAATAAAACATAATTCTTTTCTTTGCGAATTAAATCGAAAATGATAAATTTTCAGTGTGAAAAGCGAAATGTAATAGGCACTGTTGTAATGAAATGGGCAATGTTCTTATGTAATATTGGCACTGTTGCGCTTTGATTTCTGAGCTCAAGATTCTCAGAAGCGTTATTTAACAAAATGCGTCCCTCTACGCAAACTTTACATTCTTTTTTCAATTCATTTATTCAATATCAAGGCTTATCTATCTGACAGCCTATGTTCCAGTACGTGTATAGTAAAACACGCTTGTAGCGAAGTGCCAAGGACGAACAATTTTGAAACCACACGGAATAAATCTTAAAGTCACTTCACTGTAAGCGTGAATTCATATAGCGGTTATAACGAATTCACGCATCGATTCGCTATCACCGTGTTTTACTGTACTACTGGATAGCCATAGCATTGCAAAAGTATTATCATTCAGTACACACGAACAAACAAACACTCAAAATAACACATTTTCCACCTGTTAACGCTTGCTTTTACGTAACTTAGGAATGTTCTTCACAAGGTAAGTTAAATTTCAATACATGAGTATTGCTTCCAAGTCAAAGTTCTTATTGTTGTAAGAACTAATAATAAAAAGCTTACCTTAATGTTTTTAATTCATTATATTCAAAGAATTTGTGGTAATTTTGCCCTACATCGGAAACACTCAAGATAAGATCGATCTTGTTTTACTGTAGAAAAAAAATATAAGTAGAAACAGCTGATTTTAGTTGTTTTGAACAGAGAAAATATGTCAAGATATATGAAACTGTTGCAGGAACATTTTGTAGCTCTTAAAACTTAAACGAATTAGGAACTGAAACAATGGAGCGTTTTGTTTGAAAACAATTTTCCTCTGCCATTTGAACCAAAGTAATCTTAGGAATCTAGGAAAATAAAAGATTTTGAGGTTTGGAGATCTCACTTATTCCCGGAAGCCAGATTACAGAGATTTTTGTGTTTTAGAAAATTACCCACAACCCCCGTAATCATGCTGATAAGAATGTGACATGGTGAACTAATTTCAGTTGCCTAGTTTCTTTGAAAATGCTAAAAGTAAAATTACAAAATCGATGAGTGTTACAGAAATCAAGCATGAATTGTCGTCAGGTTGTCTTTTTAGATCCATGTCAAACAACGGCTCTAAAAATTCATGTAAGAACACACGCAGAGCCAAATGTTGTACTATGATATGTATGATTCAATATTCATATTGTGCTACTTATTATTATCATTTAAATTATCTTTCGAAAAGATCTCTGGGGATTTTCCTGCACAATATTTTTTTTTTATATTGCCTGCACAATATTATTTTTTATCTACTACTAGTATACAATATACATCAACCTTGGACAGAAATAACTAAGCATTTGGTCCCCGCATTCTAGTCACAGAAACTATACTAATTGATAATTAAAAAATTACGATACCGATCTGAGTAATGATTAAAACTACGGCATCACCACAAATAATTTATGATTTTTTTGTTTGTGTATCGACGAAACTTCATAATTCCTGAATGAAATAATACTAACAGTGCATAAAACACTGAACACGAAACCTTTAAATATTTCGAAACAGTTATTTTTATTCAGAGTAATGAACGTTTATTTTTTATTTCTTTTTTTTTATTCTTATCGAATTTATACGGGAAAAATGTATAATATACAAATTTGTCAGTGTCATTTTGGTTGATAACAGTCTTTACATTTACATAAAGTTGTACTCACCCGTCACTCGCCGCCGCGACAGACCGACTGTTGCTTCGGCTTTTATTTTCCAACCCCGTTTCTTGTTCTGCCAATAGCGTTTCCCGACTCATCAATAGCGCTGTAATGAATTGCAGCTAGTTGAAAGAATTAATATCGAACCTTTTACATTCCAGCGGATAGCGGTGCCATTACTGACATGGCAACAAGTAGCATTAAAGTCGGGATTAAGGAAATTTTATCCGGCTAAAAGCTTGCTGAAATTTACATGGTCTTGTAATGACTTTCTAATGAATTATAGCGGGAAATGTTGATCATGGTCAAGAAACCCTATCCTCAACAAAGTGTAAAAAGCATCACGTTAGCTATTCTTTTCATTAGAAGATGCATTAGGGAGGAAATATAAAACTGGATGTACGATACATCGGGGCTAGAGTCTGGCTGTGTCCAAAGGGGTTTCATAAAAATAATTAAAGGAGACAAAAGCAGGTTTATTGATCAAACCTTTCAAAGTCATTTCTTTTTTCATGCAAAAGGTATTAATGCAATTTCCGAGCAAATTGTAACGTCCTAGTCGACTTGTCTAACTAATTGGAGACTGATTGGAGGGAAAACGGGAATTCCCGTCTGAATTATGTTTCACTGCGCTAATCAAGAACTTTGTCACACTAAATCATTCTTTTTTTCAATTATAGAGAAGGGGAAAACACGGATTGATGAACGAATAAAGATATGTTTTTGTCAATCCTTTTCAAAATTATCATCGAATCGTGTTAATAATAGTATCTTTATGATCTGTGGTAAATTGTCTGGGATGGGTACCCAGACAGTTTTTTTTTAGCGTTTTGCATTTCCTTTAACCACAACCACCGACGGGAATTGTTTTCTTTTAACCGACTTTGTGCAGTATTTGTTTACTATTGAATTGGATTCATTTATGTTTAAGCTGAGTGCAATGTCATGCGTCAAAGCTAATTAACAATTTGATACATTGGTTTCTATACTATTGTCCAAGAAATGATTGCTTAAATATCCTTCTACATTGTCAGTCTTACTGGATCCTATCAAGTAGGAATAGAAGGAATAACACATTGTCAAATTTCTTTTTACGAACAGAAGTACAATTTCCGAACAAAGGGTCAATTTTATATTGTTATCTTCTATCTATCTTAAGATTATTTGTCTATCCGTGTGATCAGTAAACTGCGATCACAATATCATTGTAAATTGTGATCACAGTAGAGGTTTTCTCTTTTGAAATTTTACACTAATATTTATGAATTATTTTCCATTCTCTTTTTTATTTTGGTGTGTTGCATGTGCCTTTTTAATCAGGATCTTTTCAATTGACCATATACACTGTGCATTGGAAATTTAAGTTGCACATTGTTGTATTTAACCATTTACGCTGGACATTGGCGTATCAAACCTATATGGGGCTCTGTTTCAGGATGGTATATTTTGTGTATTGGATTTAAATTTTGTGTAAAGTGTAGAGGTGTCCTGGAATTGCAGGAAAGTCTAGAGAGGTCAGAAACCCCGTCAAACTTGTTCTCTCTGGCTTTCCGTGCAATTCTGATGACGAGAAGTAAATCTATAGACAATACAAATGTGTGAACAGGGCATAAAATACAGACACCTGGAAATTAAGGTGGGGTCCTTAGTCAAAATTAATATTAAAAACAATTTGTATGAAATATGTCAGTCAAAATACGACCCATTAATAGGTTATATTTGCTAACAAGACCATTATAACGACAACAGAATTTACCAAACGAGGTTTTTGAAATCCCTGTAACATCAACTTATCTGTCAGTAGCCTGTCTTGGTTTAAAAATTGAACATATCATAGCATGCTCTTGAGTATCGAATAAGTTGTGGGACATACTGTGAAATCACACATTTTCGTGATTTGACAAAAAAAAAATGGGGATTAAAATTCGTGATCGAAGAAGTGTTCAGTTTTTAAATATTTACAACTTTACATTTCGTGGAGGACTTGAATTCGTAGGTTTCTTCATACCACTAAAAGGAAACCCCACCCAGATTAATGATTTACAGTAAACAACATATGCAGTTGATTGTGGAATATTACTATATAAGTAAGGAAAATTGACGATAGAAAAGCTGAATTCATCCCGTTTGTCATACAGTTTAGTTGTTAGATGGCCTTTATCATCTATAGTAAGTAAAACATCAAAATATGAAACAGACGTGGCAGACTCTGTGGTGTCTTATTTCGAGTTCACATTTGAAAGTAATCTTGCTTTGATATTGCTTTTGATATGAGCCATATATTGAATTTGGTTGAAATAGTATGATAAAAGAAGAGGGTATACGTCATCGGGGCACTCTAGTATGAAAAGTAGCATAAAAAGTTATTTATTTTTTAGGTTTTTTATTTACATTAAGTGTTATTCTAATAATTTCAAGAGAAAAAAATCATTTTAACCATTAAAACTCTGAGTAGGGACCTACCTTAAATATAAAATATTCTTTTACTTTTTGTGTAATTTGAAAGTTTTTCTTTAATTACTTCCTTTTTTCAAAATCTTTTTTTTTACCTAGAGCTGAAAAGACAGCTAAAATGACCTTAACAATGATAGTAAAAATTACAGAATTAAAGCAATATCACCTTGCATCCTAAAATTCCTTCTACCATTCTTCATATCTTTTGAAAATGCATGTAAGAATCTTTCCACATCATAATACATGAATTACATATTTCCCCAATTTTAATTCTTTCAAAAACTTAAAAATTTCAAAATTTTCATGTTCAGCAGACAGAAGTGCCTCCATATCAATTAGATTTAGTCTATTTAGTTGCTAAAACTGAGGGGGTGACTTAACAAAACTTTTTTTTTTTGGTTATTAGTACATGTATATATTGAATTACCATTCTTATACTGGATTCCAAAACTACATAAAATTTCTTACAAAGTTACATAGCGGGTTTCAGTAAATGGTCTACCAAGCCTCTTTCTTTACTCCTCACTAAAATATTAACAGCAATGAAGGAGAAACTTCAGGAGTACGGTACAACTATATATTCAAGAAGTGACGTAAATCAGATGTGGATACTTAAAACCTTTAAAGAACTTTTAGAAAATTTGAAATCACAAAATTTTTACAAAATCAATAACATCAAAACGCACGACTTCTCAACACTTTATACAACCATTCACCACTCTAAATTAAAGTCCAGCTTTTGAAATCATAGACAGGTGCTTTTTCAATAAAAAAAAAATTACTTACCTTGTCATTGGTCATTTTCAAAATTATTTTGTTTAAACAAAACATTCCGATTGTACACACAAGTACTCCGAAGTTGAAAAGTTAAAAAGATGCTCAAGTTTTTGATTGACAATATCTATGTCGTTTTTGGAGATCAAATCTTTCAACAATCTGTAGGAAACAAATGGATACCAATTGCGCCATTTATCATCAAACCTATTTCTATATTCATATGAAACAAAATTTACTCAAAATCTTCTATATGAGAAAAAGAAAACACTTGCTGTGGCCTTCAACTCGACATTTAGATATATCAACGACGTATTATCAATTAACAATAGTTACTCTCATTCATATGTCTACTCAATATACCCAAGTGAACTTGAAATAAAAGATACCACAGAGTCTGGAAAGTCTTTTTCAAATTTGGGTATTTTACTAGAAAAAGACGTTAATGGTAACCAAACAACAAACGTTATGATAAACGTAATGGCTTCAACTTTTCTATCTATCTTCCTATATTTATGCAGCAATATACCCTTATCACCTGCATATGAAGTTTATGCCTCCCAGTTGATTCGATACGCAACAGCATGCTCTACGTACGTACCAACAATTTCTAAAACGAGGCAAGCTATTGACAAACATGTTGATGAAACAAGGATATCAACAACGAATGCTTATTGACGTTGTTAGACCATTATTTGCACACTGAATTGTCTAATTACTTAAACCCAAGGGATATATAGCTTTTCCTTTTACTCTGTCTGGGATAATGATTAGAATGATAATTAAGACAGCTCTGTTTGAGGGTATATCATACAGTACTTACATTTTCTCTTATCTAGGGACAGGGACTGGGTAAGGTACTACATGCACCGTGTTTCTCCCCTAGGTTCCCATTGATAGATAAGAACCGGGTGTCTCAATCTTCTTCAGATTTACTACACCCAGAACTTAACATCAATTCCCTAGGATACTTGCCACTGGAACTTTATAACTTTTATTCTGCTCTTACCCTTATTTATTGCTGATTCAACATCCAACTTCTTCAGCTAGCTTCTGAATACCTGTCTTCACAAAGCTTATATATCCTTTTCTAGTCCATTCCAAGGGTTGTCGGGTCATTCCACTATTTGAAATCTTCACTGCATTTTACTCAAATGCCCCTTAACAATAACACCTATTTATTTCTATGTAAAACTTTGACCCACTGTTGTGGCCCAGCCCTACCCCAGGAATCATTTGAACAAACTTGAATCTACACTACCTGAGGATACTTCTTTATTAATATGACTAATAAAGGCTTAGCTGTTCTTGAGAAGAAGATTTTTAAAGATATTTCCTATGGTAAACTATGGCTATATATTCCTATGGTAAACTTTGACCCCCTGTTGTGACCATGCCCTACCCCCAGGGGTCATGATTGGAACAAATTTGAATCTACACTACCCGAAGATACTTCTATTATAATATGACTAATCATGATTTTGTTGTTCTCGAGAAGATTTTTAAAGATATTTCCTAAATATTCCTATGTAAAACTTCGACCTTCTCTTGTGGCCCCGCCCTACCCTCGGGGATTATGATATAAACAAATTTTAATCTAGAGTATGTAATGAAGCTTTCACTTAAGTTTCATCTGTTCTTGCCCAGTGGTTTTTTGAGAAGAATTTTAAAAGATGCCACCAAATTTTCACGAATTCTTAATTTTTTCCCCTTGAAAGAGGGGAATTTTAAATGATTGGATTTCATATAGAGTATATGATTTTATACACAAGAGAATATCAGTGTGTTATATTGTGGCGCAAGGAAATGTTTATTGCTTTTCCTCTGGCCATGTTTTGGAGACCACATATTTTGCCAATTTATATAATGTTATGTTAAAGTTGCATACTGGGAGACCATTTTAATAGCATAATTGTTTTTCATTTATTCTCAAGAATTGTGTTTTAATGTCATATGGTCTCCCTGATTTTTTAAAGTCATTTTTATGTATATTAACATGTGTCAATTCATGATAAATCAAATTCTTTGGAACCAATTTGTCTTTTGTCATTTGGCAATAAACAAGTTAAATGTAGTCAGAGGAATGTTGAATTCTAGAATTGAGATTTGAACTTAAATATAACTATTATGAATTATTTGTTTAACAAACGATAACACTGTGTCTCAAAAACAAGTTTGTATTTCTGGCCTTTCTGGGTTCGAGTTACAGATGAATGCAAATCCAGTATGCATCTAACAGTCAATTTTTTTTTTTTTTTTTTTTTTTTTTTTTTTTTGCCAACGGTAATGTATGCTTTTATTACCAAATAAAATTAGAATATTGTGTTAGTTTCGGTTACTTTTATCTATGTGTAATGACTGTATTCAATATAAATAAATGGTGAATGATGCAAGCGTCTGCAATTCGTCGCGGAATTTTGAACAAGCGATAGTTTGACACTAATATTTCATCAGGGAATTCGACTCTAATTAGTAAATGGAGGTGCCTTGACACGCGTTTTGGATTTTGAATCATTGAAAATCATCAAAAAAAATCATCAAATATTAAAAAAAAAATATGGCTCTACATGTCCATAAATATTTTTTGTTTTACATTACTATTTTTAGCAGATGTGAATCGGTACTTTTTTAATTAGCCATCAAATTAGAACATAGTTTTCTGCAAAACTTTAATTTTGTCCCGAGCACCTGTTGATCTGACAGGATGAGATTCCCCCCCCCCCCCCTAATATCTTTACTGCAAAAAGTGAAACATCTTGAATAACAAAATTGTTTTTCTACTTCTTCTCCGTAATTTGCGTGCATCAGAAAAACGGAGAGAAATGCGTTTAGGCAAATCACGAGAAAATTTACAAAGAATCCATCTTTGTGTAAAATAAATAAGTTACTGCTCAAATAAACATTTCAGACTGATGAAGCATGGATCAATATTAGACTTAAAAAAGACAAGAGAGAGAGCGCGAGAAAACAGAGTTGAAGAGTTCAAAAAATCATGCCTTCAGAAAAATGACATTGAAAGGGATACTGGTTATCTTATTATTAGTTGGTCCATCCCCATTACCTTACTTCTCAACACTTCATCAAGTCAGGAGCGGGGACTCCAAAACGACCCCAAGCTTCATTAGCTTAACCAAGGCCACGCCGATTCCTCTTGTTGCTCAATAAATCTTATTAATCAGAAATTATTGGAGCTTTTCTTCGTCCTCTTCAAAGAAGTCCTTCCGTTTTTTACCGGATGTAGGAAAAGAGGCTTACGTCGACAGAGGCAGTATCAATTTCTAATTGTGATTGATAAACAAAGACTTCCATGTAGCAATAAATGCTTTTCAACGACTTTAACAGCCAAAACTACTTTCATTCCCAGTTGCACACCACTTCATATGAAAGAGATGCCATGTTCGCCTCTTAAGGAGGCTTAACAAAAATGATACATTTCAAGATTATTGACCTTCAAACAGCTTAGCGCGATATCGACAGGGCATTTTTTTTCTTCTACTTGAAACACGACTTCCAGGAAAGTATAACATTCCCTGATATTAACATCTTAATGCAAAAATCACAGCAACAACGTGATGGAATGACACTTGAAATCCAAATGTAGTGCAGAGATATTGAATTACATCGGCGGATCACCCAGTGACAAATATTTTTTATAATACGATACAAATCAAATTGTCAGTGTGAAAGCGAACGAAATTGATTTCATTTCAAGATTTCCTTCCTAATTTTACAACCCAGTGAATGTTTATTGGCATGACAAACAGCATTACCTTTGAATGGAAAAGAACTATTAAAAATGTGACCACCTTCCCAAGGTTTTACTGCATTTATAAATTTAAAACGTGAAATTGTATTATGGCAGTTAGATGCAAAATGCATCTCGCGTGCAGTTAGTTAATATTTCATTTTTTCAAAACTCTCGAGAAGTGGGCAGTTTAGAATTAAAGAAAATTGTTCTCTCTCTCTCTCTCTCTCTCTGCTTATTTCGTAATGTATTTTTGATTTTATCTGGATATTATATTTTTCGTCCAATTTATTAAAAATACAAGTGCGTATGATTGACTGATATTCCCTAAAAAATCCTAAAAATAGTTACTCCTCGGTATGGGCATATTATTATGTCATGACTCGATAATAATCAGGTGTTAGTCAATCCAAGACAGACTGATCCTGAAATAAATATAATGTGTATATATTTCCTATTTGGAATTTTCTTATTAAGCCCTTGAGCATGTCTGGTTTCTGTATCTCAAAAACATCTGCACTATAAATGTCGTCCTAACTTTTGATAAAAGTTTGAACACGTCATTTATGAGAACATGGGATATGTTTCTATACAAATCTGCATAATTCCATGCTATTGGCTCGCAGAAAAGGCCAGGTGGATTTTTGGTCGCAAATTTCGACAGTTGATATTGCTGCGGCAGTCAATAAAGAATTATATACTCATAACAAACCGTATAATATAGAACACTTCGACTGCCTTAAGTAGATAATCTTCATGATGCGATGATACTACTTCGTTATATGATAATTTGTCTGTATGTTTAAACTTCTTCATTACATGATGATACTTTGACATACTTAGATAAGTTGTCTTAAAATGCTGCTATTTCTTCATTCTTAAAAATGTGGATTTACGTCATCAATTAATCAACATAGTTTCACAGGGGTTATTTCCAAATTTTGTTAAAAGCGAAAATCGTATATGAGATGAATAGAACATCTATAATTGTGTGATTTGATATTTTATTTCGTTGAAATGGTGTATATTCGCTCGGCAAACCTCGCGAAAATACACCATTTCAACTCGTTGGATAAAGCAAATTCAAATCAACATATAGATACTCTCTCTCTCTCTCTCTCTCTCTATATATATATATATATATAATCAAGATTCACAAGACTCGGATAGTTATTTTAATTGAAAGCGCTGTCTGCCTTTTAATGGCTCTTCAGACAGTTATAAAATCTTGTTTGGTAAATTTTGTAATTAAAAAATTTGTAGATGTCTGAAGAGCCATTAAAACATGCTTTTGAACATTTTATAAGGGGGAAAATAACGCCAGATATTGTTTGTAAGCTGTTTGTCCAAGAATTTTAGACCATTAGTATTTTAGATAGAATCTAAATGAGTTTTCAGGATTGGAGATTAAAAATCCTCTGCGTGATAAAAATATTTGAGACACACTCAATTCTAAGATTCATCATCACGACTCGGAATAATAAACGGCTTCGAGATCTTGGTCAGACTGCTTATATTAGTAAATGATAACGTTTTTTTTTCCTTTACAAAATACTCATAATTATGTTGCAACCCCATGCGCAGTTCTGTTTTCCACACGTATTGAAATTTATAGTTGAAATCCGATTTTTTTAATATTTCCAACGTTTTTCATAGTAATTGTTAGGCCATTATTTATACACTGAACTGTCTACGGATTTTTCCGGTTTTTGTTTCCCGATCATGACAAGGAGCACACGGCGGGTGTGACCGGTCGGCAGGGGATGCTCATTCCTCCATGGCACCTGATCCCACCTCTAAATTTTGTGGTCCGTGTTTGCTCTACTCCAAATTTGTATCGTTTTATTGGACTTTCGACATTGAATACTGTTCGTTATCTTCATATTTCACCAAAATATCATACATTTTAACAGAAAATGTCTGATTACTATCACATTATAAAATATCATTATATAATGAAGACCTATCAGCATATGCTGTCAAAGTCAAAACTAAATACGGCATTTGAAATTTTGGCTGCCTGCGGGGGCATTCGTTGCGTTATGACACATCTAGTTCTTTATACCTTCATTATATGATAATTATATAATGTATGATGACACACTGACATAGCGTGCTGATACTTCTTTCTATGCTGATACATTGTCTTAATATGCTGATATTTCTTCATTATATGCTGATACTTTTACATTATATGCTGATACTTCTTCATTATATGATGATAATTTACATTATATGCTCATACTTTAACATTATAGGCTGATACTTTAACATCATATGCTGATGCTTTAACATTATATGATAATTCTTTGACATTATGCGCTGATACTTTCACATTTTAAGTCGAAACTTTTAAATTATATGATGGTTCTTTATAATGTGATGAATATTTGTCATTTCTCAAGAAATTTATAATTTTTTGGTATAAAGTTTAAAATTAAAATTTCAGGACAGCAAGATAGGTCTCATTTTAAACGCGAGTGGAAAAGGTGCTGCATGTATTGCAGAAACTGTTGTTGCAAAATGTTTATGAATATTTTGAAAAGGAAAAAATAATGCCAAATTTCTTGTTTGCATGCTATCTGTCTAAGAAACTGAAGCCGTTAGTTTTTCAAATATAAGCAGAGATGATGAAAATTTGGAATCAAATGTCTCGAAATAATTTCACCACAGGGAGGACTTTTTTAAATTGAGTCTCCAAATTCTTGTAATTTTCAAGTTTGTTTTTCGTTTACTAGTATTTCCAAAACCTCGAATCTCGAATATTCAAGGAACGTCATTCTGTGATAAATGGTTATAATAGATACAAGGCAGGATCCAGGAAATTTTTTCCAAGGGGGGGGGGGGGGGTTCCACCCCAGTCAAAATATTTCCAACCCAGAAATTTTCTTGACAAACAAAACAAGAGGCCCATGGGCCACATCGCTCACCTGAGTAACTTTGGCCATGCTGTTCATTACCAGACTTCCCCCCTTGTAATACCTATTGTGGCCCTGCCCTACCCCCGGGGGTCATGATTTGAGCAATTTAGAATCTACACTACCCCAGGATGCTTCCACATAAGTTTCAGTTTTTCTGGTCCAGTGGTTCTTGAGAAGATTTTTAAAGATTTTTCCTATATATTTCAATGTTTCCCTATTGTGGCCCCGCCCTACCCCCGGGGTCATGATTTGAACAATTTAGAATCTACACTACCCCAGGATGCTTCCACATAAGTTTCAGCTTTTCTGGCTCAGTGGTTCTTGAGAAGAAGATTTTTAAAAGATTTTTCCTATATATTTCAATGTAAAACTTGTATTCCCTATTGTGGCCCTGCCCTACCCCCAGGGGTCATGATTTGAACAATTTAAAATCTACACTACCCCAGGATGCTTCCACATAAGTTTCAGCTTTTCTGGCTCAGTGGTTCTTGAGAAGAAGATTTTTAAAAGATTTTTCCTATATATTTCAATGTAAAACTTGTATTCCCTATTGTGGCCCTGCCCTACCCCCAGGGGTCATGATTTGAACAATTTAAAATCTACACTACCCCAGGATGCTTCCACATAAGTTTCAGCTTTTCTGGCTCAGTGGTTCTTGAGAAGAAGATTTTTAAAGATTTTTCCTATATATTTCAATGTAAAACTTGGATTCCCTATTGTGGCCCCGCCCTACCCCCGGGGGTCATGATTTTAACAATTTAGAATCTACACTATCCCAGGATGATTCCACATAAGTTTCAGCTTTTCTGGCTCAGTGGTTCTTGAGAAGAAGTTTTTTTTTAAGATTTTTCCTATATATTTCAATGTAAAACTTGGATTCCCTATTGTGGCCCCGCCCTACCCCCGGGGGTCATGGGTCATGATTTTAACAATTTAGAATCTACACTATCCCAGGATGATTCCACATAAGTTTCAGCTTTTCTGGCTCAGTGGTTCTTGAGAAGAAGATTTTTAAAGATTTTTCCTATATATTTCAATGTAAAACTTGGATTCCCTATTGTGGCCCCGCCCTACCCCCGGGGGTCATGATTTTAACAATTTAGAATCTACACTATCCCAGGATGATTCCACATAAGTTTCAGCTTTTCTGGCTCAGTGGTTCTTGAGAAGAAGTTTTTTTTTAAGATTTTTCCTATATATTTCAATGTAAAACTTGGATTCCCTATTGTGGCCCCGCCCTACCCCCGGGGGTCATGGGTCATGATTTTAACAATTTAGAATCTACACTATCCCAGGATGATTCCACATAAGTTTCAGCTTTTCTGGCCCAGTGGTTCTTGAGAAGAAGATTTTTTATTGACCCCACCCTATTTTTGTCTTTTCTTGATTATCTCCCCTTGTAAGGGGACTTGGCCCTTTATTTTAACAATTTAAACTCCCCTTCACCCAAGGGTACTTTGTACCAAGTTTGGTTAAAATTGGCCCAGTGGTTCTTGAGAAGAAGTTGAAAATGTGAAAAGTTTACAGACGGACGGACGGACGGACGACGGACAACGGGTGATCAGAAAAGCTCACTTGAGCTTTCAGCTCAGGTGAGCTAAAAAAGGGTAAAGTCCATTCCCAAATGTGAAAAAAGCCTATTTCCTGGTGGATATCACGTTTTCTAAAAAAAAAAAGGGGGGGTCCAAAGTCATTTTTCATTTGCTTCAGTTTAAACATATTATAACTGTACAAATTCCAGGGGGATCCGCACTGGATACTAATAAAATCTGAGAAATGTCAACGATCTGAAAGTCGTTTTAAAGCATTTTTTCTTGTGTCAATTTTGGAAAAACCAAATATAGGCGGTTCAGAGTTTGGTTTGGTTGAGATCCAATATACTAACATACTAACACACTCAATTCTAGAATACATTATCTTGGCTCCACTTACAATATTAATATCTCCAAATTCTTGGACAGATAGCCTACAAACAATATCTGGTACTTTTTTCCTTTTCAAAAAATAATAAGAGTGTTGTAACTGTGTTTTATCTAATGCAGCATGTTTTCTACACGTGTTGAAATGGACCTTCTGTCCAGAATGTATCCGTAATGTCAATATACCATCATATAATGAAGAAGTATCAGCATGTTATGTTTATGTATATCATCATATGATGAAGACGTATGAGCAAGTAATGTTAACGCTTCATCATATGATTAAGATATATCAGCATTATAATGTGTATGTATCATCAAAATTTGACTGTTTTCTACATATAGCAATTGAGACATGAAACTATAACTGTAATGAAAAATCATCAAATAATGAAGAAGTATCTACAAAAACAAATAATCATTAATTAGCATGTTTTGTCAAAGTATCAGCAAAAAAGGAAAGGGTAGCAGAAAAGTATCAAAACTTAATGTCAAAGTATCAGCAAAAAAGGAAAGGGTAGCAGAAAAGTATCAAAACTTAATGTCAAAGTATCAGCAAAAAAGGAAAGGGTAGCAGAAAAGTATCAAAACTTAACGTCAAAGTATCAGCAAAAAAGGAAAGGGTAGCAGAAAAGTATCATTACTTAACATCGAAGTATCAGCAAAATAGGAAAGGGTAGCAGAAAAGTATCAAAACTTAACTTCAAAGTATCATTATTCTACGTCAAAGTATCGGCAAGAAAAGAAAAAAAGGAAAAGGTAGCAGAAAATTATCATTATTTAACGTCAAAGCATAGCCGTAGGAACGAGGGGGGTACGAGGGGGACCTGCCCCCTCCCCCAATAATTTGCCGATGTATAATAGTATAGAAAACAAAGCTACAATATGCTTGTGCCTCCACAATAATGTCTTATGACCTTTTTTGGCTTGTCAAGGAATTCTTGAAATTTTGGTAGTCCCCCAAAACTGAAAAATGTTTAGTCCCCCCCCCCCCGATGAAATTGCTGCCTACTGGCCTGCAAAGTATCAGCATATAATGTCAAATTGTCATCAGATAATGAAGAAAAAATATCAGCATATAATGAACATGATTGGTATTCACATAAGGCTTTTGAGGCGTTACCATAACATCACATATTTCTAGAATTTGTGTTGTTTATTAATTTCAAAAATATCACGAAAAAAGCATGTGATTTTTCCAAATAAATACATAAAATAAAATAAAACACGAGACAGTCATAAAGGTATGAAATGTTGAACTAGATCTCTGATTAGTTCTCTCTTTCGCTCCAAAATTTATTTGGAATTTGGGTTAAATTGGGCTTTTCAGTTTTTTTTTTTAATTCCCTTTTGTATCGACGCCCGATCTATATCCTGTCCAGCTAATTTTTCTGCTTTTATCAAATCGGTTGCAATTTTTTTTACTAGTATTTAGAGAGAAATGCTTACCAGGTTATGGAAATTAAAGGATAAGGGGGTTCCTTTGAAAATGTTAATTGTTTACCATCACATTTCCTGCCTCAGTCGAAATGCAATTCTGGGATGATGTGTAGATTATTTACTTCATTATTTTATATAATTTGTTCCCATCTTTTACATAAAAAATACGTTTTTTCAGTACAAAAAAATTGAACTACACTAATCAAAAGTATTAATGTACAAGGAAATCTGTATAATGGGTTCCCAGTAGGCATCCAAAAGCCCCTGAAAGCTTCCAATGTGTAATTATTGTTCATCTTACTTAAAATATATATTATTCACAAATGCAAAAAATGCATATTTCTAACTTATCACTTCTCAAAATCCATCATTTATATACTGTAGACAACAGACTTTTACACAAGATTCTCTCTGTTTGTTGCAAAAGTTTTAGGTCTGGTTACTTCAGTTGGTGGTGTCTTTGGTTACTTCTGTTGATGGCGTCTTTGGCTACTTTAGTTGATGGTATCTTTAGTTACTTCAGTTGATGGTGTCTTTCGTTACTTCAGTTGATGATGTCTTTGGTTACTTCAGTAGGTGGTGTTTTGGCTACTTCAGTTGGTGGTGTTTTTGCTACTTCCGTTGGTGGTGTCTTTGGTTACTTCAGTAGGTGCTGTCTTTGGTTACTTCTGTAGGCACTGTCTTTGGTTACTTCAGTTGGTGGTGTCTTTGGTTACTTCAGTTGGTGCTGTCTTTGGTTACTTCAGTTGATGGTGTCTTTGGTTACTTCAGTTAATGGTGTTTTGGCTACTTCCGTTGGCGGTGTCTTTGGTTCTTCAGTAGGTGCTGTCTTTGGTTACTTCATGTAACCGAGCAGTAAGGATGATATGAAGAAATCTGATGTTGGTAGCCATTTTATTTAATGAAGTTTAAAAAGACATTGACCTATAACAAATATAAAGAATGAATTAGAGAAAAATACAATTTACACTATAGTTTCATAAACTTTGACAATAAGTTACCGTTTAATGCAGCATACAGTATATTAGATAGAAAAAAATGTTCTGTAGCAAAATGAACTTTGAACTTACAGACAAATATATGAAATTACTCAGACAATTATAACTGCAAAAATACAATAACGTATAAACTTTGCAATTAAAATATAATGTAAAGATCAAAACTTGTATAGTAAAGTAACAAATAAATAAATATGACAGTTACATACCACAAGATGCAGCTGATATACGCTGGATAGATATCTTCTTTATTAAATGTAATACTGCCCAATTTTGCTTAGTTTGAACGGTTACTTATACTCAAAGGTAAATTAAAACTATTGGATAATGTCAAATGAACCAATGAAATTGAAGATAGAAATCGACTCAATCCGATGCGCAAAAGATTTATTATATTACAAAAAAATTTAAGATTACTTTAGATGAAACGAAAAATAGAATGATCCCAAAACGAATAAATACATAAGAGATAAATATTAGATCTGTACTACCACATTCAGTAGGCACTGTCTTTGGTTACTTAAGTTAGTGCTGTCTTTGGTTACTTCAGTTGGTGGTGTCTTTGGTTACTTCAGTAGGTGCTGTCTTTGGTTACTTAAGTTAGTGCTGTCTTTGGTTACTTCAGTTGGTGGTGTCTTTGGTTACTTCAGTAGGTGCTGTCTTTAGTTACTTCTGTTGATGATGTCTTTGGTTACTTCAGTTGATGATGTCTTTGGTTACTTCAGTTAGTGGTGTCATTGGTTACTTCAGTTGATGGTGTCATTGGTTACTTCTGTTGATGGTGTCTTTGGTTACCTCAGTTGGTGCTGGCTTTTAATACTGCAATTTTTCCAATGAAAAGAACGTTCATGAAACTCACACAACCTTTTATCTTAGAATAACACTTATGAGGACACTTGTGGTGGGGGAGGTGACCATATCCATTCAAAAAATAAATACCAAGCCAGATATGGTCTGACAAAGTTAAACAAGAGGCTCATGGGCCACATCTCTCAACTGAGCGCTCTTGCTATAGAGAAAAGCAGATCATCAGTTCATTATTGAAAAGTTTTAACATATAAATGGCCCCCTACCTCCCCCTGAAGGGGTGGGTTTGGGGAGGGAGTCATGATTTGAACAAAATTGAAACTACGCAACCTGAGTATGCTTCTATATACTAGTAAGCATGACCAATCATGGCTTTGCTGTTCTTGAGAAGATTATTAAAGATTTTTCCTAAGTATATGTAAAACTTTGACCCGCCCCCAACATTGTGGCACCACCCTATCACCGGGGTCTTGATTTGAACAAACTTAATCTACATTACTTGATAATGCTTCCATATAAACATGATTAATCATGGCTTTGCTGTTCTTGAGAAGAACATCTTAATCTTAAAGATTTCTCCTATGTAATTCTGTGTAAAACTTACATTGGCCATTGTGGACCCAACCTACCCCCGGGGGGAGGGGGGTGTCGTGATTTGAACAAACTTGAATCTGCACTACCTGAAGATGCTTACAAATATGACTGATCATGGCTTTGTTGTTTTTAAGAAGACTTTTTAAGATTCTTCTTACGTTTTGCTTGTTTGCTCTCTTGTTTAATGTCCCTTCAAGAATTTTTCACTCATTTGGAGACCCCACCACTTGCCAAATGTAGACATGTACTCGAAACTTATGACCTTTGAGGAGTGAAGGGTGTTTTTCGTTCCAGCACCTACTGCGACACGGGAACTCTGTTTATACGATCTCATCCAAAGGACTGGTCTCCATGTCACACAGTGGATTCAAACCTGCGACTTCAGAATCAACTCCTTACTCTGCGACTCTAGAGCAAACGCTCTCACCGCTTCGCCATGCGGGCAACTTCTTCCTATGTAAAACTCTATTGTGGCCCCACACTACCCTCGGAAGTCATGATTTGAAGAAACTTGAGTCTAAACTATGTAGTAAAGCTTTCACATAAGTTTCATCTTTTCTGATCCAGTAGTTAATGAGAAAAAGATTTTTAAGAGGCCCGTGGACCACAACGCTCACCTGAGTCACTTTGGCCCTGCTGTTCTGAATCAGACCCCACCCCCAAATACATTTATTCCTCTGTATTTTTGATCACCTTCTGTGGCACAACCCTATATACTGCAGGGGTTGTGATTTGCTCAAAAATGGATGTACACTACCTAGGGAAGCTTCCAAATTAATATGATTCAACAAGATATTTTTTTGCTCTTGGGGAGTTTAAAGATTTTCTCCCAAATAATCCCTATTGTGGCCCAACCCTACCCCCAGGGGCCATGATTTGAACAATTTAGAATCTACACTACCAGAGGAAGCTTATATATATGTGTCAGGTTTTATGGTCCAGTGTTTCTTGAGAAGAAGATTTTGAAAGATTTTTCCTATATATTTCAATGTAAAACTTAGATTCCCTATTGTGGCCCCACCCTACCCCCAGAGGCCATGATTTGAACAATTTTGAATCTACACTACCTAAGGAAGCTTCCACATAAGTTTCAGCTTTTCTGGTCCAGTGGTTCTTGAGATTTTTTAATGACCCACCCTATTTTAGCCTTTTCTTGATTATCTCCCCTGCGAAGGGGGCTTGGCCTTTCATTTTAACAATTTAGAATCCCCTTCACCCAGAGATGCTTTGCACCAACTTTGGTTAAAATTGGCTCAGTGGTTCTTGAGAAGAAGTTGAAAATATGAAAAGTTTACAGACGGATAGACGCTGCACACCAGGTGATCATAAAAGCTCCCTTGAGCTTTCAGCTCAGGTCAGCTAAAAATGTTATTAAATTTTCACTAATTCTTAATTATCTCCCCTCGATAGAAGGCAAGGCCATTCTTTTAAACAAACTTGAATCCCCTTCACCCAAGGATGATTCGTGGCAAGTTTGGTTGAAATTGGTCCAGTGGTATTTGAGAACTCAACAAGAGGCCCATGGGCCACATCGCTCACCTGAGCACATTGGCTAGGCAAAAGCACAATCAGTTCAGTATTGAAAAGACCGGGGGAGGGGGGGGGGGGCTTGAATTTTAAACTACCTGATGATGCTTCCATGTCAATATAACAAATGGCTTTGTTGTACTTGAGAAGATTTTTTTTAAAAAATTCCCATGTATTCCTTTGTAAAAATTTGATCCCTCATTGTGGCTCCTCCCTATCCCAGGGGTCATCATTTGAACAAACTTGAATCTACACTACCTGAGGATGCTTCCATATCAATATGACTAAACATAGCTTTTCTGTTCTTAAGAAGAAATATTTTTTCTATATGTTCTTATGTAAAACTTTCCATCCCCCATTGGGCCCCATCCTACCCCTGGGGGTCATCATTTGAACAAAATTGAATCCACACTACCTGAGGATGCTTCCTTATCAATATGACTTAACATAGCTTTTCTGTTCTTCAGAAGAAGATATTTTCCTTTATATTTCTATGTAAAACTTTGATCCTTCATTGTGGCTCTGCCCTACCCCCGGGGGTCATGGTTTGAACAAACTTGAATCTACACTACCTGAGGATGCTTCCATATCAATGTGACTAAACATAGCTTTTCTGTTCTTGAGAAGAAATATTTTTTCTATATGTTCTTATGTAAAACTTTCCTTCCCCCATTGGGCCCCACCCTACCCCTGGGGGTCATCATTTGAACAAAATTGAATCTACTCTACCTGAGGATGCTTCCATATCAAAATGACTAATCATGGTTTGCAGTTCTTCAGAAGAAGATATTTTCCTTTATATTTCTATGTAAAACTTTGATCCTTCATTGTGGCCCCGCCCTACCCCCGGGGGTCATGGTTTGAACAAACTTGAATCTACACTACCTGAGGATGCTTCCATATAAATATGACTCATCATGACTTTGCTGTTCTTGAGAAGAAGATTTTTAAAGATTTTTCCTTTATATTTCTATGTAAAACTTTGATCCTCCATTGCGGCCCCGCCCTACCCCGGGGGCCATGGTTTGATCAAATTTGAATCTACACTACCTGAGGATGCTTCCATATAAATATGACTCATCATGGCTTGCTGTTCTTGAGAAGAAGATTTTTAAAGATTTTTTCTATACATTTCTATGTAAAACTTTGATCCTCCATTGTGGCCCCGCCCTACCCCCGGGGGTCATGATTTGAACAAACTTGAATCTACACTACCTGAGGATGCTTCCATATAAATATGACTCAACATGTCTTTGCTGTTCTTGAGAAGAAGATTTTTAAAGGTTTTTCCTATATATTTCTATGTAAAACTTTGATCCTCCATTTAGGCCCCGCCCTACCCCTGGGGGTCATGATTTGAACAAACTTGAATCTACACTACCTGAGGATGCTTCTATATTAATATGACTCATTATGGATTTGCTGTTCTTGAGAAGAAGATTTTTAAAGGTTTTTCCTATATATTTCTATGTAAAACTTTGATCCTCCATTGTGGCCCCACCCTACCCCCGGGGGTCATGATTTGAACAAACTTGAATCTACACTACCTGAGGATGCTTCCAAATAAATATGACTCAACATGTCTTTGCTGTTCTTGAGAAGAAGATTTTTAAAGGTTTTTCCTATATATTTCTATGTAAAACTTTGATCCTCCATTGTGGCCCCGCCCTACCCCCGGGGGTCATGATTTGAACAAACTTGAATCTACACTACCTGAGGATGCTTCTATATTAATATGACTCATTATGGATTTGCTGTTCTTGAGAAGAAGATTTTTTAAGGTTTTTCCTATATATTTCTATGTAAAACTTTGATCCTCCATTGTGGCCCCGCCCTACCCCCGGGGGTCATGATTTGAACAAACTTGAATCTACACTACCTGAGGATGCTTCTATATTAATATGACTCATTATGGCTTTGCTGTTCTTGAGAAGAAGATTTTTAAAGGTTTTTCCTACATATTTCTATGTAAAACTTTGATCCTCCATTGTGGCCCCGCCCTACCCCCGGGGGTCATGATTTGAACAAACTTGAATCTACACTACCTGAGGATGCTTCTATATTAATATGACTCATTATGGCTTTGCTGTTCTTGAGAAGAAGATTTTTAAAGGTTTTTCCTATATATTTCTATGTAAAACTTTGATCCTCCATTGTGGCCCCGCCCTACCCCTGGGGGTCATGATTTGAATAAACTTGAATCTACACTACCTGAAGATGCTTCCATATAAATATGACTCAACATATCTTTGCTGTTCTTGAGAAGAAGATTTTTAAAGGTTTTTCCTACATATTTCTATGTAAAACTTTGATCCTCCATTGTGGCCCCGCCCTACCCCCGGGGGTCATGATTTGAACAAACTTGAATCTACACTACCTGAGGATGCTTCCACATGAGTTTCATCTTTCCTGGCCCTGTGGTTCTTGAGAAGAAGATTTTTAAAAGATGCTATTAATTTTTCACTAATTCTTTATTATCTCCCCTTGAAAAAGGACGTGGCCCTTCATTTTAACAAATTTGAATCTCCTTCACCCAAGGATACTTTGTGGCAAGTTTGGTTGAAATTGGCCCAGTGGTTCTTGAGAAGAAGTCGAAAATGTTAAAAGTTTACAGACAGACAGACAGACGGACGCCGGACAAAAAGTGATCAGAAAAGCTCACTTGAGCCTTCGGCTCAGGTGAGCTAAAAATGTGAAAAGTTTATAGACGACACATGACAGACGGACACTGGACACCCTTTGATCAGAAAAGCTTATTTAAGCCTTTGGCTCACGTGAACTAAAAGAGGAAAGAAAAAGGGAAGGCTAATGTCCAAATATTAAAAAACGTATTTTGTGGCTTCTGGGTGAGGGGGTATGGGGGAAGAGAAGAGCCCCCCTCCCCCAAATGTACATGTGTTAACCAACATCATAACCTCTGATGGAATGTATCACAAGATGATGATGTACCACACTGATTTTCTTTGATACATCATATCTCTAAAAATAGTACGGCATATGAGAGTAAAACTTCTAATTTGGACTCAAAATGTCATGGCCAGACACACATATGCTGAAATTATTGGCATTTAAATACACCAGCCTGATTTGTTAAACCATTTTTTCCCTGAATTTGGTGTACTTACCAAAAAGTTCTTACTATTTAAGGACTGAGATACTGCATCACTGACCACGTCTACAAGTATAGTAACAAAGACAAAACAGTAACAGCTTTATTTAAAACAATTTGGTCTTCGACAACTGACATAATCTCATTTACAAAACCTGACCTGTTCAAATGTGTCAAGTAATTTCAGCAAACCATTTATCTACCATAACACTAATAACAGAAGTATAATATCAAGTTAATGAAGTGGAAAACCAAAAGTTTATATGTAATCATATCAAAAATATATTGTATTATCATTCTGATTACACAGAAATAAAAATCACATGCACATATGAGCAAAGTTTCTACTGTATACATACACTGAAGTCAAATCACACATGGATAAAAGATATACGAATGTATAATGGTCATTTTGGAAGTGTTCAATCCATCAAACAAAATTTATATATAAAAAGCAATCTGAAGATCTAAAAATTTATTACACTTATCATCCAACAATTTTAAAAATTCTAAATACGGTAAACAATGATTTTTTTTTTTTACCATGATACCTCTTGAATACATGCAGCTAAATTCAGAAGTTACTTTCTTGCTTCAGAATACTAATTTCTCACTACCTTCCAATGACTGAATAACAAATGTATTGTACAGTTAATCTTACATCAATGAAATTCAAGGGTATGTTAACATGTCCTAAACTCATTTAAAAACGTTTTGCGCAGAGCAAGACTAACTGTACTAGCTTATTTAAGAATCAACTAACTTAGGAATTCACATAAAAAAGCACAAATGTGCCTCTTTTAAATATTTTTGTTTTTGTCTTAATAGCTATACTAGCCTTATAACTTTAATGTTTGCAAAGTACAAGTTCAAAAACAATAAGGACCCAGATCAAAAATTTGAGAGTTTTGAGATGGCTCAAAATTTCCCAGAACATTACATACTGTATGCCAAAATATCAAAACATTGGGAAATTAAAGATTTTTCCTTGTAAGCAGTTTACATAACTACACAAAAGTGAGTCTTAGTTAATTCCTATCATCTTTTTCATCAAGAACAGCTAAAGAATAATGTCAAAGATCATAGCAGGATTTCAATGATCACTGATAAAAATATTAACAATCTGAAAGTTTATACAGGTACATGTATATTTTTCATTTAAACAATCTACAGTAATGAAAGCTAACTGGGAAAATTTACATGCATTAAAAATGACTCGATGACAGGGTTGGTTTTACAAGATGAGAATGGATGAATAAGTAGTATTAAGCAAGAAAGCTTAAATATAAACAGAACATTAAGTTCACTACTTCATTTACATCTTCCTGCTACAGTTTTCAGTAAATGGTTTTTCTTTTAAACAAGAGGCCACAATGCTTCTGAGATACCATTGCATTAATGACAAATGAATAAGTACATGTAGAAAATATCTCTTATTGGTATTATTGGATGTCGACTTCACCCATTGTGGCCTTCTATTTTTTGCAGAATTTTTACAATTCTGCATTAAAATTTATTTAGTGTAACAGAGCTGAAACTGACTCTACATTACATAATTTGCTTGCATGTCAGTATGAACAATTGTGGCTCTGATGTGCTACGACCCATTATTGCTTTCTCTCCTTAGTCCACTTGAATTTGCTATCATTAAGGAGGCTTTTACAAACAATTTATCTCTGGCCCAACTGAGATGAAACTTATTAAATGACCCCAACCTTTTTTCCAACATATTTATCTTTCCTTCAAAAAGGGTTCTGACGCTTATATTGAACAAAATTTAATTCTCTTTACTCAGAAATACTTTTTGCTCAAGTTTGGTTGAAATTGGCCCAGGAAAATTGGAAAAGAAGATGAAAATCTAAAGCACTTACATACAAACATAAATACATTCAAACACTGGACAATTGTTGATCAGAAAAAGCTCACTTGAGCTAATGGTTAAGATAGGTTAAAAATTCATGATGATGAAAAAGCTTTAAATGAAACTATATGCATATGAATTTAAGTAGCTGCATTATTTTAACACATCGAGTTCATAATGGTCACCTAGAATATACATGTAGCACTAGATTCATGTACAATGATGAATAGGACAAATGAAACTGAGTAAATACACTGAATCGGCACTCCTTTATGAACCCATCAAAAGGGAGATTTCCCAAAATTAAGACACAGTGAAAGTAATAACTATGCCACTTTTTTTATATTAAAAGTGGGAAAAAGGGTGCATAACATAGTTTTGAATGCCATTTAACTTTTTTTTTAAATATACGACAATTTACTTTTACATAAAAGAAAACTTATGCACTTGAAAACAAGTGCCCCTATGATATTTCCACCTCCTAAGTAAGTACAAGATTGTATGGTATCACAGTAGAAGTTGGTTGCTCTCAATGAAAACAAGCACTTAACAAACTATATTTACAAATATGATACAAACTGAAAGTAACATAATTTTGACAAGTGAACATGCTCATTAAATTTTAATATAACTATTTCTACAACAAAATTTAGGTATTTCTTACATGAATAAGTATTAACAGCTGAATCTTGTTGAAATAAATGACGAATGAAGAAAAAATAGCCAGTAAATCTTAAACTCTCAGCTTTTTTTTCAAGCAATTTTTTCAAACTTGTATATTTAACCAGCAAAGATTTTCACTGATCGATGTACATGTAAACATATCATCATTTGTACTTAATGATATTGCATAATGCATTCATTGGCACACTCTACATTTTTGCTTAAGTTTCATTTTTTAAGTGACTTGATAAAGTTATCCAAATTGTATTCACTTTCATATTCTTTTTCATCCCATAAGTCTCCAAGATTCTCCAGGATAGACTTAATGCTTTCCCTTTTGCTCTGATCACTACCACTGCTCCCAGAGGGTGCTATCACTTGACCTTTAGCTTGATCATCCAATGAAAACAGGTCTAACAATTGATCTGTACCCATGGTTTGCAAACTGGAATTATCTTGACTAATGATTGTGTTGGCTATTGTCATCTTGAATTTCTGAAGTCTGTAAGAGCAAATAAATTTCATTGAATTTCTTTCTTCCAACAATAACTCAGAGGATTCTGTAACCATAAAATTGTTTGGTCACATATAGGTTGGATTGCACACTTTTTCCTCCTTTTTATACTTTGATATTTGCATACACATTATAAAGCATATATTAACAGTCAATATTAAATGTTTTTGCAGAGAACACAGCAAAAACCAAGGTACATGTAGTCAGACATGCTTTGTTGAATCACAGTGTTTAAAAGTGCCGAATTACGTGTATAAATCATGTAAATGTATATATTTTGAACATTTTTGTGATATTGATGACATCAGGTACTAACCCCATTATCTTCTCCTCCAGTGTTCCTCTGGTGATCAACCTGTACACATTGACAACTTTCTTCTGTCCAATTCTGTGGGCTCTGTCCATTGCCTGAAAATTGTTTCAGTGGCAAATAAAAATAAGAACAGTCCTAAACTCATTTTCCTAAAATCAGTACAACATGAATGCCTTTAGCTTAAAGTCATGAGACACTTATAAGGCTCAGTAACAAAATACCAGGTTATAACGCTTAAATCAAAGGTCATAAAGTTATAGCCTGGGCACAATAGTGTAAAGACACAAGACACTAGAAATAATGGTGATAGAACCTATAAAGTATGTTGTGTGTGTGTGCATTTTTTAAATACCTGAAGGTCCTTCATTGGATTCCAATCATGTTCGACAAATATAACTGTATCAGCCCCAGTCAGATTCAACCCCAGCCCTCCAACATGTGTAGTCAACAGCAAGATGTCAATTGATGGATCATTGTTGAACCTGATTGACAAAAATATATAAATGTATTAAAAGACCAGGCTATGACACATTTTCTTTCTCTACAAACCCAGTTTAATTGTGGATTCAAATAAATTCAAATGGACAATATTTTGAAGTGTAAATTATGTTAACAGAGAAACAGACATCTTTACCTATTAACAATTTGTTGCCTGGAACCAGCTGGAATACTGCCATCAAGTCTCAAATATGTCACTGAGGGCATCTGTGATCTACAGTATCAAAATATTTTGTGTTAGATAGTATCTGATACAATGTCATGAAGAAACTTAGGAGAGAATACATAAAATTTAAAAGATCCTTTTCCAGAGACTGAAATTAATCTACTCACTTGAGCAAGTCCTCTTCTACAATGTTGAGCATACTCTTGAGTTGACAGAACAGCAGAACCCGATGTTGATTTACCACTGGTAGATCTGTATCCAGCTGAGAACCAGAACCTGGGTTTGTAGGCATGGCAACACCAATACCACAGTCAATCAGTAGTTGTCTGAAGTGAATAAAAATTTTACAAACAAGCAGAAAATTTAAACAGATTGAAAGAGCTAATATAGATTGTTTTCTCCAATTTAGAAGAATATTTTTTATTCATGCAGACATATCTTACTTCAGAGCATTCAATTTCGGTGCATGCTGACAATCCCGCAAGGAAGAGTTATTGGTCTTGAGTTGTTTTGTGACCTCTTCATACTTAGGATGACTTGCTGTTAATACCAGTGCAGGATGATTGCAGAGTTTCCTCAGATACTGCAAGGCCTGAAGAGAAAGAAAAATAATATTCAATTTGTGAAAACAGTTTGATTACACATGTATCTATATTGATTTACTCTAAACCACTTTTTATTCAAGAGAACTTTATTTTCATGCAATTGCACGAGACAGCCAGATTGCAAAAATTTAATTCTCACCTTATTTTGTACAAGTAAAGATTATATATAGAACAAAAATCAAATTTATGAAAATTATGTCTTGCTTATAAATACCAAATGACAATCTCCTGAAAATTAGTTTTCCCAAATATTTGGTGATCTACAGTACGTGTTAAATATTGGGTAAATTGTCTTAATTCTGAAGTAATCTTCATAAAGGATACAAATCCAAGCACTGTTTGCAAAATCAAAACATCATCTTTTTTTTAATACATGTACACATAGTAAGAACTAATGTGCATTGAAATTTTCCATGCTTACCTGGAAAACATGTGTAGCTCCAGCACTCTTTCTTTCCTTACTGTCGGAACTCTCCAGTATTGTCACTGAATCTTCAAGTCCCTGCTTGGCTCGAGATTTGGCAAAGTCCTCATAAAGTTGAGTCTGAACAAAATGATGTATAATACACAACATTTTGCCACATAAACATTACTTTTCCGACTAGACTCCTGAGTTCAAAGCTAATTTACTTTTTTTCTTTTTTTAGGATAAAAATCTGATATTTAGGTGGACTCCAATGAAGGATTACCTGTAGAGGACTGAGATCACAGTAATAATCCTGAATAATCTTAGGTGGAAGATCCTGCAGAACATCTTCCTTCAGGCGGCGTAGGATAAATGGAAGAACCTGTCTATGAAGAGATTCCATGGCCAATGCACCTATAATGGAGAAAAAAATTGTCCACACCTTCAAATGTATACATTTCAAACTTTGAAAAATGTTGGAACAAATAGTGAATAAATATAACATAACTATGAAATACATAGACTGTCTGAAGAAATACTGCAGTTGAATCACCTCTGTGACTTGTCAATGAGATACTTTTATGTGGGTAGGTGAGAGTCTATTTCTGTTGTAAAAACGAGTTGAGTTTTGTACAGTGATTTTTTTGAAAATGATAATACAGAATAATAATAAATGCAAAAAAATTTACCTGCTTCTTGTTCCTTGGAAGTGCTTTTGGCATCCCTGCTCTGTAGAATTGGCTTGCCATACCTGGCTTGAAACTGTTTCTCTGTCCCCAAGAATCCAGGCAATAGGAAATCAAACAGGGACCAAAGGTCAAGGACATTGTTCTGAATTGGGGTTCCAGACAGGATTAAACGATGATTACACACCAACTGTTTGACTGCTTTAGAGAGCTAAAAAATCAATTTCAAACATTTAAAACAGGAAAACAAAGAAACATAAAACTAAGATGCATTATCTATATGAAAGGGAATGCTTACTTTGGTTTTCCCATTCTTGATGACATGCCCCTCATCCAGAATACAGTAATTCCAGCTTATTGTGCTGAAGAAATCTATATCATTCCTAACTACATCATAAGAAGCCACAATCAAATTATGCTTCTTCACTTTCTTCTGAATTCTGAAATTTAAATAAAACACACCATTATGGCTGCACTTACTTTCAGACAAGTGGACATTTAACATAACCATTTATATAAACTTCAGAAACCGCTAGATCTAGACTTTTACCTAGCTCTCTCTCCGGGAGGGCCAGCATACATGAGAGGATTTAGATGAGCAATATCTACAAATTTGTTGACTTCGTACACCCAGTGTCCAATCAGAGTGGGAGGACATATAACAATGGAGGGTAGGGGAGAAAACTCCATGGATTCTGTCTCCTGAAAACACAATATTTACTAAAGACTACATGCCACAGAAAAGCAAATGGGCATTTGGTATAGAACAGAGCCTGGAATATTGTTGAAAACTGTAGTGAAAATGCTCTGGGGTTTCATTAAGAAAGTGGTTACAGCCCATTAAACAATTCATATGTAAAAATATAATGTATGTATATATGTATAATACTGAAATATAGAAATTTAAATATACCTTGTATTTTTCATCTCTAAGTTTATGGTCAGAAGCCATGATACATATAGACTGTAGAGTTTTTCCCAGTCCCATGTCATCACACAGGATCCCATGTAAATTATACTTATTCAGGAAAGCTAACCAGTTCACACCATCCTGCAATGAATAAGGAAGCATGCACACATACTCAATACAAGTAAAATTATCAATATCTTCCAATTTTGACCTTGACCTTCAATTTGGGGACACTTAAGACTTTCTCCCTCACTTTATGTTATAATCAAGGTTAATGTTAATATAGTTAAATAAAAAGTCCCAATATTTAATCTCAAAGACATAAAAGTCTCTGCCATTTTCTTTAAAGTTTCATCTGAAATCTTCCTATCATTTGCAGAGATACTGACCTGTTGATACTTTCTGAGCTCTGCTTTCACAGGGACCACAATATCATAGCTCTCCAGTTTGGATCCATCCATTAGTTGTTCTAGAAACTTCCTCTGTTTCTCTTTTTCTGCTACAAGAGCTTCACTCATCTCTGGTGGGTCTGTGATCCCTGCCTGAAAAAAAGAAAATGGCCACTTCCTCACTAAATGTATTGGAAAAATGTATGACATAACATACATTTATGTTATGGATCTCTTCTATCAATTCATATACAACTACTTCATAATTAAACATATTCACATTTAATATGTGAATGCATTATGTAAACTTAACTTAATATTACTAGTTTTTAGACAGTATTTTCCTCTAATTCTTGATTTTTTAACTGGGAGTGCATTTTTCTTTTAATTAAGCTTTTCAAAAATGATTCTATTAGAACCTCTAAAGGCATCAGTCTAATCAAGGAAGCAAAACAAGCAGTAGCCATCAGCCTGACCGCCTCATCCTGATCACTCATCCGGCGGAGAACCTGGACCACCAGTAGCACAATGTACGGAATCAGATCCATCCCCAGACCATCTATCACACCTGTTATCTAGGTCAAGGACAATTACCAAACACAGCAAAATCCTAATCATAAATTACTTCCCACTTTATCTTATCTCTTGAATACTGTATAGGGGATTAATTTCACGGGTTGTAATTTTCACGTTATTCTCTCCTCGGACACGATCGCGGTTTGTTGAATTCGCGGAATTGGTATATAATAAAAGTTACCTCCCTTGTCTTTATCCATGTGTGTTCCATGGTATAGCTACAAACGATATTTATCAGTGTTATGTATTCACTTCATGATCAACAGGGTAGGTTTATATAAAATGATTAGATTTAATAGTTAATTAATTAATTAATAATTAATCAAAACAAGTGCCATTATTATTTTTTTTTTACTATAAACATCAAATAACTTTCCTATATGCTTAAATTACGATGAGTCATGTGTACACATCTTTCTGAATGTATAACACATCGCAGTGAAAAAAAAACTGGACGCTAATAAATGTATTTATGTGGGTAGACGTAATAATATCCTTCCGTATCTTCAGCAAGTTCAATAGTTATTTGAATGATATTTTTTTAATCCAAAATTTCCATTAAAACTTATACGCATAATGCTAATGCAGGTAACAAATACACGTGGTAACGTTACGCACGGGTAATCAAAACCCATGACCCAAGTGTTTTGTTTGATGAAACATATATTTATTAAAACAGCTTTTTAACTATAAGCACAGGTTATTAGTTGCTTATTTGAATTAACGTAAAGCGTGATAATTAAGATAATTGACAAGTACTACTCATAATTATTGAATGACCATGTATTGTACGTATATATACCAATCGTAGTATATTCTCAAACTTCCAAATAAAACATTGAGGTTTAATATTTAAAACTTATTCACTGTTTCTTGAATTCACGGATTTATTAACACCGTGAATATAGCGAATATTAACACCGCGAGTTATTTTCCCCCTATACAGTATGCATAATAATCTTGATAGAGAAATGGAAATTGTTTGTGTATTTCTGTTGTAAAGGATACATGCCAATGCTTCAGTTGCTCCTTGTCTATAAATGACATTATCAGCAACGTCCATTAGTGGAACTATTTTTTCAATGATAAAGGTCATAAGGTCAAGTGTCATGACCTGACAGAGCATTCCAAAACATCTGGCTGCTAAGTGACGAACTGCTACAAACTGACTGTGTAGGCAATCCAACAGCAATGGCAATCTTTCCCTAAGCTATTAAACATAAAGATTTTTTCTATCAATTTTCTTGATTTAAAAAAAAAATAATAATAATCCTCAATATTGACAACTGGTAGCTAAAACAGTAGTATATTATATCATCTTCAAATCAAAAATACAGTTTCTGATTAACTTCAAAATTCATAAACTCTAAACCATATGTACATGCACAATGTACATGTGGCAACCAATTATGATATGAACTTTTACCCTGATATTAATCAACAAAAATTAGGTATTAAGAAATTCTTCATATCTTAAAATGAAAAATAATATACACATTAACTATGATCAGCTGTCAACTTTATACAATGTACTAAGCAATTCATGGCCACAAATGATGAACATAATGGTTTGGTTTTTTTCTCTCCAATATATTCTGATGCTCAATTGATTCGTGTGAAAAATGTTACAGCATGACAAATATCTGAGGTCCAAGTACAGAAGATAACAAAAAATGTAATCCATTTCTTTATATACAATCATGTGCTGTAAGCACTATTAACTGACAAGAAAGCTGTAGAGTTGGTGGTGATCCACAAGTACATCTTTACCAATCCTTTACCGACAGATGTATATATATTGTACAATGTACATTTCTCAAATGTGATCAATGGAGAAAAGATTAGACTTCATGCAAGCCTTTGACTATATATATATACACATAAATATAGTACATTTCTTAGACCATACTTGTAATTGTAGGTTTGGAGTCATGACTGTGCACAAAGTTTCCAACACCTGAAGAGAATTCACCAGCTCCTGGGCTTTATCCTCTGTTAGTATATTCTCTGTCAAAAAATATCCAGGTAATACTATTAAAAAATCTTTAATCATTTAAAACAGAAATGAAATTGTCATCTAAAATGAAAATCTATCTGCAAAAACCCCACTTTAAGACATTTGAGAGTAACCATAAGAAAGACAAACCTTTTCCCACACCTTGGAGAGGTTCCACCATATTTTCCCACAATGTTGGTAAGCTGTCAGGAAGTTCATCTCCAAATTTCTGTGTAATGGTTGTTAAGGCCAGAGTTGCTCCCCTTCTCTGGACCTGGTGCTGCTTTTGTGTCTAAATAGGAAAATGGAAATAAAAGTTACTTAGTAACATCTTCCCTCCCTTGTTGGAGTGTCTGTATTGGTTTTAAACACCAACCTCATTAATTTCCTGAGTAGAGTCAGAGTCATCTATTTTTACACTCGCTGCCCGCTTCAACCATTTCTTTCCCACATTGGGAGTCTGAAATATTTTTTTTCAATTTTAGATTTTTTTTGTAATTCTGGACAAACATGTCCATGTATAGTTTAGAGTATAGTGCATGTACATCAAATAAAAATCAAAGGCCTGATGGCATAGGAGACACATCCCATTCATAAAACTGAAATCTGTGTCCTGTGTCCTTCAAGTCACCAAGTGACTCATAAGGCTATGGGATGTGAGGGTACAATTGATCAGATATATTAAAACAAAATTAAACATATATTTAACATATTAAACACCTGCCATGGATAACTAATTTTTTTCCTAAATAAAAATATCAGAGATTTATTATACATGTATTTAATTAACTTACAAGAGGCCCGAGGGCCGTGAATTGCTCTTCTGATAAACTGTACAACCTATCACTTCTATTTAAAGCCTCTAAGTATCCTGTATATTTACCTGGTAGATAAAGCCTTGAAATTCCAAAGGTAGGTCATCCTGACCTACATTTTAGATAAAACACTCTGCGACCCCAAAATGATTCTAAGCCAATTAGTACCTGAGAGTAGGTCATGGTGACCTACTTATCACTTGTCATTCTCCGAGGACCCAAGATGCATCAACTAAGTTTGATGATTCTAAGCCAAACAGTACCTGAAATATTTTATATAAAGCCATAAAATTTCAAAAGTAGGTCATGTTGACCTACTTTTCAGTTGACATACTCTGAGGACCCAAGATGCAAAAACTGACAAAGTTGGATGATTCTAGGCCAATTAATACCTAAAATATTTAATTACATGTATAACAAAAAAATTTCAAAAGTAGGTCACAGTGACCTACTTTTCAGTTGACATACTTTGAGGACCCAAGATGCATCAACTGACAAAGTTTGATGATTCTAAGCCAATTAGTACCCGGAATATTTCATTATAGCCAAATAAATTTTCAAAAGTAGGTCACAGTGATCTACTTTTCAGTCGACCTATTCTGAGGACTCAAGATACATCAACTGACAATGTTTGATGATTCTAAGCCACATAGTACCCAAAATATTTAAATATAGCCATAAAATTTCAAAAGTAGGTCACAGTGACCTACTTTTCAGTTGACGTTTTTTGAGAACCCAAGAAACATCAACTTACAAAGTTTTATGATCATAGGCCTTAAAATGTCCAAAATATGCCTCTAAAACGCTTTGAAATCAAATGCCTGTAAAGTTCAAAAAGTAGGTCACTGCGACCTACTTTTTAATAAATATGTTTTATGGCCCCAAGATGCATCATCTTACAATTGTGATTTAATGATTCTAAACCTCTCAGTATTTGAATTAATGACCTTAAATGTTTTGAAAAAGATTAGCCATAAAATTCAGAAAGTAGGTCAAGGTGACCTACTTTTTAGTTGATGTACTTCGAGGACCCAAGATGCATCAACTGACAAAGTTTGATGATCATAGGCCTTAAATTGTTCAAAATATGCCTCTAAATCATTTTTGAAAAGAATGGCTGCAAAATTTAAAAAGTAGGTCACTGTAACCTACTTTTAAGTCAACATGATATGAGGTCCTTATATGCATCAACTGACAAGATTTGATGATCCTAGTCCTTATAGTAAGCAAAATATCAACATTCTAATAAAATGTAATTTACCGTAACCTACTTTTAAGTCAACATGATATGAGATCCTTAGATGCATCAACTGACAAGATTTGATGACCCTAGTCCTTATAGTAAGCAAAATATCAACATTCTAATAAAATGTAATTTTTGGTCAACTTTGAAGTGACCTTGAGACCATGCACTTTGTCCCAGGGGGATTCCTCGTGCAAATTTTAATCTACAACATATCCTCATCCTTTTGTGTAAGTTTGGTGATAATCTGCCCAGTGGTTCTTGAGAAGAAAATTTTTTAGCAACCAGTACTTTTGGTTTTATTTACCTAATTATCTCCCCTAGGGTCACGACCCTAGTTTTAGAATTTAAACGGGAGCCCTTGGGCCAAGGATACCCTGTGACAAATTTGACAATAACTGGCCAAGGGGTTCTTGTGTTATGGCTCATATTCTAAAAAGTTTACGCACTTCGCACAAATGGTCATAGTTTTAGCTCTTTGAGCCTTTGGCTCAGAAGTCCCAACCACTTATTCCTTTAGTATTTTTATCCTGGATATCTCTGATCCTCAGATATCTCAAAGAATTTTCTCTGTCCCATTGAGTTTGGGGTAACAAGGTTTGACTGTACATTTGCTTCCTTTTTTTTTTCTTAATGTACATCAAGACTCATATGTAACAGACTTAAATGATGCAACAAGTTTTGAATTTTTATCAGTGATCTTGATAAATTATATCAGAATTCTGACCTTGTATCATTTGATAGCTTGAATCAACTTAATTTCTCATGCCATAACATTTCTTTTTCTATTTCATATTAAATAGACACTCAACAGCTCGAATGAAAGAATAATATGAAGTGCAAATTTCTGAAGCTCTATACATATCAGATTTTGACACTGTTTGACAATTCTTTGAATTAACTACATGTAGGTCCATAGACTGATAACAAAGAGGCTGCACTGCTGATAGCAATGCCCCTCAAAAATCTATTTTACATCCCCTCCCTTCTTTTTCATACTATTTTGATAACTTACTTTCTGTTGCTTTGTTAGGGTTATTATTCCTAACTTGACACCACATTTTACTTCACTTTCATCAGCTACAAAAAGCAGTAAATGAGGAAAATTAATAAACACACACCATTTCTCCAGATAAAATCCATTTTATCATCAAATTTGATGATAATAAAAGAACCATAGAAATTCATCACAAAAAGGTACAGAGGTGTTTATATTACCTGTGTAGCTTGGAATGGGTGCAGTAACTCTAGGTGTATAGGTGGGATCCACACACAAAAAGGTACACAGGTTCTTCAGTACCTTTGAGTTAGGGTTGGGGTTTTTATCCAAACATTTCTTTATTAATCTGCATAAACAGTCTGCTGCCTCTTGCTGGAATATGCGAACAAAAAAATTCAGCATTAAGTTTTATCAAATTTTACATTTAGAATACATCAGGTCAGTTGTCAAGTAATATGCCATAAAAAATCTGCATGAAACTATTTTTAATACTTATCACTTCTTAGTGAACTAACTATATATATCTA